>NC_072792.1:17792341-18099008 GCF_028583425.1 Eublepharis macularius | reverse complement strand
GCTCTGTTGTCTTGGTGCTGGAAGGAAGGCAGTGGGAGGGCTTCTGGTGTCCTGGCCTCACTGACAGTCCTTTAGATGGCACTGGATTTCTAGCCACTGTGTGTGACAGAATGTTGGACTGGATGGGCCACTGGCCTGATCCAACATGGCTTTGCTTATGTTCTTATGTTCTTATGAGAGCCAAGCCGCAAGTGACGCCTTACACAGGTTGGACACTTGTCAGCTTCCCTCAAGTTTTGATGGGAAATGTAGGCACCCTGGTTTTACAGCTTGGCTCTCCATTACAGCTGCAAGACCAGGATGCCTACATTTCCCATCAAAACTTGAGGGAAGCTGACAAGTGTCCAACCTGTGTCAGGCGTCACTTGTAGCTTGGCTCTGAGAAAAGGAAGGAGTTACACAGAGATGTGATGACATAGAGTACACCCTCTGCCGCTTCCATTTTGTTCAGAGGAACTGATTTGTGTAGGCTGGAAATCAGTGGTAGTTCTCAGAGAACTCCTGGCCCTACTTGGAAATTCCTGGTTCTGATGAGGGAGAGGGAAGAAACATATACTTTCCTTCTCAAATTCCTTTTGGCAGTTGTTTTCATGCAATCCTAAGAACACTTTCCTGGGAGTAAATCACATGGATTAGACCTGAGTAGAAATAGGAGTAGATATGCTAAGGACTGCACTTCCTTTGCAGCTGCTGATTCCTCTAGAAAAATTAATCTCTGTCATCTGGAGATCAATTGTAATTTCAAGAGAACTTAACATATTTCAAGAGAACTTAACATATTTACTCCCTCTAGGGGACTTCAGTGAACTAAGGGCCAAGCTACAAGTGATGAATGACACTTGAACGGCAAGTGGAGCGCAAGTGGAGGGCAAGTGAACAGGGAGGAATACACTTGCCATTCAAGTGTTATTCATCACTTGTAGCTTGGCCCTTAGAAATCTGCATTTCCACTTAGGATGGCACTGCATGGGGTTTTCAAAAATAAAATTGCCATTAACAATAACATTAAAACAGCCATTATCAAAGGAACACAGGCCAGACCTGCTAAAACTTCTTCTTAATGAATGTTTTCATGACAAAAGTCACAAAGAGCAAGCTATCACCTACTAAACGGGAAACCTGAAGTTTACTACCCAAATTACTACGTGATTTTACTACAGCCTCAGACCCACTAAAAGAATTAAACCTTTTTAAAAAGGAGTGTTGTTATAACTTCCCTTCTGAAAGCCTGAAGCTGGCAGACCAGAGAGAACTTTTGAGGAAGTGGTTTCACCCGACAAGGGGTAACACTGGCTGGCAACCAACGAGAGTCAGGAGGGCTGGGGACATGGGGAAGGGATACTGTCACACAATAGTGTTACATTACTCTCAAGGAAAAGCCTAAATTGATGTCATAGCACTCTAGGAATTGATAGAAACTCTATGATTTTACCGTACATTTTCTGATGATTCCTAGAGGGGCAGCATATCATTTCTGGGGAAACATAATGCTATCACACCAAAAAGATCACTTTTTTATCTCCACCAGTTGTAGGATGGTTCATGGGGAAAACGATCCAGGGGTAAGAGATCTCCCTCCTTGCTCCTACTGCAGGAAAATGATAAGCATTGGTAACACAGCCTTTTCTAATGGCATTAAGGAAAAGTGGTACATGACATACCTCCCAACATGTAGGACACAGACCTGAAGACCAAGGATTATAAGTTTTATTTTTCTGGTTGTACAACAAAAACATATGTGTTTTGATTATTCAGTCATTCGCTCTCTCTCTCTCTTTGCTTCCAGAAGTGCCGTACAATTTTCCCATCTCTCTCTCTCCCCTCCTCCACTTTTCACCAATGTGATAACTCTTCTTGCTAACTTGCAGTATATAACAGCATGATGCACAGCATGTCATAGGAATGATTCAAAAAATATGCATATTTAGCTCCTTTTGCTTCCTGCCTGAGTTTGCTGCATGAGTCTTGGAGGAGGCATTAGAGTTTCTCAGGAGGTAGCAACCAAGCCTGCTTTTTCAAGAATGTAATAACCAACATTAAAACATATTTTGAACTTGTGCAAATCAGCACTTATGGCCATTTGACTTCAGTTAATTATGAACGAGAACACATTTTTTTTTCTTCCTGTTTGCCTCCAAATCCACTGCAGATATTCCAAAATGGTATGCTACCGCACCACAGGGAGTTACCTGTGTACCGTTTTCATTGGCATATGGTAAGGGTTTTTCCTTCCACGTTTTATTGGCCAGTTTTACAAACAGCCCATTAATTTTTCATGCTATAGCAATTTTTGGCATAACTTCTGTAATACACAACGTTTGCTGACATGGCATTAAAAAACTTTGATGAAAAGGGGAAAATATATCTACAGTATTTTCAGGCAGTTCTGCTGATACAGCCTATAATTTTTTTGTCTGTCTCTTGTGCAATTTTTTAAAAAAATTATTATTCATTGACATAAGTTCATAAAAACCAGATGCACATTGCCTATGAGCTGGGTCACTTTAACAGTCTGCATGCTTTTTCCGGCGAGATGTTCTGAAGATGTGTGAGCTGTTATGCGGTGATCGTTTACACGGAGAAGGAGAAAATCCAAGGATAAGGAAAATCTGAGTAGCAGCATCATGCTGTGGATTTGGGATTGTACGTAAGAGTATGAGAATGTCTTTCAAATAGGATAGCCTCAAACTCAGAATGGGATGTGTGCAAATACTCAACAGAACCATAAATTATGGGTTGGATCCAGACAGCCTTTTCACTCACTCTCTCACTCAGTTCCCCTCATGATGACAGCCGTACTAGGAGCCAGTTTGGTATAGTGGTTAAGAGTTGTCTATGCTCGTCTGTTCATTGCTGGGAACTGGAAATTCC
The DNA here is from genome assembly GCF_028583425.1 of Eublepharis macularius. Classification (NCBI taxonomy): domain Eukaryota; kingdom Metazoa; phylum Chordata; class Lepidosauria; order Squamata; family Eublepharidae; genus Eublepharis; species Eublepharis macularius. The sequence goes on along the minus strand of NC_072792.1, from coordinate 18,096,137 downwards.
TCATAGGCCCATTGCTAAAAAAACAGTGTCAGAAAATCTGGGAGCAGTATTTGATGGGTAGGATTATGTAAAATCCATTTTTTGGGAACTTGCATATGGTAGTCCCTTTATTTGAATATGATGAAATATGGAAACCAGTTTTAGATGTTTTAAATGCCAAAGAAGTAATCCCCCCAATGCAACAAAGTTTAGATCCTTGTTTATTGTAATTGTTTTTAACAATTTGGCAAGAGTTGTTTTGATCATTTCTTTTATGGTTTAATTTTAATCCCTTTCTTGTTTGTATTTTATGGTTTTATCATTTTTTGTATTAAATCTTTTTCTTCTTTGTTAAAAAAATAAAAGTGGCAAGACTCTCATCTGGAGAACTGGATTTGATTCCCCACTCCTCCACTTGAAGTCAGCTGGGTGACCTTGGGTCACTCACAACTTCTTGAAGCTCTCTCAGCCCCAACCACCTCACAGGGTGTTTGTTGTCAGGATAGTAACAACACACTTGTAACAACAACACAAAATCCACAACAACCATAGTAACAACACACTTTGTAAACAGTTCTGAGTGGGTGTTCAGTTGTCCTGAAGGGTAGGATATAAATCAAGGGTTGTTGTTGTTATCATTCCAGATGATTTTTCTCCATGCTGATCATACTAGCTTTTACAGTTTATTGTAGCAGATTTCTTCCATAGCAATATCTTCTGGTAAAAAGACGGGAAAGATCCTAATCTAAAGAGTTACATACATTCTCTATTCTAATGCCACGGCCTGAAAAAGCGAGGCTGTGGTTGTGGGTTTGTGGACAAAAGAAGCTCCATAGAGGAGCATGGAGGATTTACATCCTTCCTCTTTGGAAGACCATGTGGAGAGAGAGATTTCCCAAGAGGCACAGAGGCAAGAGAGGAGGAGTCAGGAGGCGTTCCCACCTTAGACAAGAGAGTGGCAGATTGCTAGACTTATACATTACATTCCAAGAGACATGCAACACCCTGCAGTGTCCAAAGGCAGGCTGAGTCGCCTATTCCAACAGGATTTAGGAGTGCAGCCAACATCTTCTAAATCTGATCTATTCTCTGTGTCTAGAGAAACACAGTTAGCAGCAGCCTTGTTCTCTTGAATACTTTGATGTTAACTTATGGAAATAGCATCTCATAGTAACATCTCATTAGTGGCTTTAAAATCAAGTGCTATTCATTTTTCTGGCAGTTTAAAATATCAATCACCTTTCCAAAACACACACACACACACAAAACTCTGGGAGATAGCTTGATAGATGAGTGTATGCACAGATAAAATAAGACAAAAACAGCACAATATTCCTGGAAGCTGGAAAGAGGGACTACAATCTTTCATGATGGCTGCCAAACTTGGGTTGCCAGTTTTTTTCTTGCTCAGTTCCAGTGGCTTTAAATCACTTGACATGCCAAAATTTAGCAGGCAATGCTTTTCCCAGCATGGAGGTGAAGGAAAAGCATCCCTTGCTAACAGTGCAATCCTAAGCAGAGTTTTTCCAGGCTAAGTTCATTGAAATAAGTTGGCTTAGACTGGAGTAACTTTGCATAGGATTGCACTCTAAGAGCCAAGCTACAAGTGAGGCCTGACACAGGTTGGACACTTGTCAGCTTCCCTCAAGTTTTGATGGAAAATGTAGGCATCTTGGTCTTACAGCTTGGCTTTCCATTTAATTGAAGTTTACAGAAACTGCCCCCCTCACACCCAGCGGAGGGGAAGGGGGGCTCCTGGAAAGAGCCCGACACCTGCACTCCCCTTCCAACCGCATGTTCTCCCTCCCACAGACTGCCGCTCGGTAAACTTCAATTAAATGGAGACCCAAGCGGCAAGACCAGGATGCCTACATTTCCCGTCAAAACTTGAGGGAAGCTGACAAGTGTCCAACCTGTGGAGTCACTTGTAGCTTGGAAGGCCTCATTAAGGAGTCACAGAAGAGAAAAAGGCCGTTTCCACATGTTGTTAAAGCAACAGGCTACTTACTCAGTGCTGGCGGGTTTTTTTTCAGATTCCAGATGCCTCCGATTTCAAAGCGAAAGCAGGCAGTTTGTCTTTCATCTGATCAGCGTCCTTGACCCAGCACAAGAAACAGTGGGAAATCCCGGTCTCAGAAAAAGATGCTGATCAGACGAAAGACAGACTGCCTGCTTCCGCTTTGAAATCGGAGGCATCTGGAATCTGAAAAAAAACCCGCCAGCACTGAGTAAGTAGCCTGTTGCTTTAACAACATGTGGAAATGGCCGAAGTTAGGAGTGCTTAGAATTAAACCACTTTAGCTGCTGTAAGTTGTCTTAAGGTAAACTCTGCACATGTGTAATCTTTCAATGAACCGTTGATAATGTAAACACTTTTACCTGGTGCAGACAAAACACCAGTCTCTTCATTACAGTTACAGACAATACCTGGGGGCTTCCTTGCTCCCTCTCCCCCACTGTTCTCGCCGAACTTTGCTTGTCTCTATTAACTATGATTTAGCTTAAAATTGAGCCAACTCTAATGAAAACCAGCACTTACAGTGCAATCCTAAAAAGCGTTACTCCAGTCTAAAGAGGGTTAATAATGTTCCTGAAGAAAATATCAGTTTCAGCAACCCATCCCTGGCGAGCTCTCTCCCCCCCCCAGTTTCTGCCCTCCCCAGGCAACCTGGAAACCCTAACCACAGTGTGAACTTTTGACTCTTTGAAAGTTATCACTTTTGCTTGACTGTTCTGCTGCTTTAGGACTTGAACACAGATATAAGGATATATGCATATTGATGACAAGGAAATATACAAGCATCTATTGCAAACATCCTCCTATTATGTATACCCAGCTGTGTTGAACTCTTTTCCAACATTTTAATAACCCTCCCTGCAATATCAGCAAGCACTGCAATGCCAATGGCAAAGGGGGCTTGCAGAAGTACAAAACAGGTTAGGCACCTTACCGTACTGCATCGCTCATTCTTTGAAACTAACTCAGCCATCATTCTCTGCAACAAACTATCACAGGAAACAGCAGCTCCGCAATGAGCCTCTTAACTCCTCGCTGCTTGCCTCCGTATTTTAATTTCCAATGGTCTGATTAGGAGAGAGCAGGAATGGGGAAGCAGATGGTTGTCAGAAATCTGCTTACCTCAATCAGGCAACTGAGAGTTTACTGAGCCGTTGTTTTCAACGCAGAACACGCTGAAGCATTTCTATATTTAAGGGCAAAAGACATAAAGAGCTCACAGAAAGTCTGACAATTATAATTTGTGGAGTTGTGCTCTTTCTTTTTCAGACAGCTGAACTGCGTAGAATATGTATATGTATATGTATATGTATATGTATATGTATATGTATATGTATATGTATATGTATATGTATATGTATATGTATATGTATATGTATATGTATATGTATATGTAGGGCTTTTTTGAGCCAGAACACACCAGAATGGCGTTCTGGAACCTCTTTACAATACCATGTGACACCTGTATTTTTAAAATGGCCTATTTTGGACATTTTTGTCCAAAATAGGCCATTTTTGTCCAAAATAGGCTGAAATGGCCTAGATCAGGGCCAAAACAACCTGGATTGGGCCACTGATGGGTTCCCCAACCTGGCAGAGGCCCATTCCAGGCTGACTCGGGCCCAATCTGGGATGTTTGGGGCCTGTTTTGGCCATTTTGGGCCCATTTCAGGCCTGAAACAGCCAGGGTCAGGCCCAAAATGACCAGGATCAGGCCATTGCCCCAGCAGCAGCCTGATCCTGGCCGTTTTGGGCCCCTTTTGGCAATTTTGGGCCCAATTTGAGCCCAAAATGACCAGGATCAGGCCTGAAACAGCCAGGACTGGGCCTCTGCTGTGTGGGGCAACACTTTCTTGGGCAAGATTGGGCCCAAAACAGCCAGGATTGGGCCTCTGCCAGGAAAGGGAATACTCCCTGGGAGCAGCCCTATCCTGGCCATTTTGGGCTCCTTTAGGCCATTTTGGGCCCAATTCAGTCCCAAAATGCCCTGAATCAGGCCAAGAATGACCAGGATCAGGCCGCTGCCTGGTGAGGGAGTGCTCTCTCATGTGGCAGCAGCCTTTTCCAGGCTGGTTTGGGTCCTTTTGGGTCCATTTCCATCCAATTTGGGCCCTAAACAGCTAGGATTGGGCCCTAAATGGCCAGGTTCCAACCGCTGCCAGGTGGGGGAGTGCTCTCTTGTGTGGCAGTAACCTATTCCAGGCCAATGTGGGCCATTTTGGGCCCATTTTGGGCCCAAAACAGCCAGGATCGGGCCCTAAATGGCCAGGTACGATCCACTTCTGGACAGAGGAGTCCTCTCTCATGTGACAACAGCCCATTCCAGGCTGATCTGGGCCTTTTCAGGCCCGTTTGGACCCAGTTTAGGCCCCAAATGGCCCAGATCCGTCTGCTGCTGGGTGGGGGAGTGCTCCCCTGTGGTGCAGCGGCCCATTTTGGCCAATACAGGCCCAATATGGGCCAAATTTAGCCTTATCCAGGCCAAATCAGGCCTCCCATGGAGCATGGGAGTGCTCCTTGAGTGGCCATGGCCTGCATGATGACATCATTTCCCAGAAGTGACATCATTGTGCAGAACCAGGAGCATGTGCATGCTGCACACATGTGCATGTAATGAGAGGTGTGCCACCTCCTCCTGGGAGTTGCCCTGTGTGAGAGTTCCCCCACTTCTTTCCCCAGAAAATTGCCCTATGTATATGTATATGTATATGTATATGTATATGTATATGTATATGTATATGTATATGTATATGTATATGTATATGTATATGTATATGTATATGTATATGTATATGTCCAATTTTGGGATGGGGAATTTCTGGATATTTGGGAGGGCTTTGGGAGGATTTGAGGAGGGCAGAGTTTGGGGAAGGAAGGGACCTCAAAGGGGTATAATGCTACAGAATCCACCCTCCATGGCAGCCATTTTCTTCAGGGGAACTGATCCCTCTTATCTGGAGAGTATTTGTAACTGGGAGATCACCGGGCCCATCCTGGAGGTTGGCAACAAATGCACATATATGCAAAATAAAAGGATGGGGGTTTTTTAACTTCTGGCGGTCTATACTGGCACCTCTTTTAGCAGTACCAGCACTTTTTCCAGGTGGCAGGCTTGGCCCCCCCAAAAGGCAAACATCATAAATACTGGCACCTCTCCTTTAGGAAAAGAAAAGGCAATGTATAGAAATCATTTTACAGACGCTTCAAATCATGCATACACTTTCCCAATTAACTTTATAAAAGTCCTGGAACAACTGGCTCTGCTTCTTCAAAAACATGGATGATTAATTAGATTTCAAATAGCCAAAGAATATTAGGCCAAACTCCCAAAGAATGGGTGTTTTCTTTGATTATGTTATTCCCAAGCATACAGTACTTCTTTGTTTCCTTGTGACAATCCTAAGGGAAGAAATGTTGAGTGATTGACTCAATTAGTGAACAAAGAAACCTGCAGGTTTGGGGGGATAATTAGCTTGTTAGAACTCGTCAGAAGCAGATACATATAACACAATTAAGGAACTTAAAAGTAACTATCCAAAGCATTAAGGGAAGAAGTGAAAAACAGGTATTTATTCCTATTTCAAAAGTCAGCTAGGGAAATTTAAAAGGCAACATTTCTGCACACAGATTAGTGTTGATGGGCTGAGGTGCTTTTGTCTGACTCTGAGCAACAGCACATTTCTAGTGTTTTATGGCAATCTAGAAGTGAAAATTAAATGCTTTCAAACTCTTCACAGTACACGTAAATGTAAAGCTGGAGTCTCAAGTGGGTCGCCAGCTCCTGAAGAGCCGCCATGTTTTTTCTCTTTGGGGAGAGCCTGCTGAGAGTGAGGGTTCCACATCTGCTGCTGAGGGGAACAGAAAAGACAGTAGCACCCTAAGCTGACATACACCATTCTATGTCAGTTGGAGTCAGTGGACACAGACTGGAGTTTATTTTGCATAGGATTGTGCTGTTAGTGGTAAAGGTGATGCCGCTGGGGTTCTGACTTGTTCTTATGCTTGTTGTATGCCTGCCCAGAGAGGATAAACCCCCACCCCTGAGAAACTGAGGAACAGGAGAAAAATGGCCTATACGCTGACATCTTAAGAATCTTCCTATGTCTGTATGGTTTTTATCATAGAGATTAGGTAAAATTGCTAGCATGTCACCCAGAAGTGACATCACATCCTCCCCAAACTCCTCCACCCCCATGCACCTCCTCAAAATCTGTCACTTGCTCAGGCAGCGCCTGAAACTGTACTTTTTGTGTTTGTTCCTCACTAAAGAACACGTTTCTGGTGATTGGCTAGAGTTTCCAATTCTCCTGGTCTGTGATCTTGACCCAAGTGGATCATAACCCAAGCTCCCCTTTTTCCTATCATATGACTTTATTCTCCTATCACTCTGATGTCATATGCTTGCAACTCTGTAGGGTTCCATGCTTCTTGGGTTTCAAATCTGGCAAGTTTGAAGACCATTATTTTAAAAAAAGAAGATATAGTGCAAACACCTTTTTTCCTGCAAAGAGTAGACATGATTGTATAGCTTAGCGTATTTTTCTCAGGGAACACAAAAAGCAATAGACTCTGAGCTTTGTTACCTTGCTCTCATGAACTAACTGTTTTTTTTTCAGCTGTTCAATAATGCTTGCACTTTTTTTTCTTGTATAGGGCTGCCAATACCAACTTGGGAAATTCCTGGAGATTTGTGGACTCTGCTTGAGGTTTAGAGAGGAGAGTGATGTCCCAGAGTCCATCTTCAAGAGCTGCTATTTCTTCCCGGGAGACTGACCTCTGTAGTCTGGACTAGAGATGGGCACAAACCAAAATTAAGCATGAACCAGGCTGGTTCGTGGATCGCAAACCACGGTACATCAGATCCCATTTCTGACGAACCACCACGAACTTTAGGCTGGTTTGTTTGGTTCATTTTTTGGTTTGTCACTGCAGACAGCCTTGTGCCAATCAATCAGTTTCCTAGGCAATAAGGGATGGACTTCCTGCAGACCTTCTGCTGACCCAGAAATCAACTTCTGCTGGCCCAGAAGTGATGATTTTCTGACCTGGATGTGACGTTTTCATGAACCAAACAAACCGGCTCACAAACCATGGGCAGGTTCATGAAAGTTCATGGTTTGTGGTTCGTGAAATTTGATGAACCACAAACCACATGGTTCGGGTTTTTTCCAGTTTGTGCCCATCTCTAGTCTGGACGTCAATGTTAGTGCTTGGAGAACTCCAGGTCCTACATCACAGTTAATAAACCCTACACCTAGATCTGAGAAGCTGGAGTAGTAAGTAGTTCCCTTCTTAAATTGCTTTTGGAAGTTGTTTACAGGGCAATCCTCAGAACACTTTCTTGGGAGTAAGTCCAACTGAATAGACGTGAGTAGAAGTTTGAGTAAACCTACTTAGGGCTGCACTGTTTATTGTAGAATAAGAATATTGGAGTGGGTCTAGAGTTGCCAGGCCCAGCCTGGAAATGAGTGCAAGGTCCTTTTTGCACTCATGGTTTAGCATGCCATTTCCAAGCAGTCGCTGTGATTGCTGCAGCTCCAACTTGGCACCCGTGCATTTTTTTTTTAAGTTTGTGCATGTGTTGTAATGTTGTGATATCAGCACTTTTTTTGGCAGAAAAACTTGCCCGCTCTGATATCCTGAAAGTACATCAATGTGTCTCTGATTTCTTTTCCCAATCTATTTGAAGTCCCAGGTACATTCCGGTCTTTAGGGAGTTTCAAAAGCACGTTAATTTTTAAGAAGGTTGTTGTGGGTTTTCCGGGCTGTATTGCCATGGTCTTGGCATTGTAGTTCCTGATGTTTCGCCAGCAGCTGTGGCTGGCATCTTCAGAGGTGTAGCACCAAAAGACAGAGATCTCTCAGTGAAAACCTTCGACAATACATCAATTTTTAAGAACTTTTTTTGGAGATTGCACAAGTGCAGTATAGATTTGAGGTTGGCACTCTGCCCAAGAACCACCTGTGCCCATCAAGCAGCCCCCTTTTTTTATCAAGATGGTGTGGAGGCTACTCATGCATCAACACACAACAACACTGCTTATGTTCTTTAAAAATATATTTTTTAAAAAGGTCAAAAATTGTGCAGCGGTATGCCAACAAGGGAGGCTGTGCTCAGATCCGGTGGCCACAAGGGAAAGGAGAGGGGCAAGAAGACAAACTAGAGCTCGAGAAAACATAACACTGAAATGTTACTTCATGTCATACAACAAAAAAATAAAATGAAAGCCAGACTTGTAGTAAGGGATCCTGAGATGGGAGCGTGTGATCAGATGAACACAGACCATGAGGAGCACAAGGGGAAGGAGAGGGGTGAGAAGAAAAACTATGGTGCTTGAGAAAACATAACGCTGAAATGTTACAATCCATCACAAAATGAAAAAAAAATGGCAGACCGACCGGTCGGGGAGCTGCAGAGGGTGGGTGTGGTTGCATCCACATCCACCAATCAGCGCCCGAGGAAAAGGAGAGGGGAGGGGAGGGGAGGAGCAAAAAGTGGGCAAAAGTGTTCACATTGGCAAAATTCGGGCCAGCTGCCAGTTGGCATAGGACATAAAAAAACTTTGCAGTATGTCCACAGTGGGAAAAATCGGGGATACAGAGTACAAAAAGCAGGACAGCGTCCCATGACTGCCTTGAAAGTGTGAAAATCTCGCAAACATGGGACATGGGACAGGTATGAACATGCTCTAAAAACCAAGTGCGAAAAGTACCTAAGACTGGAGGAAGACATGGGGGGATGGCTGTCAGCTGACAGCATGACATCAATTGTACGAAAAATCTGAAGTGATGTGACAACTCTCTAAGAATTGGCAGAAATCTATGTTAAAACCATAGAGTTTGTTGGCAGTTCCTGGAAAGGTGTGATGTCACTTCTGGGAAAACCTGGAAGTAACACTAGTCCTCAATAGGAATTGCTGAAAACTCTATGGTTTTAACATAGCGTTTCAACCAATTCCTAGAGATGCATGATGGCCTTTTGGGGTTGTCCCAGAAGTGCTATCATGCTGTCACCCAACCTCCAGTAGACTTTCCAACTCTAGGCTGGAAAGTTCTTGGAGATTTGGGGTGAAGCCTGGGAAGTGCAGAGTTTGAGGAGGGGAGGGACCTCAGTGCGGTGTAATGCCATATAGCCCACCCTCCAAAGCAGCCATTTTCTCCAGGGGAACTAATCTCTGTAGTCTGGGAATCAGTTGGTATTCCCGGAGATCTCCAGGCCCTACCTAAAGGTCGGCAATCCTATCTACTGCTGCTAGGCAGGCAGTCTTAACTGGGTCACAAACTGTTGAATTTAGCTCAACGTTGGCTAGGAAAGCGAAAGTGCAAAGAAGCTTGGCAATTAGGCCTTTCTCCTTCCAACTTCGTGGTGACTGGAACCTTAAAAGTAGCTTTATTTTTTGAGAAGGTTGCTTGAAAATAAATTATATAGCAGCAAGCTAATTTAGATGCAGTAGGAAAATGTTTCCTATTGCTAGAGTCCATTGCAGGCTGCGAGTAGGCCGTGCTCTTCATTTATATCAAGGTAATGATGTGATCTGCATCAATGTGCCATTTTTCTACCATATAATTTCTCTTTCCCGGTAACTGCTTGTATAGCACTTTTGTAAACATCATCACAGTGGGAGATGCCACAGGCAGGCCGTTCCACATATTAATTGCCATCTGCCTAAACAGGCCAGCAAACTTTTTGAATGCCCACTTTTTTGTTGGTACGTTTCCCTAAAGCATGAACTATGACAACCATTCAAAAATATTATTACACGAACCTGTCACCATCTAGAATTGTTGTATTGACATTTACTATTCTAAGAAGCACATACTTACATTTTATGTACATTTTTTTTCCCCTGCTTGAAATTTCAGGCGTATGAGCTGTACTTTCTGCATTTAATTGGGACAAGATCTCTGCTGGATCAGGCCAGAGCTCTTGCTAATTCAGTATCTTACGTTTAGTAGTAGCCAATCAAACGGCTCAGAAAGTCCACAGTTAGGAAACAAAGATAACAACCCTTCCTGCTGATTGTATCTGATATTCTGAAGTATCTTGCTTCTGAAAATGGACTCTCAACCTAGCTAGTATAGCAAATAGGCATTGATAGAATAATAGAAAGGGAAGGGATCCCAAGGGCCATCTAGCCCAACCGCTGCACAATGCAGGGAATTCACAGCTATGCCCCCACTCCCCCATTGGCTGCTGCTGTATGCCCAGAGGAAGGAAAAAACCTCCAGGATCCCTGGCCAATCTGGCATGGAGGAATATTCATTTCTGACCCCAAACTGGTGATCAGCATTATCCTGGTCATAAAGAAAGGTCACATGAGTCTCATCCCTTTTTGCTCTCCCTCTCACAGGGCCAAGCTACACATGACGAATGTCAGGGCCAAGCTACACATGACGAATGACACTTGAACAGCAAGTGTATTTCTCCCTGTTCACTTGCCCTCCACTCAATCCACTTGCCATTCAAGTGTCATTCGTCATGTGTAGCTTGGCCCACAGTCTGCCTAAATTCATACTGAGTCACAGAATCAGCATTGCTGACAGATGAACATCTAGTTTCTGCTTTAAAAACCTCCAAAGAAGGAGAGCCCACCACCTCCCGAGGAAGCCTGTTCCACTCAGGAACTGCTCTGTCGAGAAGTTCTTCCTAATGTTTAGCCAAAAACTCTTTGAATTTCATTTTAATCTGTTGGTTTAAACTGTTAAAATGAGAGCCAGTTTGGTGTAGTGGTTAAGAGCGTGGGACTCTAATATGGAGAGCCGGGTTTGATTCCCCACTCCTCCACTTGAAGCCAGCTGGGTGACATAGGGCTAGTCACGGCTCTCTGGAGCTCTCTCAGCCCCACCCACCTCACAGGGTGTTTTGTTGTGGGGATAATAATGACATGCTTTGTAAACCGCTCTGAGTGGGCATTAAGTAGTCCTGAAGGGCGGTATATAAATTGAATGTTGTTGTTGAATGTTATTATTCTGGTCCAACCTTCTGGAACAATAGAAAAGAATTCCACGACATCTATATGACAGCCCTTCAAATACTTGAAGATGGTTATCATATCATCTCTCAGTCACCTCCTCTCTAGGCGAAACATGTCCTGCTCCTTCAACCTTCCCTCATAGGGCTTTGTCTCCAGACCCCTCACCATCTTTGTTGCCCTCCTTTGGATATGTTCTACCATGTAAACATCCTTCTAAAACTGTGGTGGCCAAAATAGAGCAAGCAAGGTCTAACCAGAGCAAAGTAAAGTGGGGTCAAATGAGAGCAGAGTAAAGTGATTTATAAAGATGTTGAACAACACAGGGCCCAGGACAGATCCCTGAGACACTCCACTTATCACTCCTTTTCCAGAGGATGAGGAACATTCACAAGCACTCTGTGAAACTTCTGGCACCTCACCTGTACTCCAAGGATTCTCAAAGGCTCCAAAATTACATCATCAAGTCCCTTTAATACTCTAGGAATCAATTCATCTGGACTTGAGGACTGGACTTCACTAAAGAAGCTAGCCGATCTGAGGCTGCGACACCCTTTTGAACATTGTGTGTTCTCTTTTTGCTGGATGGAGCATCCAAACTCCTGCTGCATTCATTTGTCTAATGAATGCCTGGTGCTGGCAGGTGAATCCCCACATGCACTCTCCATTTCCCTGTAGAGGGGAATGGTGGGAAAACAGCACTATGCAATGCTATGTCACTTGTGGATATCAACCTGGAAGTGATATCACTGTGTTACATGGCACTCTAGGAATTTCCCTGATCTCTATAGTTTTTACTATAGAGTTTTCAGTGGAATCCCTAGAGCACCACGTAACATGGTAATAACACTTCTGGTTAGGCAACCAGAGGTGACATTGCCATGCCATGCCATTTTGCAAGATCTCTGCCCTCTAATCTTCCACTGGTTTCCCGTGACAACCCTACCTGAGCCCATTGCTCATCAATTTTATGAGCTGTAATATTAGGAAGAACTTTTCTCTATCTATTATCTCTGCACATTCATTTTGTGGGTAGAGTGGACATGTGCATTTCTTTTACTTTCTTATTTATTCATATACAATTTGTAATGATTCATTTTCTTACTTTTTAAAATGCCCTTTTCCCCAATTCATATTGTGTCCATGAACAGACCTTTGGCTCGATGTGTAAATCTTGTCACAGATATCTCTTTGTTCCTCACATTAAAACATCAACAAAGGCCTCTGCATCTCTCTCTGTAGACTGTTGACTCCTCTGCATGCATTCAGATATGACAGAAATTGTTGTCAACAGCTTCAATTGATGGCAGCGAAGTCAGGGATGAGTGGAATCCGAGTAAACCTGGGGATAAATGCATGTAATACGCTCTTCTCGTGAATGTTATTGTTGTCAATACGACATAAGAAAACCTGGTCAGATGATTGCAGAAATGCGAGTTCAGTTTGAAAGCATGGGATGGGAAGCTGTCTTCTGCATATCGTATGCATGTGTGTGCATGTGTGATATTATATGAAGGATTTACAAATTACAGGACTATTTTTGGAGAGGGAGGTGACTTATGAGAAGCTGAGCTGGTACATAGTGGTGTGTTTGGATCAACTGCAGATAATTTGCCAGAAAACATGATAGCTGTGTGCAATTTCTGCTGGACAGAAAGCGGTGGCATTAGACTTGACCCTTGATTGCCGCACTGCAAGAAGTCCACCCACTCTACATAGGCACTAAAACGCTTCTCACTCTTTCCTTGGGTTGAGCCTCCCCTCTCTAGCCTTGAATCCAATTACTTCCCTCTTTTACAGTTATTAAAATACTGTCCCTGGTAAGTCACTGAGAAGTCTGTAGCTGGTAAATTAAGTAGAATTAGATGGTGTGTATCCAAATGTAGCACTCCTTAATCTTGCACAATTAAGCACAATGCAACAAAGCAAAATTTCAGTGGGGACTCCGTTTATTTTAAAGGGGATAGATGTCGCTAGAATCAAACACTGTGAACAAAACTAATCTGAATGTACTTAAATAGTGCTCTGGCTGCTGCCTTACCATGCTGCAGTGTTGCAGCTGCAGAAGAGCTCCTTTGTCTCCACTTCTTCTTAGCTGTCAGGATGCTTGGGGTGGAGAGGGGAGATGAATGTTATCCTGGTCTCTCTCTGCAACTTTGCACACACTTAGCATCTTGTTCAAATGGAATCCTCAAGTGCTAGGTATACAATGTTCACATAGCCCAGGATTAGCTGGTGTGCTAACATGCAACACAGGGCAGCTTGCAATGTAGCATTGAAACTAGGCATGGGGGACAGGGGAGAGAGTGCAACGCATAGATAAGATCTTCCAAGAATGGGAAGAAATCCTCTGCTGTATGCATAGGATGGTTTAGAGCTAGCCAACAGTTTGGCTCAAGCTCACCAGCTTCTCCCTACTACAACCCATGTCCCACATGGTTTTTTGAGTGGTCAAAGGAGACCCCCTGCCTATTTTCAGCAGCAGAAAAGCTGTTTGGATTCACCGTGATGAGTTCAGTGGACACTTTCCATGTCATTCCTAAATGGGTGAATCCTGAATGCTCCAAGCACTTGCATCAAATACAGATGATACATTCCAGATTTTCCCTTGAGCAATATTTACCACAACTGTTTCTAGAACATAACATTTGCATGTATTACTTCATTTATACCCTGCTTTTCTCCCCAAATGGGGACCCAAAGCAGTTTACAATGTTCTCCTCCCTTACAGAGCCCGTTTAGTGTAGAGGTGAGAGTGTTGGACTAGGATCTTGGAGACCCACGTTTGAATCCCAATTCTGTCCTGGAAGCTTGCTGGACAACCAAAGGCCATCACAAAGTCGAACCTACTTCACACAGGGTTGTAATGAGGATAAAATAGAGGGAAGACGAATAATGTAAGCAACCTGGAGTCCCCACTGGGGAGCAAGCTGAGGTATAATTGAAGTAAATATATATATATATATATATATATATATATATATATATATATATATATTATCCTCACAACTACCCTGTGAGGGAGTTCAGGGGGAGTTTGGGAGACATGCACAGTCACTCAGTAAATTCCATGACAGTGTGGGGATTTGAATCTGCCTCTCCCGGATCGTCATTTCATATCCTAACCATTAATCCACATTGGCTTTCCTGAGCACAAAAGCCCTAGGGTTAGATGCAAAGACGTCATTCCATCAGCAATTGCACCCACAGAGCAGCTCATCCATTCGTGGAAGAGAAGAGGGCGATTTTTGTTGAGTCCCCTTCCACCGAAAAGCTCTGTGATAGCTCTCCACATTGTTCTTGAAGGTCCCAGAAGCAGAATATCAGGGGGTTCAGTATATTTCAGTAGGAGATGGGAAGGCTCGGTCTGCCAACTTCACTCCTCTGGTGGTTAGGGTTAGAAATGGGCACAAACGGGAAAAAAATGAACATGGTGTTCATTGTTCATTGCCATCCATGAACAAGGACTCATGAACAACCACGAACATGGCCCAGTTTATGAACATGTTCGTGGTTGGCTGTTCGTGGGGGCCAGCAGGCTCTCCTCCAGCCATCATCCAAGTCAAGATCCCTACGGCACCATTCTCAGAAACCTGACCTGAGCAGGCACCAGGAAAGGTACCAGTAATAAATAATAGCTTGGCCCAGAGCCTGGCAACAGCCCTGGAACTTGAAGGGGTAGATCCCTATCCCACCACACACAAAGAAAATTCAAGCTCCAATGCACTCTATCAAAATGCCAACAGCAGCTGTCTCTCCACTGTCTTGAAAGTCAGAGTTGGGAGCCCCCTGGTCTTTGCTCCCTTGTTGTAACAAACGTGGAGCTCCTCTCTTGAAAGGAAGACCTGCCTCTCCAGCTAAATTGGGCTTAGATTGTGGTTTCCAGGGCAACAGCAGAAGTTCAGACAATCCCTGCCTAAGTTGCCAAGGGAATTGATTGCAGGTGCCAGACTGTCTGGCTTGATGAACAGCAACGAACAGCAACGAACAATGCTTGCAACGACCACCTGTTCATTTAGAATGGGGCCTCACGAACAACTTGTTCACAAACAGCAGATTGGGCTGTTTGTGGCCTTTTTTTGTTCGTATTGCTGTTCGTGCCCATCTCTAGTTAGGGTCCACAAAACTGCAAACAATAAGAGATTAAGAGCAGGTGCTTGGGGGTGGCTGAGTTTGGAGCAGATATGATGTCACTTGTGAGTGATGCTCTAGACTGTCTCCTCTAGTCTCTATGTCCTTTACAAGAGAGATTAGGGGTGATTCCTAGAGTGTCACTGTGAGGAGGCCATTTTTTCTCCTGCTGAATTCCTCAGGGGTAGGAAATTGGGCCTGGAAGCTAGTACCCCCCTCCCCCAGCCTGGGTGGGTAAATACATGATTTCCTAGTGGTGCTTAAGATCCAAGAAATTATAAACAGCAGAAATAATGTGATCAAAACCCTTTGTTTAGAAACACATGATCTTCATAGACTGCATCAAGAGACCAATAAAAAGACCTGACATTTCAAGACGTGCTCCAGCTAGGGATGAGTGGATTTCCCCTGTTCCGTTCCTTTATTGTTTAGGAGTTTTGCTCTGCACTGCCTTCCACTCCTGCTTAATTCTGGCTTAACTAGGATAATATCTAAAATTAATTCTGGAATTGGAACATGTTCAGTGCTGCAGTTTTCAGTCCATTCCATACATTTGCATTTTTCTGCACATTGCCTGTATCAGCAATGTCCAGCAGTCTTGCAAATTGGGGAAAGATGAAAATGGGATGAAAGCTAAGAGGAAGGACACCTTCATGGCAGAATGTGATCAATATAAGAACTGGAACAATGGAAGACACATTGGGCATGGGTTCTGCTGCGGAGTCATTTGAAACTCCATAATGCAGGAAGAAATTCAGATGAGGATAATTTAGGAACCATCCCTAGATCTGACAGATCAAGATTTGCCTGCAGTTATCCATTGTACATGTCAGGCTGATCCAATAACAAAATGCTCAAAACCTTGACCCAAATGGAAATCTATATGAAATATTTGGGTTTGAAATGGGTGCCTTTTGTGGCTTGACTTCTCAACTCTTGCCCATTTATCTTCCAGCCATGTTCCTACAAAGGGTGATAGTTAAGAGGTCCAGCTGGCTTCAGCAGGGCAGCTATCAGATTACAAGAATGAGCAAGAAGCCAGGCAAGGAAATTGCTGACGTTTGGTGGATGTGATTGCCAATTGTCCCTGCCCGAAAGCAATACCTTTCCACTCAGAGCCAAGCTACAAGTGACGACTGACACAGGTTGGACACTTGTCAGCTTCCCTCAAGTTTTGGTGGGAAATGTAGGCATCCTGGTTTTACAGCTTGGCTCTCCGTTACAGCTGCAAGACCAGGATGCCTACATTTCCCATCAAAACTTGAGGGAAGTTGACAAGTGTCCAACTTGTGTCAAGCGTCACTTGTAGCTTGGCTCTCAGTTCCATACTTAGAAGCTCATGCAGGGTGATAAAAGCCAGGATGTACCAGAATTTTCTGTTCCTGAGGGCCAAGCTACACATGACGAATGACACTTGAACGGCAAGTGGATTGAGTGGAGGGCAAGTGAACAGGGAGAAATACACTTGCCGTTCAAGTGTCATTCGTCATGTGTAGCTTGGCCCTGAGAGAACTGAGAACGCGGTTCTAGGGAGAAAGAGCCATAATGTTGTTACAAAATAAAAGTTGCAAAATAAAAGAAATGCTACTAAATAAAAAAGAGAAATAGTGCAGCCTTGGAAGCTTGCTGGATAACCATGGGTTAGGATCCACCTAACTTACATTACAGGGTTGTTGTGAAGATAAACTAGAGGAGTAAACAATGCAAGACAGTTTGGGCTCCCACTGGAGATAAAGGCAGACTATAAGTGAAGTAAATTGAACCCTGAATGATGTGCCTAGAAAATGCATAGTCTACGGCCAACTTTTTTTTATTAGCATTAACACCTAGCCAGGATTCTACTCCTTTGGACAGTAGAGTGGCTAATCTGAGGGCCAAGCTACACATGACGAATGGCACTTGAACGGCAAGTGGATTGAGTGGAGGGCAAGTGAACAGGGAGAAATACACTTGCCATTCAAGTGTCATTCGTCATGTGTAGCTTGGCCCTAAGTCCTCCACCCAATGTTTTTTTAAAAAGTACTTCATTTATACCTCACCATTCTTCCCAATGGTGACCCAAAGTGGCTTACATTATTCTCCTCTCTTCCATTTTTTTTTCCTTCACAGTAACCCTGAGAGGTAATAGAAAAGAGCAAGAGTCCAGTAGCACCTATAAAACTAACAAAATTTGGGGTAGGGTATGAGCTTTCGTGAGTCACAGCTCACTTCTTCAGATACAACCCCAAAATGGCGGTTCCTGCAACAATACCGGTTGGAAAGAAGAAGGGAAAATTCCCTGCAGGAAGCAACAACACTCAATGTGCAAAATCTCTCTTATAATAATAAATATTTGATTTACAAAGTGCACGTGCCTCTTACTTCTTCAAACAGTGTTACAAATCCATTCATAACTACAATTCCTAAACATACAAGAGAGCAAGAGAGCGCAGGTCTAGTCATTGTCCAGGACGGGAGAGACATGAAGTGGTGATGGTTCCTCAGAGGGGGAGTGTGACACGCTCCTGAAGAAGGTGGCACGAAATCTGTGTTCGTAGCCGGCCCCAGATTGAGCGTGGCGGTCCTTCTTTCCCCTTTACATTGAGAACGGTATCACCTACCTGGAAGAACCTGGGATTGAAATAACAGCATGAGAAGAATGAACAAACTAACTAAAGGAAGTATTTGAAGGACTAGAGCTGGACTGAGTTTCTACCAAACCTAAGTCCATTTGTATACTGCGCCGTCTTTGGATTATTGTATGTTTAGGAATTGTAGTTATGAATGGATTTGTAACACTGTTTGAAGAAGTAAGAGGCACGTGCACTTTGTAAATCAAATATTTATTACTATAAGAGAGATTTTGCACATTGAGTGTCGTTGCTTCCTGCAGGGAATTTTCCCTTCTTCTTTCCAACCACTTCTTCAGATACAGCTGCATCTGTTTCCCTCGGCGTACTTGAGCTGTATCTGGAGAAGTGAGCTGTGGCTCACAAAAGCTCATACCCTACCACAAATTTGGATAGTCTTAGAGGTGCTACTGGACTCTTGCTCTTTTCTACTGCTTCAGACAGACTAACACAGCTACCCATCTTGATCTACCCATGAGGAAACTTAGGCTAAGAGTGTATAACAGGTCCAAGGCCACCCAGCAAGCTTCCATGGCAGAATGGGGAATCAAACCTGGGTGTCTCTGATCATAAGTCTGCCAATCTGGCTTTGTCTGTCTGTCTGTCTATTCAATTGCTGCATCTTCAGAGCCCTGTTCTGTCTTGTTGGACTTTATGGTGGTACTGAACTTTAATTTTGTTCTTCTACTGCAGACCAACATGGCTAACCATCTGGAACTGTTTGTCTGTCCATCCATCCATCCATCTATCCATCCATCCGTCTCAATCCACTCTTTAACCCCTGTAAGATGACTTTTAGTAGGTCTAGCATTTCAAGGTCACCTGTTGCCATTGCAGTGGTGTTATCAAAACTCTTTGAAGTATGTGCCATCTCTGATGTCATTGGTGAGGTCATCAAAACCCTTTGAAGCATGTGCATCTCTGATGACCCTACATGGCCTTAGAGCTTTCAGTTCCTCAGTGTACTTGTCTAGCCCTGGAGCCTCTCTGAAAGTGACTGTAAAGGATGAGATTTGGAACATCAGCTTTCCCACCAGGCTAAGTTCCTCTTCTGGGCTTCTTGTGCTGCCGGTAGGTGTGTCTGCACATGTGTGTCTGCACACATAAGCTGATCTACATTTAAGTAAATGTATACTATGCCAATAACCTGAAGAAAAAATGTCTTTTTCACTTGAGCAGAGGCTGAATGTGTGGAAATAGCTGTTGATAGCCCTAACTATGCCACAATCCCAAATGTAAGAATCTAAGCATGAAGGCTTTGCTTGTGTTTGGACTAGAGATGGGCACGAACAATACGAACAAAAAAAAAAGCCACGAACAGCCCAATCTGCTGATCGTGAACAAGCTGTTAATGAGGCCCCATTCTAAACGAACAGGTGGTCGTTGCAAACCTCGTTTGTTGCTGTTCGTCAAGCCAGACAGTCTGGCACCTGCAATCAATTCCCTTGGCAACTTAGGCAGGGATTGTCTGAACTCTGTCTGAACTCCTGCTGTTTCCCTGGAAACCCCAATCTAAGCCTGATTTATCTTGATAGGCAGGTCTTCCTTTCAAGTGTGGAGCTCCAAATTTGTTACAACAAGGGAGCAAAGAGCAGGGGGGAGGGGGGCTCCCAGCTCTGCCTTAGTCTGCAGACAGTGGAGAGACAGTTGCTGTTGGCATTTTGATAGAGAGAGTGTATTGGAGCTTGAATTTCTTTGTGTGTGGTGGAATATTGAGCTACCCCTTCAGGTTCCAGGGCTGCTGCCGGGCTCTGGGGCCAAGCTATTATTTACTATTGGCACCGTTCCTGCTGCCTGCTCAGGTAGGGTTTCTGGGAGTGGTGTGGTAGGGATCTACCCCCTCAAATTCCAGAGCTGCTGCCAGGCTCTGGGGCCAAGCTATTATTTATTATTGGTACCTTTCCTGGTGCCTGCTCAGGTCAAGTTTCTGGGAGTGGTGCAGTAGGGATCTTGACGAAACTTGGATGACGGCTAGAGGAGAGAATGCTAGCCCCCATGAACAGCCAACCATGAACATGTTCGTGAACAGGGCCATGTTTGTGGTTGTTCATGAGTCCCTGTTCGTGGATGGCAATGAACAATGAACATCATGCTTGTTTGTTTTTTCTGTTTGTGCCCATCTCTAGTCTGGACACTTGAACATCAAGATTTGACTTTTGAAAATGATGTATATTGTTTTGATAATGTTTTTGTATTTATTTTCAGAATTTATACTTCACCCTTCTGCCCTCATTAGGGCCACGAAGGCTGCTAACAGATTAAAAACATAATTAAAAAATGGCTGTTGTGGGTTTTCCGGGCTGTATTGCCGTGGTCTTGGCATTGTAGTTCCTGACGTTTCGCCAGCAGCTGTGGCTGGCATCTTCAGAGGTGTAGCACCAAAAGACAGAGATCTCTCAGTGTCACAGTGTGGAAAAGATGTAGGTCATTTGTATCTACTCAGGAGGGGTGGGGTTGAGCTGAGTCATCCTGTAAGAGTTTCCCAGGGTGTGGAATGCTAATGGCGGGAGGCTTCACTGTATCCTGAGGAGGTTCTTTTGCATATGGATTGGTACTTGATGTGCTAATCTTCTCTGCAGGGCTATTGTCGGGGATAGAATGTTTTGTTAGCCTGGTGTTTTTCAGAACTGGAAACCATGCTCTGTTCATTCTTAAGGTTTCTTCTTTCCTGTTGAAGTTTTGCTTATGCTTGTGAATTTCAATGGCTTCCCTGTGCAGTCTGACAAAGTAGTTGGAAGTGTTGTCCAGTATTTTGGTGTCTTGGAATAAGATACTGTGCCCTGTTTGAGTTAGGCTATGTTCAGCCACTGCTGATTTTTCAGGTTGTCCAAGTCTGCAGTGTCTTTCATGTTCTTTTATTCTTGTATGGATGCTACACTTTGTGGTCCCGATGTAAACTTGTCCACAGCTGCAGGGTATACGGTATACTCCTGCAGAGGTGAGGGGGTCTCTACTGTCTTTTGCTGATCGTAGCATCTGTTGTATTTTTCGGGTGGGTCTGAATACTGCTTGAAGGTTATGCTTTTTCATAAGTTTTCCCATCTGATCAGTAATTCCTTTGATATATGGCAAAAACACTTTTCCTGTAGGAGACTGTTTTTCCGTGGTTGTTTGATTCATCCTGGGTTTGATTGCTCTTCGGATTTCATTTCTGGAGTAGCCATTTGTCTGAAGTGCATGGTTTAGATGATTAATTTCCTCATTGAGAAAGTGCGGCTCACATATCCGTCCTGCACAATCCACTAATGTGGCTGAACATAGCATAACTCAAACAGGGCACAGTATCTTATTCCAGGACACCAAAATACTGGACAACACTTCCAACTACTTTGTCAGACTGCACAGGGAAGCCATTGAAATTCACAAGCATAAGCAAAACTTCAACAGGAAAGAAGAAACCTTAAGAATGAACAGAGCATGGTTTCCAGTTCTGAAAAACACCAGGCTAACAAAACATTCTATCCCCGACAATAGCCTTGCAGAGAAGATTAGCACATCAAGTACCAATCCATATGCAAAAGAACCTCCTCAGGATACAGTGAAGCCTCCCACCATTAGCATTCCACACCCTGGGAAACTCTTACAGGATGACTCAGCTCAACCCCACCCCTCCTGAGTAGATACAAATGACCTACATCTTTTCCACACTGTGACACTGAGAGATCTCTGTCTTTTGGTGCTACACCTCTGAAGATGCCAGCCACAGCTGCTGGCGAAACGTCAGGAACTACAATGCCAAGACCACGGCAATACAGCCCAGAAAACCCACAACAGCCATCGTTCTCCGGCCGTGAAAGCCTTCGACAATACATAATTAAAAAAACTGTTCCTGTTCTATAATTTGATATCCCTTTTGTAATTGCTGCTCCCTAATCCTGGCATTTGCATATCACTCTATATTTTGACAGCTTCTTTCATTGGCAAGGGATGATTAATGTATATCAAACCAGAACCGTATGCTTAGGATAATATTTTCATAGTTCCAGCTTGACGGAACCAGTTGCATAGAGTTTTGAACTTGTGGCCCTAAAGGATAACAGATGCCCATTCATTTCAGGGTCATCAGAGATGCACATGCCTCAAAGGGTTTGATGACCTCACTGATGACATCAGAGACAGCACATACGTCAAAGAGTTTTGATAACATCACTGCAATGCTACCAGCTCTGTCGAAACAAACAAACAAAAACTAAAAAAGGCCTATGTGTCATGTGCCCATTCTGCCACCCTGGTATGCAGAAGGTCCCAGGTTCAATCCTCACCATCTCAAGTTTAGGAAACCAGGTAGTGTATGACTTCCTCTGGAGACTCTGGTGACCAGTTGTCAATCACAGTAGACAATATGGACCTTGATGAACTGAAGATCTGATTCAGTATATGGTGTTTTCCATGTAATCTTTGGATCAAACCAGACTTGCAAGTTTTTAAAGAGTTAGGTTCGGGTTCCCCAGACCCAGCTTGGGTTCCCACAGCTGCACAGATCCTGCCTTAACAACAACAACAACATTCGATTTATATACCACCCATCAGGACAACTTAACACCCACTACAAGCTGGTGCTCAAGCAGGAAGAAATTAAGATTTGGGAACAGAGCCAGTTTGGTGTAGAGCCAGTTTGGTGTAGTGGTTAAGAGCGCAGGACTCTAATCTGCAGAGCAAGGTTTGATTTCCCACTTCTCTGCTTGAAGCCAGCTGGGTGACCTTGGGCTAGTCACAGTTCTCTGGAGCTCTCTCAGCCCCACCCACCTCACAGGGTGTTTTGTTGTGGGGATAATGATAGCATGCTTTGTAAACCACTCTGAGTGGGTGTTAAGTCATCCTTAAGGGCGGTCTATAAATCAAATGTTATTATTATTATATTATTATTATCACATCTCTCCATAAGACATTCATGGAACACTGCAAGAATCATATACGATAACAATAACATACTTTGTAAACTGCTCTTAGTGGGCATTAAGTTGTCCTAAAGGGCAGTAATGCGACCATGCCTCCGGGCAGCTTTAGCTGCTCAAGAAAGGGGCCATTGATTGCACTCCTGGAAGGAGGGAGAACAGAAGCAGCTTTCCCGGGCATCCAGGGCATAGCCGCATGGGCAGAGCTAACAGCCTGTTCAGGCAGCTCCACCTGCCCGGCTTCAGAGGCATTCAACGCTCAGACCACCCTCCTCACCCTGTTTTGGTGCAGGATTAGCCGGTTGCTGGATTCAGAGCCAGGTAGGAATTTTTTCCCCTCATCCCTAATTGGAGAAGGGTTGAGGAGGTTTTTTGCCTACCTTGTACCAAGACTCAAGCGGTGGAAATTGGCTTGGGGTGGTGCCTGTTAGTGGTGTCACTGGCGGGATAGAGTTTGGTGAAAGGCAGTGGGCCGGTGAGCACCCTTGGCGCTTTCCCTATTGGTAGGGAAGAGGGGTCTGCTAGGAGTGGCTGGTACTGCTTGTGATGGCTGCCAGCGCATGTGGGCAGACTGCCTGGGGGAACCCCAAGTGCAAGTCCTTACCTCACTGCTGTACGGCTGAGGCTTAGGAGCTTGAAAGGGGGGAACCAATTTGCCTGGCTGGCCGGGTCTCCTAGCCATCCACATGGAGGGCTCGCACCCGGGGCTTTGGGGCTCGCCCAGGCAGGTCAAGGCGGAGGTCTAGGGGTGACCCCGTGGCTTGACCTGTACCGCTTTACCCTTGCCGCAATTATGTTTAATGTTCTCGTTGAGGCTGATTTTAATAAAGTGGCCCTTAGATTCAGCACCTGTGTCTGTCTCTTCATTCCGACTAGGGGGCAATATTGTTGTTGTTGTTGTTGTTGTTGTTGTTGTTGTTCTTGTTGTTGTTGTTGTTGTTATGTGGCCTGCTTCTGAGCAGCTGCAGAATGGAATTCTGAAATTCTACAGAACTTCTCTGCCTCGACTTCCTTCAAATTTCTCTTTTGATCAAAACATAATTGATTTGAAACAGACCTGAAATTTCTAAAGGGAGGAAAAGAAATAGATTGTTGGATTTCAGGGGAAAATTGGGTAAAGATGAATTTAGAGAACTTCTCTCAGCAATGGTAATTTTGACGTGGTTTACAAATATGCACAGTTTACCTCCATGGGTTTTTCACTTCTTATGGCAGGACATCAACAAACCTTGATCATCTTGCTTTTCCTTAATAAGATTTTTTTCCCCTGAACAGTTTAGATTGCTGCTTTCATACTCTTGGTGGAGCTTTTGTTTTATTTATTAGACTCGACTTTCCATTGGCATGCATTTTCGTCTCTTCTGTATTTTAACCACATATAAGGCATTGTCGGTGGAGGAAAAATGATCTAATAAATCTTATTTTTTCCTCTTTTTTTTTTTTTAAAAAAGAACAACAATGTGACTTGCACAGTGTCAGATATATAAAACCATTTGTTTCTGCCGTCCCCTTCCAAAATATTTTTATAGCTGTGTCAATGTTAGTTCATGGTTTTTGCTTTCCTGTTTCATATCTGAGAAGCAAAAGTTGTGAATGGTGGCAGCCGAGTTCACAAAAATGTAAATCTACGATTGCAGATTTGGAGCACCTGCCTATTGTCCAATTTGTGAGTTTGGAATATATAACCTGGGCAGATTTTGGTCGTGCTGAAAATAACCCTATAGTCCCCTCTCTTGTTTTCACTGTGTAATCCTTTAGTTGACTATCACCTTTCTACATTAATTTATCTTGCTTGACTTAAGAGGGTATAACTCTGCTTAAGACAGAACTACAATGATGGTATAACTTTGATACTTTTCTTCATTTTATAACCTTGATACTTTTCTCCATTTATCCATCAAGGAAGAAAAAAGGGAGATTAAAAACTCTGGTTTTGTGTAGTGGTTAAGAGCAGCAGGACTCTGATCTGGAGAGCCAGGTTTGATTCCTCACTCCTCCACTTGAAGCCAGCTGGGTGACCTTGGGTCAGTCACAGCTCTCTCAGAGCTCTCTCAGCCCCACCCACCTCACAGGGTGATTGTTGTGGGAATAATAATAGAAGCCGGCAATTTCTTTTATATATAAAGTGCTCAGTGCAACAATATAAATAATCAGGTTATTATATACATCCACAATAATCTGGATTATTGTGGAAGTTGAGAATAAATGAACATTTATGTTCATTTGAGAACATTTAGTTTGAGAACATTTCGTTGAGAATAAATGAACACTTATTTGAGAGTTTTTTTCCAGTGCTGAGGGACTTTGTTGGAGGTGTTCAGTAAGTTCAACTCCTGTATTTATCTTGCTTGATGGATGAATGATTTTTTTGTACTGTTATATGAATATTTGTTGCACTGAGCACTTTATATATAAAAGAAATTATTCATATAATTACTAGATTGGAATGTATAAATTGTTTATCCCCAAGTGTGGTTTTTGCTGACTTCTGTGGTTGATCCTTGGGGATGCCTCATAGTATTTTTTGAGTGGGAATAATAATAGCATACTTTGTAAACTGCTCTGTGTTAAGTTGTCCTGAAGAGCAGTATATAAATTTACAGTGCAGTCCTTTGCAGAGTTACTCCAGTCTAAGCCCATTGAAGTCAATGGCCTTAGACTGGAGTAACTCTCCATAGGATTGCACTGTTAATGTTGTTGTTGTTATTTCTCAGGATTGTATAGCATGGGGTTGGATCCAGATCAAATTTTCCAGAGGCAGAATAACTCCCCCCCCCCAAGTACAACCCACTGATCTCCACAAAATGGAGATATATAATTCTTTCCCATTGTATTTTGATATATTATCTATTTGTTAAAAGCTGTAGTGGCCAGGTAGAAGTGGTGAACGTATGTAATACAGAATTTATAATATTCAGTAATGTTGAAACTGATAAAGTAGTTGCAAAACAGATTCACTTTGAAATTTGAGACTTAAAAAGTTGAATGTTTAATTTATTTATTTATTTATTTATTTGTTTATTTGTTTATTTGTTTATTCGATTTATATTCCGCCCTCCCCGCATCAGCAGGCCCAGGGTGGATTACAACCATATACAATTAAAACACATTAAATAATTGATATCAGTTAAAACCATATATGCTAAAGATAAATGTTGAATATAAATTGGATACCTAAAATATTGAGTATAAATGTATCCCAACATAAATATTATTGTGGTCAGGCGGTAATGGAATGTTGGGAAGATATACTCTCTCTTTTATATATCTTGTTATATATAATTACTTTGATCCATATAATTATGTTATATAATCTTTTTTTTTCTTTTCTGTACCTCCTATAGTATCGTTTTGTTTTTTAAAATTATATATTTAAAAAAACATGAGAGGCATCTTTTAGCCTCATGGATTTCTTTTAAAACTGTAAACATTTTAATTAAATGTTTTCTGAAGGATTTTAAAAAAATATGAATATGGTATCTACATGGAGGAGAATGATGTAAGCCAGTTTGAGTCCTCAGATAAGCAAGTATAAATGAAGCAAGTCAATCAAATTGGCGGTTGAAAGTGCCCTCAAGTCATAGCTGAATTATGATGACTCCGGCAGGGTTTTCATAGCAAGGGACTAGCAGAGTCAGGCAACTGCCATTGCCTGCCTTTGCAACCCTGATCTTCACTTGAGGGTCTCTCATCCAATTACTAACTAAGGTTGACCCTGCTTACCTTCTGAGATCTGATGAGATCAGGCTCACCTGGGCTATCTAGGTCAGGGTAAGTCAGTCAAATTAGCATGCTCATAAAGAATACACTCATTTCTGATGCAATTTTTCAACAATTGTAGTACCCCTTACAACCCCCTTTCTCCTCCTCCCAAAAACAAGGCTTCATGTGAAAACATAATAGAGCATTTTCATCCTGCACGCTCCAATTAAGCAGTGTCTAAACAAGTCAATGAACCATGAACAGCAGTATGAAAATAATATTTAAAAGGGGAGGGGTGACATGCTACTCGGTTTCTTTACCAAAACAGTTAAATGGAAATCAAATTATGAACAATGTGTCTCTTTCGCGGTGTTTTTGATCGCTCATATTGTTCTTGGTCGTGAAGTCCATCAATTTGGCTAAACACTTTTAAATAAAGGTGTGCATGTATTTTTAAGAGGGTTGCATTCGTACCACTGCCAACAAAGTTAAACTGGTGGATTGGGACTTCTCTGCCTTAACCTCTTTTGCCACAGCCCAATAAACACCCTATGATTCTCCTCTTGGGGGATCAACTACATTATGTATCGCAAAGTGGTCTGCAGAGGGAGGGGGGTAAATTATGAAAATTATCTTTCTCTCCTCTGACAATGGAATTGCCATAACACCAATAACAGTACCTTTGTTGAACATGTCTGAACATCTGAAAATCGTGTCTTCTGATGTCTCAAACTGTTGGTTGAGTGGAGATTAAAAGGAAGAAAAAGCTTCAGAGTTTAATATTAGTGCATTGGGAATATGTAAACAGACTTCTGTGGTTTTAAGTCTATAAAAATACTTTTTACTACATCACGGAAAAAGGGTACATTCGGTAAGAAAATAAAGAACATCTAACTAACTCTCTACATCTTGATGGTTAGAGAGAAAGACTGAGGGCCAAGCTACACATGACAAATGACACTTGAATGGCAAGTGTATTTCTCCCTGTTCACTTGCCCTCCACTCAATCCACTTGCCGTTCAAGTGTCATTCGTCACTTGTAGCTTGGCCCTGAGATAGACTGAGGGCCAAGCTACACATGACGAATGACACTTGAACAGCAAGTGTATTTCTCCCTGTTCACTTGCCCTCCACTCAATCCACTTGCCGTTCAAGTGTCATTCGTCATGTGTAGCTTGGCCCTGAGCTGAACAAAGAGCAATAAAACCTTAGTATGTTTCTAGTTAATTGCCCCCCAATAAACAGGTTCATCCAATAGACAATCTTAGATTCCTTCATTTAGGCTAAAGACTTCCCTTTCTGTGGTGGGAACTTTACTTGAGCCTAAGTGGTCCTATGCTAACTAGCTATCTGACTAAACAAACAGAATAACAATTTAACTCTTTCATGAATGAACGTAAGACACTTGCAAAAATCCCAACATAAACTGATTTTATCGTTGTCCTCACTTTCAAAAGGAATTTGCTATGTAGCATAGGAGGTTATGGTTTAAGAAAAATAATAATACTCTCCACCCCCGAATTCAGTGCACGATTCATGGTACTGTACATTTCTCATGGGAACTGGGCTGCAAACATTCAGAACTCTTTTTCCCCTTCATCAAGTAGAATGTTTTTGAACATTCCATTATCTCATGGTTCCAACAATAGATGGAAAGGCCTGAAGTTGTTTGAATGCTAGAACAATAAATCTAGAATCATTTTAAGAAGTACAATTTAGAGGCTTCATCTGTCCCCGTTTTCCACCCAAACCCTAGCCCCCCTACACCCTACCCCCCCAGCCCCAGCCCCACACTCACCTTATCCTGTAGTACAGTCCTTCCTCTCCTCCCAGGAGGGGCGGAAAGTCTGTTTTCGGCCTCTTCTGCCACCCGGGGGGCCTGCAGGGCAACGGAAGAGGCTGAAAAAATGGACTTCCTGCCCTTCAATTGGCTGCGGTGGTGGCCATTTGAGGGTCAGGGAAGCCATTTTTTGGCTTCCCTGCCTCTCAAATGGCTGCCACAGCTGCCATTTGAGGGGTGAGAAGGCCATTTTCGGCTTCCCTGCCCCTCAAATGGCCGCCGCTGCAGCCATTTGAAGGGCAGGAAGGCTGTTTTCAGCCTCTTCCATCACCCTGCAGGCTCCAAGGGCAGTGGAAGTGGCCAAAAATGACCTTCCTGCCCCTCCTGGGAGGAGAAGAAGGATGCTGCACTGCAGGATAAGGTAATTGTGGGGCTGGGCCTGGGGCTTGGAGTGGGGGGTAGAGGGGGTGGGGTTTGGCCAGTTTAAAGGGCCCTGCCCTTTAAACTATCAGCTGGCAGGTGGCGGGGGGGAGCCAGAATGGAAAGGAGCTTCCATGAACCCTGGTTCGCGAACCCCGAACCGGCCTGGTTCATGTTTTTTTTGGGGTTGTATTTATGTTCGTGCCCACCTCTACTTGGGGTTTCCCCCAATCACATGCTATTTTAGCGCATGTGTAATCAGACACAAATCAATCAATAACGTAGTAAAGAACAAAGCCAAAAGGATCAAAAATAAAATTATTCTTCACAATCTTGACAAAGCATGGAGATGAAAGAAACCAAGCTTGTGTAAATATAGAGAACCACTTGTCAAGTCGGTAATCTGCTGAATGCCAATGTTCTCTGATATACATAGAAGTAATATGCTAGCTAGTCGCCCTGTAAGTTATGAGGAGAACGTTGCCACATATCTGCACCATATGGCAAAACATTAGAGATTTAGGGTTGTCATGTGCCTACTGGCAGTCTAGCAGCTGGTGGGAGAAAGAAAACAAAATTAAAAATTGCTGTTAGCATGTCATCAGTTCTGGGAAAACTCAGAAGTGACATCATATTTCTCTAGGAATTGCTGGAAACTCCATGGTAAAATTGTAGCATTTTCAGTGATTCCTATAGAAGACTGACGTCACATCTGAAGAAAGCCTGGAAGTGACATCAGTCAGCTCTAGGAACGATAAAAAAACTCTGTAGTTTTACCACTGAGTTTCTAACAATTCCTAGAGAGGTGTGATGTTACTTTCTGGTTTTCCAAAAAATAATAACCAGAACAACAACAGTGTGCCTTCTGGACAGATTAGTGTCACACTCATCAATCTATCCCAGCAGAGGAATCTGTCCTCTCACGTGGACTATCTTTTTGCCCAGCCAGACCCACACAAACCATACAACTTTGTGGAGACCTGGAGGCCTATTTCAGACGCCTAAGACTGAAAAAATTCTTCAACTACTCTGCTGAACAAAATGAGGAATAAAGCACTGAACAGACACCATCACAGCAGCCATCACCCTCCCAACCCAGCAATACACAATCATCGTTACCAAACTCCAGAAAAAAGAATTCCACATGGACACCCCCTGAAGGCCGGAACTCTTCATTGGACTTTTACATTGAATGCTTCCGTCGATGCACCCAGGCTGAATTAATTGACAAACAACAACACCTAAAGCAGAACCTCAGCCATGCAGAAAGAGATGCCATAAACAGCCTCCAAAACAATTCTGGCATCGTAATCAAGGAAGCCAACAAAGGCGGAGCAGTGGTCATCATGGACAAACAGAATTATATACAGGAAGCAGAAAGACAACTCTCCAACACAACATTCTATAAAATACTACCTGCTGATCCTACGGAGCAATATAAAAGAGAACTCAATAAAATATTAAAGACTCTTCCCATGGACATGCAAGAATGCATCCATACGGACACACCCCAGGAACCACGGCCAGGAAAATTCTACCTACTACCCAAAATCCATAAACCGGGTAACCCAGGACGCCCCATTGTCTCAGGAAGAGACACTATCGTGGTAGGAGTCTCAGGATACATGGACTCTATCCTCAGGCCCTATGCCACCAGCACACCCAGCTATTTACGGGACACCACTGACTTCCTCAGGAAAATACAGTCCATTGACAACCTACCAGATGACACCATCCTAGCAACCATGGGTGTGGAGGCTTTATACACCAATATCCCACATGCAGATGGACTACTAGCCATAGGGAATACTATCCCGGACAAAACCACAGCACACCTCGCCACTGAACTTTGTCACTTTGTACTCACTCACAATTACTTCGAATTTGGTGAGAACTTATATCTACAGATTAATGGCACAGCCATGGGCACACGCATGGCACCACAATATGCTAACATATTCATGGCGGACTTGGAACAACGCTTCCTCAGCTCCCATCCACTGGAACCACTACTATACTTAAGATTCCTGGATGACATCTTCATCATTTGGACCCATGGGAAGGAAGCTCTTGAGAGATTTCATCAGGACTTCAATAACTTTCACCCTACTATCAACCTAAGCCTGGACCACTCTACACAACAGGTACACTTCCTGGACACCACTGTACAACTACATAATGGACGAATAAATACCACCTTATACCGGAAACCAACAGACCGATACTCATATCTACATGCCTCCAGCTACCACCCTAAACATACCACTCGGTCTATTGTCTACAGCCAAGCCTTACATTACAACCGTATCTGCTCCAATGCTCTCGACCGAGACTCACACTTAAGAGATTTACAACAAGCATTTTTGGGACTACAGTACCCACCAAATGAAGTGAAGAAACAAATCAACAGGGCCAGACTAGTACCCAGAAACAGTCTGCTCCAGGACAAACCTAAAGGAGCTAACAACAGAACACCACTGGTTGTCACCTATAGCTCCCAGCTCAAACCCATCCAACGTATAATCAGTGAGCTACAGCCCATCCTGGAAAATGATACCTCTCTCTCAGAAGCCCTGGGTGGAAGACCTTTCCTTGCCTACAGACAGCCCCCCAACCTTAAACGACTTCTCACTCACAACCATGAATCGGCCAGCAGAGTCACCAGCACAGGTACCAGGCCCTGCAACAGACCCAGATACCAGCTCTGCCCCTATATCTACTCAGGGAATACAATTACAGGACCCAATGGCATCAACTACACTGTCTCTGGCTCTTACAGCTGCTCATCCTCCAATCTGATATATGCCCTCATGTGCCAACAATGTCCTTCTGCTCTGTACATTGGACAAACCAGCCAACCTCTATGCAAAAGAATAAATGGACACAAATCTGATATTAGAAATGGCAACATCCAGAAACCAGTGGGAGAACACTTCAATCTACCAGAACATTCCATCAAAGACTTAAAGGTCGCTGTAGTTCAACAGAAACCTTTCAAAAACAAAATCCAACGGGAGGCTGCTGAACTGGAATTCATATGCAAATTTGACTCTGTCAAGCTGGGACTGAATAGGGACTATGAATGGTTATCACATTATCACAGGCAAAAGATTTCCTTTACAGAGGTGGGGTCTGGGGGAGCTCAGTGACACCTGGTGTGGGCTTTTGGGGACCACAGATCTCTTTGTCAGATGCATCTGGCAGGGAGAGCTGTGGTTATCGAAGGCTCATACTGCATTGGAATTGGATGGTCTAGCTGTTTGGCTGCTACAGACAGGGCAAACTCCTTTGAAGCCAACTGATACACACACTAAAAGGAGATGTTTACATATACTAGCAAAGGAATGTTTTGGTTGCTCCCTCCCCCTCCCCCCCAATTGCCTCTTCTCTCTCCTCCTCTTCTCCTCCCTCCTCCTCTGTATTTGACCAGTCTCTGTATCATGCATCTGATTAAGAGAACTTGATTCTCGAAAGCTTATGCTACAATAAAATTGGTTAGTCTTAAAGGTGCTACTGGACTCTTTTTGATTTTGCTACCACAGACTAACACGGCTAACTCCTCTACACTCAGAGTGGTGAACAAAGTCAGTGTTATCATCTCCACAATGCAGCTGCAGAGCTGGGGCTGAGAGAAGTGGCTTACCCAAGAGTTCATAGCAGTAGTGGGAGTTGAACTAGCAGAGTATTGATTCATAGCCCAGGCACTTAACCACTATACTACAGTATGTCATGTCATCACTGATGGCAGACCCTCCCTTGTCCCCACCCCACCTGATTTCCCACTGGTTGCAAGTCCAGAAATGGAAAACCTAGAGGGAATTCAAATTTTTCTCACCCTTCAGCAGGGCAATATTAATGATGAGTTTGAAGGCCTGTGTCTTGTCAATCCCCAGGGTAAAGTTTAAAGCCTTCTTCCAGCCCAAGGAGGTTTCTGCCTCCTCAAAAGGCTCTTCCAATGAAGAAAGAACCATTTCAGGTGGAGAAAGTTTACTTGAGCTGGAGGAATTTCTGCAAACCTATAATAAGATTCTGTGAAATATGTGGTTATGGAAATGGTTGTCTTTATGCACCTGTAATTCATTAATGTGAAGAAAAAGGGTAAGTGCGAGCATATAAAAAATGTGTACACAAAGGGGTGTTTCTTTTCTAGGAGGATGAAATTTCTTCACATATTTGTCGAGGATTGCCTATTATAGCCAGTGTTTGCTTTTAAATACCATGTACCTCCGCAGTAGCTTATGTGAGGTGGAAAGAGACTGTCGTACTTCACAGTAGTTAAGCTTTTTGCTTGTATTTTGTATTAAACAAATGGTGATGCTTCTGCAAACACAAATCCCATTTATCAAATAGCCCGAGCGCTGCATTCGTTGTTACAACTGTGGGGAGAATATAATATCTTGAGACAGTCTGACAGGATCTCATTTTGTAAGCTTTAGAAATGGATGTTCAAAAGGAAAACAAAAAGAAACGAGAAGAAAGCTTACCTGGTGAGAAAAGGGAACTGGTCCAGCTGGCAAAGGGGGAAATCTAATTTTCCAATGACTCAGATGGATTTTTGTCATCAGTTAAGGGAAATTGTTTGCTGCTGTGACCCCTTCTCAGCTTAAGCTTGGCCCAGAGAAGATAAAAGATTCCCTAGCAGGAAATAATTAGCAAAGATATTAATTTTGTACTCAGAGGATAGAACAGATTGATTTATTGACTTGTCTGTAGGATTAGAGCTCTCAAACTTTTATGTTGCTTTAAAACAACTCCCTTTATGGTTTCAGGTGGGTATCTGCGTTTGTCTGTATTAGAAGAGAAAGACTGGGGTCCAGTAGAACCCAAAGACCAGCTAAATTTCAGGGTATAAGAGCCAGTTTGGTGCAATGGTTATAAGTAGAGATGGGCAGGAACAGCCATAAGAACAAAAAAAAGCCACAAACAGCCCAGTCTGCTGTTCATGAACAAGCTGTTCATGAGGCTCCATTCTAAATGAACTCTAAACGAACAGGTGGTTGTTGTAAACCTCGTTCGTTGTTGTTCGTCAAGCCAGACAGTCCGGCACCTGCAATCAATTCCCTTGGCAATGTAGGCAGGGATTGTCTGAACTCTGAACTCCTGCTGTTGCCCTGGAAACCCCAATCTAAACCCAATTTAGCTCGATAGGCAGGTCTTCCTTTCAAGTATGGAGCTCCAAATTTGTTATAAGGGAACAAAGTCCAGGGGAGAGGGGGGCTCTCAGCTCTGGCTTTGGAGATGAGAGACAGCTGCTGTTGGCATTTTGATAGAGTGCATTGGAGCTTGAATTTTCTTTGTGTGTGGTGGGATATGGATCTATCCCTTCATGTTCCAGGGCTGCTGCCAGGCTCTGGGGCCAAGCTATTATTTATTATTGGTACCTTTCTTGCTGTCTGCTCATGTCAAGTTTCTGGGAGTGGTGCAGTAGGGATCTTGACTTGGACGATGGCTG
This sequence comes from Eublepharis macularius, assembly GCF_028583425.1. Lineage (NCBI taxonomy): Eukaryota > Metazoa > Chordata > Lepidosauria > Squamata > Eublepharidae > Eublepharis > Eublepharis macularius. The sequence goes on along the minus strand of NC_072792.1, from coordinate 18,062,180 downwards.
GAGGAGAGCCTGCTGGCCCCCACGAACAGCCAGCCATGAACATGTTTATGAACAGGACCATTTTCATGGTTGTTCATGAGTCCCTGTTCATGGATGGCAATGAACAACAAACATCATGTTTGGGTTTTTTTTCTGTTCATGCCCATCTCTAGTTATGAGTGGCAGGACTGTAACTGGAAAGCCAGGTTTGATTCCCCACTCCTCTGCTTGAAGCCAGATGGGTGACCTTGGGTCAGTCACAGCTCTCTCAGAGCTCTCTCAGCCCCACCCAACTCACAGGGTGATGGTCGTGAGGACAATAATAGCACTCTGAAACTCTGAGTGTGGCATTAAGTTGTCATGAAGGGTAGTATACAAATCATATGTAAGAACTCCTTTTGTCAGATCTGACAACTGACTTAATAAAGGATGCTCTGATTCTTAAAAGCTCATACCCTGGAAATCTAACTGGTCTTTAAGGTGCTACTGGACCTCAGGGCCAAGCTACACATGACGAATGACACTTGAACAGCAAGTGTATTTCTCCCTGTTCACTTGCCCTCCACTCAATCCACTTGCCGTTCAAGTGTCATTCGTCATGTGTAGCTTGGCCCTTAGTCTTGCTCTACTTTTATGGTGATAGGTATAATACCATATTCAGTGTATTTATGTTGTACTGGAGGCTAATTCTTTACTTCAGATGTTCACAAGCTTTTCAGTTGTTTTTCAAACTACTTGATTGCACCCAGTTCAGAATAACACAAGTTCTTGTCATTTGTTTGGGAGTATATGTGTGCCCTGTTTCTCTTTAAGCATAGTCGTCCGTGATTGACATAATGAAGTGGATTCTGGCCCACAATATTTATATATTCATTTTTATTTATTATTGCAAGCGAGCTCAGAGCAGATCACATCAATTTAAAAGACATAAAAATAAAACAGATAAAAACCGGTAGCATAAAAGGAGCAAATGCAATTTCACAAAGCAGTGCACCATCATTCTAAGCCAGAGGGGGCCAGTGACAGTCAACAGATGAAAAATGCAAAGTTCTGGGAGGGGACAGCCCCCCCCCCGGTCGGAGGACGAATAGGAGACCCATTTGCCTCAATCCCCAAATCTCATGCTGCACAAATGTGTAAACATTCAAGATGCCATAAGGTGTTTGTTTATTTAGACAGCAACATTTTGAGTTTGTTCCATAAGGAACTATTTAAACCTGTCCAAGACACACACCCTGATACCCACTTCTGCCCCTGACTGTACTCCAGTATGTTAAAAAAATGTATTACCGTGAAGTATTGGTGAAATAGGAGTTCTCCTCCCCATTGTCTAGTTGGTCTTGTGAAATGATTCCCATTTACGGTACAAGTTACATTACAGGAGAAATCATGATTAAAATTCAAATCTTAATACTGTTAAAATGCCATGTGAACAATGAAAATGCTTAGAGAAGCATTAAAAATAACGTAGATAATGAGAATAAATGATGTGAATTAGAGTTAAATTAACAACTGATAATGTAGTTGTAGATCAAATGCTAGATTGCTGAGTTATTCATCTTCTAGCACAAAGCCTAAGATACGGGATTTTTTTCTAGCAAGTTCTTCTTTTTAGACATACAGCTGTATGGAAGCTTTCACTCCAGAAAAATTAGCATACTTGTAACAGGAACACTCTAAATATTCATTTGATGTGTTCATTAGTAATAAATCTAACTGATAACTAGGGAGGGAAGTATAACACATTATGTTTATTCCAGAAGTCACTATAATACTGCAAAGTAGAAGCAGTTGGAAATTACTGGGTGTAGTAGTGAGTTAAACTCAACATTTTATGGTTCATTCCAGAAAGCCACAAATCATGAGTAGTAATACATCGTGGCTCTTGCAGTATCATTTAACAAATTTATACGGAGCAGTTTACTTGGGAACAAGTGGCATTAACTTTCCTGCAAAAAGGAGCAGGTGTTCCAGTAATGATGTGTTTTCGATTTTATTGCCTGTTCCTTCAGTGTCACCCTATCAAGCCAAATAATTTGATGAAGTTCTTCAGTTAGGCTCCAGTTTGAGAGAAGAGCTTTAAGCGTGGATTTAACTCACAGCCAGTTCAGGGCTGCATAAGCTCCTGTTGGATTTCTTACCTTCTCAAACCTTGTAAATGGAAACATGGACACGTTGGAACATTTGTAACAACCCTGCACGTGTGAAAAAAGATCACAGCCAAAGGATTGTGTCAGGTCTTGCTAGGTATTTCCCCCGAGCACTTCACTGCATCATTCAGGTGTATGAGTTAAAGTTACTTTATTAAAGAAGAATAGCAGTATCAAGATGGTCAGACAGGATCATTGTCTGAAGTGACTCAAGGCAAGGTTAATTATAGGACACAGTCCCCACCCCCAATGGGAAAGAAAGTCTGTGAGGATTTTGGCACACTGAGCCAGGGAGCTGGGAGAGAGAGAAGGAGGGAAAGGATGAGTTTGGCTCAGTCTCTTAGGAAGTTGGTGCAGTCTCTGCTGGAACTTCAAGGCCATGTTCACAGGCCGGACAAGAAATGGTAACTCAAACACCTGCAAGATAAGCAGCTAGCACCCAGTCAGCAAAACAGGTCTCCTCTGCATGTTCTCGGAGGTCCAGTACACACTGCAGCAAGAAATCCATAACCCATAACCCATATGCTGGAGGCATATCTGACAGATTGCTTCTCTGACATGAGAATTTCTTTGGCGTGAGTATGTGTGTATATGAGAAATAAACTGCATCTACAGATTACTGGACATTAAGCTATGGTTAGTCTAGCATTCATTCACAGCTGGATTGTTGTGAAAGCCCTACCACCCATATTGCCCGGCCCACCGTTAAAATCTTTACAAATCTGCTCTTGGTGTGCCCACGTTCAGAGGGGAGGGGGTGGCAATCCAAGGTAGAGTATTTTCAGTAGTGGTATGTTTGCCATAGAACACCCTTCCCTTGAGGTTCACATGGCACCCCCCTTTCTCTTTTTTAAGCAAAACATTTGTTTATCCAAGCTTTTTAATTAAGGGGTTGATGTTTTACCACTATTTTAATAGTGTGTTTTAGCCTGGAAGGTTGTACTTATTTTAAGCTGCTTTATTGTATAAGCTTTTATGTTCTGGTTGGTTGTTTTATGCTGAGTTTTATTATTATTGTTGTTTATTGTATAAGCTTTTATGTTCTGGTTGGTTGTTTTATGCTGAGTTTTATTATTGTTGTTGTTGTTGTTATCATCATCATCATTATTATATTTTGTGAATTGTCTCAGGCAGGTTCCATGTCGAGGTGGCATAAAAATTCTTTAAATAAATAGTCTTGTCTGCGGAAGAACATCCAGTTATGAATGAGCCCTGTGGCACAGTAGTAGCACAAGTTCCAATGATGAATGGATGCGAACACACACATACAGAGATATGTTAAGAACTGATATTATTTGATTCTTTGATTCCCCACTCCTCCACTTGAAGCCAGCTGGGTGACCTTGGGCTAGTCACAGCTCTCTCAGAGCTCTCTCAGCCCCACCCACCTCACAGGGTGTTTTGTTGTGGGGATAATAATGACATACTTTGTAAACCGTTCTGAGTGGTCATTAAGTTGTCCTGAAGGGAGGTATATAAATTGAATGTTGTTGTTGTTGTTGTTGTGCTTACAGTTTGTAACACAGTTGTTAAGGCATCTCTGAAAAATTTCAAGATACTTAAGGGAAAGGGAATGACTTTGAAACGAGCATAATGCTTGATCCAGCTAGGTGTTCTTGCATATGTGCATAGATGAACGGAAAACTATGTTCAAAAATAGTTGCTACATATATTTTCTCCTTCTCCAACCCAGCACCCAATGCTGTACCTCTAGATGTCTTTTTATTTTTAAATTGGGGCTGAAATTCTCAGAGCATCTACCTGAAGGTAAGTCCTGTTGAATAAAATGGGACTATCTTCCAGGTAAACACACAGAGGATTGCATTGGAAATCACCAGAAATCTGCTGTTTGGAAGAGGAAGTGGATACTTGGATGTCATTGGCTTTGTTCTTTCTTCCTCGCCACGTGACTGATTAGTAGGGGTTCAGTTTTATTTTTTTAAAGGGCTCCAATTACTTCATGTTTGCTCCATCACCAGGCCACAATCCTAGCAGTAAACTCAGTGTTTGGTGAATACAGCTTTCCATTTGCTGCTGACCTGGGCACATCTATTGCTCATCCCAAATGAGCAGCAAATGACAAGAATATTATAATTATGGTTGCCAGCCTCCAGGTGGGGGCTGGAGAGATGTCAGAATTGCAACTGATCTCCAGACTACAGAGATCCATGGCTTGCATAAAAATGGCTTGCACTATATTCTGTTGAGGTTCCTTCCCTTCCTTCCCTTCCCCTCCCTAAGCCCCCCAGTCACCACCCCCAAAATCTCCAGTTGTTGGAGCTGGCAACCCTAATTATACAAAATAGTCCCCGCACCCCCATATTGGCTAGTTTGGGCTTTTTTACATTATAAGCAAGATCTTCATGTTTAACCAAGTCTAAATAATAGGGGGAGGGGGGCTTAACTTATTATGTATGCCTTGATATTGCAGTATCTCCAACATCTCTCCATCAAAAACCACATGGTTGAATAATACTTTTTAATAGTTTCGCACAAGCAATGCTTATAAATATTCATATATAAGCACCCTTATTAGTCTGTGTTGGATAATGAATATTAATGTCTACTTTATTCATGTGAAAGCAAAGGGAATACCATCTGAGATGAACATAGATGTTTTCATTAGGACAAAATCAGGATCGGTGTATCAGCCACTCAGAGGCGATACCCACTATTGACTTTTCCCAAGTCCTACTGTCAATAATATTTAATTGTTTTACTGCCAATTATCTTCCTCCGCCCAAAGAAGCAATGTGATTTGTTCAAGATATGAATGTCTTTGTTGTTTAAGAGCCCCAATAGGCACAGGTATGATTAAGCCAATATTTGACAACAATTAAACTAAACCAATGAGCATTTGCATTAATTTTATGAACACTGTTTCAGTATCACTATAATTTTCTAATTTTATTAGCATACACTGCGTAGCTAACAGTCAGGCGTGCTACATCAATCTAACAGCCTGATCCTAAACAAGCATATTAGAAGTAAATCCTGTTGATTTGATGAGGTTTCCTTCCAAGTAAGTTTATTTAAGAGTGCAGCCTAAGCATGCAACCTTAACCACGCTCACTGGTGAGTAAGTCTTAGTTCATCAGTATAGGTATGTTTTTTTGAGGTCTGCGGGAAAGAGGGTTGAATCCCTCTATGAATTCTCCTCTGATGGAAGACACTTGTGACATGTACAGGGTTGCCTGACAATCAGTGGGAGGTTTGGGGGAGCAGGGATATAGTGGAGGTGAGTGATATTGGAGATGCAGCTGATGACATTATGTCACTTCTGGATACAAACCAAAAGTGACACTAGGTAGGTCTAGGAATCACCAGAAACTCTATGTTAAAACTTTGTGGTTTTACCATAGAGTTTCCAGTGATGTACAGATGCAGAGGTCTTTTAAAATTAAACTTTTTCCCCACCGCTGCTCGGAGTGGCAGTGAGCAATGCTGACAATCAGTGGAGGGCTCCTACCATTGTGGGAGGCCCTGGTAAGTGGTAACTCTAATCATGTAAATGTGCAATTTCTTCTTTCGTAACCTTAGTAGGAGGTGATTTTTACATATTTTTCCATATGCATTGTTGATTTCCATTTCACTCCTCTCTAGGGGTTCCAACCTCCAGGTAGGGCTGGGAGTTCTCTTGGGATTACAACTGCTGTCCAGACTACAAACTCCCCTCCCAAAACTCTACCCTCCCTAGGATCCATTCCCAAATCTCCAGGAATTCCCAACCTGGAGTGGGCAACACTACTCCTCACTGTTCCCATGGGTCCTCTTTTTGAAGAGCAACTTTTGGAGATGCTCCCTGGGCTGTAGATGGAGGGAGAAGATCTGTTTTGTCAGCAAAAGTCCACTAATGGTCCTTTGGATCCAGCCAGATATGTTTATTTGCATGTGTGAATGGGCCATCCAAAGAGAGGAAAGGTTTGTACAGTTTAACTTAGAATGCATTTCAGTGGAGTCAGTTCACATATTTAACTGTTGCTTCATCAACTATATATAAAATAAATCACATCCTTGTAGAGATATTTATGCAAGCCAGAACCAGCCCTAAGTCTCAGTGACTTAGGTTTACATGCAAGTAAATATGCATATAATTGGATCCCACAGGGCTCCTATAATGGATCGAATTCACACTGAACATGAAAAAATGTGATTTCCACTTTAAAAGTATGTGGTTTCTAAAGAAATCTCAAAACGACCCATTATTTAGAATGTGTGTTTATATTTATATATTAATACCTCAGTATCTTCCAATTGATTGCACCAACTAACTCGAATTGATTATGTTCTGCTTCAGCATTTTTTCTAGTCTGTATTGGATTCTCTATGTCTATTAAACTTGTATCTCTTTACCCTATGGTATTGTTTACGGACATGTCCTTGATACTGTATTGAAATGCACTTGATACTAATTGTACGAATCTCATACTGTGTAATCTGCCTTGCATCTCAGTGAGAAAGGTGGACTATAAATAAATAAATAAATAAATAAATAAATAAATAAATAAATAAATAAATAAATAAAAGCGGCAGATATTTGGGTTGAGCGGTTAGACTAGGCATGATTCTGAGGAAGGCTGGGTTAATTCAGGCTTGTTCCAAGAAAGATGCATGTAGCAGTTCAAATAAAGTAGATTACATAATAGTTTTGCATACATTGGGGCAGCAGTGCTTTATAAAGGAACAACAACCGACTTAGCTCAAGGCAGTGTACGGGAGACTTTAAAGAGATCCACAGAATGAAGCTAGTGCTTTTGGAAACTTGGAATTAGTATGTTGCTTTTCCCCCTTTTTGTTTTGTTTTGTTGATTATGAAAAAGTTGCATTGCTGACACAAGAAGACCACTCACATGATCAGTTTTTTGTGTTTATTTGATGAATGATTTGGTTTTGAAGTGTATAAAACTTTTTCAGCAGATAAGCATTAGCTATTTACCTCTTTTCAACTAGGATTTATTATGCAGAATGCATGGCTGGCTAACTTGCAGTGCAATCCTAAGTGGAGTTACACCCTTCTAGGCCTATTGACTGCAGTGGACTTAGAAGAGTGTAATTCTGCTTAGGACTGCGTTTTTGGAAGCTTGCTCACTTACCAGCAGTTGTATAGAAAACACAACAATATTGAGAAGCTCTGGAAAGAAAGAGAATAAATTAAACACCTTTGATGTATGTGTGGATGGGTTTGGAGGGAACACAAAGATACAATAGAGTCAATATATTTAAATTACCATTATAATGGAACTTAAAATAAAAATAGCTTCAACAGCATAGTTTGATTGTATTGAGAAAGTACTGGGTGTAGGAGCAAGTGCTGATTAGAATGTATTTAAACTTTGGGGGGAGGGAAACAAAAAAATCTTTGGCAAGGTCATTTTCAAGAGGCTGCTCCTTAAGAAAAAAAATTCTAAGGAGCTCGGGGTCAGGAGCTAAAGTTTTGCCAAGGATCAATAACGGAACCAAACCAGAAAGTGGGAAGAATTGGCCAAATGTCAGCCACAAAGCTGTAGAACAATCACACAGGGAAGATGAAGGGAACTCGGCAGCTTTCTCACATTCACAGTTCCACAGTTAAAAAAAAAATAGGTGACAGGGTTTTGTGACTGCCGCCTAGAAGAAAGAAGAAGACTACATTTGTCACTTGATTAACAGATCAATAGCACTCAAAATATACTTTTGAAGCTTCCAGTTCTAAAGTACCAGCCAAAGTGCTTCAACTAGAGCAGTATTAGGTATTATGAAACAACATTTTAACATTATTCCCCAACAACCTTGACTCAGAGCCTCAGATCATAGCTAAAACCTGTCCCAGAGTATGTTCTGGCAAGTTTGGAAGGCATCTCCACCCCTAGAGGTATTTTTCCTTGGTGATTAGATTGTGTTCTCCTCTAGTGTCAGGTTAATTGATATAATAGAGGGTACAGTATTAATGCCCTGGATAGCTCAGGTGAGCCCAATCTCATCAGATCTCAGAAGCTAAGCATGGTCCGCCTCGGTTAGTAATTGGATGGGAGACCTCCAAGGAAGACCAGGGTTGCAGAGCCAGACAATGGCAAACAAAACATCTGTTAGTCTCTTGCCATGAAATCCCCACCAGGGGTCGCCATAAGTCAGCTATGACTTGAGGGCGCTCTCCATCACCACACACTATTAATATCCATCAGACAGTGTGGTTAGCTCACAGCCTATAGGCTAAGTGCTGTGCCATTAGAGAGAGAATATTCATGAGAAATGTCTTCATATATTCACTTTCATGCCTCTACCCTTACATTGTGACCTGCACAAACTTATCGCAACCTCATACACAGCCAATGTATGTCTTATTTTGAAAACATGTAAAATATGTATTAACTCAGTTCAGACATCACACAAAACCGTCAGCCATATGTATCCATAATCCAACTAATTATGGATCTTATTTAAATTGATTTTATTAACCATAATTTACCTTGACTGTGTTTTTGTATGATACATTCAATGCAGACATCTTGGATTCATCGTGGCATATTCTCCAGGGCTCCGGGGCTGCCTTCAATGCTTGGCAGATGGGATACCAGCTGGGTCTCTAGAGGGAGATGGAGAAAATAGCATAGGTGATGCAACCACCAAATCAGGCTTCATCTATGAGCCAAAGATAGATTTCACAAACCAACCCTAGTTTAAAAAAAACTCGTTGTTTCATGTTATTTCACATGGGACAATGTCAGCCAAGCCTGTTTGGAGTGAGCTGTCAGAGACAACCAGCCCCAGCCTAAGCAGAGTTACACCCTTCAAAACCCTTTGACTGTAGTGGATTCGGTTTTGTTTTCCCGGCCATGTCGGACGCTCCTCTCTGCAGGTCCGGGAGGAAGCGACCGAGCAGCCTGACCGGGTGGTTGACCTGCGAGGGTTAACCCCCAGGACTCCCAGGTAGGGGGTCAGGGTCTGGAGCGCTGCGGGAAGAGCCCCCTGAAGTCGATCCAGGGGGTAAATAGCCCGTCTGCTCCTATGGAGGCTGGCAGACTTGCGCAGCACATCGCATGCTGCCGGGCCATGGAGAACGGCAACAAGCAGATTTAAGGTGAAAGCCTGTAAGTAAGCGGATCCCTTCTGTTACTTTAAGCATATGCGAAGTATTGGTGGGAGTTGAAGCTTAAGAAGGTTCGGATATCTTCCCCTTCATTGAGTTTTGGAACTTAGTTGGCGGACTCCCCCCCCCCTAAGATGGCGATGGAAAAGCAGAGCCCTGCTGTGGGCAAATCGGTTTCAGCTGCGTTGCAGGGGAAGGGAGAGACTCTTGAAGAGGTGGTTAAACGGTCGGTCATTGAAACTATGAATCCCTTTGTTGATAGGCTAAATGAAATCGGACAAAGGGTTGGTTCAGTTGAAAACGAAGTGAAAACCACTAAAGATGTAGCGCTCGAGGCAGAGAAATCTGCTCGTGAAAATGCAACACTCATGAGAGCTACAAACAAAGAAGTAAAGCTTTTGGAGAATCAATTGATAGGACTACAAGTGGATCGTGCTCAGACGGTATTGCGTTTACAGAATGTGAAGGAGGAGGAAAGTGAAAATTTAAAGGATCTGGTGTCGGAACTTTTGGCGTCATTCGCAAAGGCAACTAAAGAAGAGTTAAAAAGCGATATTCTGGAAGTCCGTCAGACATTTTCAAAATATGCAACGAAGCGTCGGCTGCCTCGCGAGATTATTATTGACTTTTCATCTAAGAAGACTTGGGACACCATTTTATATAATTCGACTAACGTGGACTTGGACTTTCTTGGCAACAAAGTTAAGATATTGAAGGACGTTCCATTTCTAGCTCGGAAAAGAAGATTCAAATACAAAAGGTTTGCAGCTCTTCTGAGAACGCGTGATATAAAATACAAATGGTTATTTCCGGAAGGCATCTGGTTTAGATATAAAGACCAAGCCTACAAGATAACATCGGAAGTACAGCTAAGGGATTTTGTGCTTAATCATCAAGAGTTCGAGCAAGAAGAAGATCCAGAATCTGGAGGGGGGAGTGGGGAGGAGGGAGTGAGCGCAGCTATTGTAGCTGTTCAAAGAGAACTGAGACCGAGACGCGAGGGGGGGGGAGGGGAGAAGACCTGATCCTGACTGTAGTTCGTATTTTATAAGATCTACCAATCTAATAGCATATTAGAAAGTTTAACTTTAAATAATTGTATTATGAAGGGAATTTAATACTTGTAGTTGTAGTCTGTGTTCTTATGTTGTTTTTTCACTCCCCCCTTGTTTCCTTTTTCCTTTTTCTGTTTGTAATTTTTTTATATAATATTTTTTATTTTTCAATATCTAACATACAAAACTACTACATACATACATACCCTACAAAACAGTAACTACAAAAGACTACAATAGCACAAGGGATGGGAAGGAAAGGAGAAAAAAAAGAAAGGGAAGGGGGGGTGGGGAAAAAGGGGAAGGTAATCTACAAACACTAAACACTACGTTTCATGTTTTCCCTTCATACTGCCATTATTCAAAAGTTAAAGCTTTATATTATATTGATGGAGTGGTTGACCTTACTAAATGCAAATTACAATTTAAATTCAAATTAAATTTTTCTTCCCCTCCTGGGTCCCGGACGCAATTCTCTTTGAGCAGCTGCAGCCACAGTGCTCATTTCCTCCCCCTCCCCCTCAGACTTCTCCTTTTCGTCTTGCTTGGTGCACTGAAATTCCGGATTTTTATCCTCAAAATCCCTTAGTTGATCTTCTGATAATAACTTGAAAGCTTGATCTTTGTGACTGAACCAGATTCCTTCCGGAAATAACCATTTGTACTTTATTCCACGTTCTCTCAGAAGAGCTGCGAACTTTTTATACTTAAAACGTCTTTTCCGAACTAGAAATGGGACGTCTTTCAATATCTTAACTTTATTACCCAAAAAGTCCAAATCCGCATTGTATGAATTATATAGGATAGTGTCCCGGATCCTCTTAGATGAAAAATCAATGATGATCTCGCGAGGCAACTGACGCTTCATTGCATATTTTGAAGTAGCCCGACGGACTTCCAAAATGGTGCTTTTTACTTCTTCTTTAGTTGCCCTCGTGGGTGTCGCCAATAGTTCCGAGACCAGACCCCGTAAATCCTCATTTTCCTCCTCTTTCACATTCTGGAGACGCAAAATTGTCTGTGTTCGTTCCACTTGTAGCCCGATCAGCTGATTCTCCACCAGTTTGAGCTCTTTATTCGTAGCCTTCACGAGTGACGCACTTTCCCGAGCAGACTTCTCTGCCCCCCCCGCTGCTTCCTTAATGGTTTTCACTTCGCTCTCAATTAAGCCCACCCTTTGATCTGTTTCATTCAGCTTGTCAACAAAGGGTTTTATAGCTTCACCAACCGCTCTCCGCACTACCTCCTCCAACGACTCTCCCTTTAGGGCAGCCGAAACTGACTTGCCCAGGGCAGGACTTTGTTTTTTTGTTGCCATTTTAGGGGGGGGGGAACCGCCAGCCGGATTCTGAAACTCAGCAAAGGGGAAGAACAAGCCTTCTTAGCTTCAGATCCCACCACTCCTTCACGTACGCTTGTAGTATCAGAAGGGATTCGCTTACTTGCAGGCTCTCGCCTAATTCTGCTCTTTGCCGTTTTCCATGGCCCGGCAGCACTCGAGGCGCCGCGCACGTCCGCCGGCCTCCGTAGGGACAAACGGGCAATTAACCCCCCGCATTGATTCCGGGGGGCTCTTCCCGCAGCGTCCCGGACCCAGCCTCCCTCACTGGGAGTTTTGGGGGCTAATCTTCGCAGATCAGCCGCCCAGACAGGGTGCTCGGGCGCTTCCTCTCGAGCCCGCGAAGAGGAGCGTCCGACATGGCTGAGAAAACGAAACCGAATCCTTTCTGTTTGTAATTTTGATGTTAGTAATTAAAATAAAAAAACAAAAAAAAAACCCTTTGACAGTAGTGGACCTGGTGACTTAGGTATTCTGTACTTTACCCAGGCTTATACTTTGAGAACACCTTCCCTATTTTGTGTTTGTGAGTACGACATTTATATTGAGAGCCAGTTTGGTGTAGAGGTTAAGAGCACAGGACTCTAATCTGAAGAACCGGGTTTGATTCCTCACTCTTCCTCTTGAAGCCAGCTGGATGACCTTGGGGTGCCATAGACTCCATCCTCCAAAGCTGCCATTTCTTCCAGGGGAAATGCAGGAATGCAATGGCCACTGCAATCAGTTTTCTACAGGCATAGAAGGCTTATCTGAAAAATATAAATAAAAACTTTAATTTATTAATATAACCAGAATACAGATATATACAAAAGATACTAAAATTTATAAAATACATGATCAAACTAAGTTCACTCATCCTGTCACCAGAGACATATAAAACTCTTCACCATCAACTGACAATATTAGTATTTCCAATTATATTTTTGCTAGTTCTATTCCTTGTATTGCTCTTGACCAGAAAAGATCTATACTATAAGTATCTCTATAATATAAGTATCTGTATTTTTCTGGAATAAAAAAAAATTACCCCTGAGCTACAAGATTGGTTGTTGACAATAAAGGAAATCTATATTTTAGTGAAGTTAACCACTTATCAGAAAAATGTGAGGGTGGTTGCAAGGGACATAAAGGAACTTTCTTTCTTAAACAAAGGTAGAATTTATGTATAAGTATATAAGCCTAATGGTTGAAGAGTTTTGATAAACATACTGGTTTCAGATTTAGCAGTTTCAAATAGAGGTGGGCACGAACAGGAAAAAAAACCGAACACAATGTTCGTTGTTCATTGCCATCCATGAACAGGGAATCACGAACAACCACGAACATGACCCTGTTCATGAACATGTTCATGGTTGGCTGTTTGTGGGAGGGAGGGAAGAGACTTGGAAGGGAAGAAAGTTCCCTGTGCTTCCCTTCAAAGTCTCCCTCCTTCCAGCTGGCTGGAGGGAGGGGGGGAGACTTTATCAGGAAACCCCTGACAAGCTGCTGAGTCAGGGCTTAAGTGCCCCTCTCCCTGTTGCTGTGCAGCAGCAGGGAGAGGGCATTTCACCCCGGCAGGTTGCACTCAGCCACTTGTGTGGGGTTTCCCTTACAAACAGCTGAGTGGGGGATTTAAATGTCCCTCTTCCTGCGCTGTGCAGCAGCAGGGAGAGGGAAATTTAAATCCCAGCAGGATGCAATCAGCCCTTGTCAGGGTTTTCCCTGACAAGTGGCTGAGCCGGGGATGAAGTGCCCCTGGGCTTAGATTGGGGTTTCCAGAGCAACAGGAGTTCCGACAGAGTTCAGAAAGTCCATGCCTACTGTTGCCAAGGGAATTGATTGAAAGGCGCCAGACTGGCTTGAGGAATGGCTAATGAACACCATGAACAGGACTTGGAACGAACACATTAGTTGGGAACGGGGTCTCACAGACAGCTTGCTTGCGAACAGCTGATCGGGCTGTTCGTGGCTTTTTTTGGTTCGTATTGCTGTTCGTGCCCACCTCTAGTTTCAAATAGAATTATAACTTCTTAAAGTTATTTTCACACGACGTAATTTTCCATACAGGTCCTTATTAATGGAATAAACTGTTTTCACATCCACACAGACAAAGATTCCCTCAGGCATCTCCATAAAGCTTGCCTGTCTTATGTTAATCTCTCACTCAGAGGGGCAAGCTAGAAGTGACAAATTACACTTGAATGGCAAATGAACAGACACACGTGTATTCCTCCCTGTTCACTTGCACTCCACTTGCACTCCACTCAATCACTACGTGGAGTGCAATGTTAATTTCTCCACACTCACTTCCCCTGTGCATCCTGCACCCTATTCAACCATGCCCCATATTGTAATTCACTGGCTATTATTCAGCTTCTGTAATCACTCCACACTCCTAGATATAAGGACAGATAGACTCCCATTCTAGCTGTATCTGAAGAAGTGAGCTGTGACTCATGAAAGCACATACTCTACCACAAACTTTGTTAGTCTTATAGGTGCTACTGAACTCCCGTTCCAACAAACATCCTTCTCTGGCATTCCGATATGGTGCCCCAGCTGCATGTAATGGGAGTTACATGTATGACCATCTCAATAGCATGGATGCCATTTTGTGTGAATAGGGCAACACATTTTTTCCACGTGTCTACAGCTTCAATACATGCAATCTTTCCAATGTTATGTCACTTGTAGAAAAGCCAGAAAATATGTGTCTTTTCCCTATTCACACAAGATGATTGGGAGGATCCCAGATAACACATGTTCCTGTATGCATGATTAATGCACCAGCCAAACATCGAACATGAAAAGGGGCTAAACTTTATGAAGGCCATCTTCCATTCAGTCATTTGACTGTGATGCAACAACCAAGAAAATTCAGGCTTACTAAAAAAAAAAAAAAGGAATTCTCTTCAGGCGGTGTCATTTCCAGCAATTACAACAGTCCCATGTTTTCAGTAAAGAGTTAAAACTTCAGACAAAATGAAAGTTAAAAAACAAAGTTTTAATCAAAACAATTCAAACATTGCTTCCTGCTTCACTGACGTTGTTGTTGTTGTTGTTGTATTGTATATGCTGTCCTTCATTTGCATGCTGTCTCTTTGAATTGTCAGCTCTTTGGGGTGGGGGCTTGGGGGTCACATTAACATCTGATCCACTGTCTCCTTACCTGTCTGTAAAGAGAGTGGCATCTCAACATTGTAATTCAAAGCCAATCATGTGAATCTGAGGCCAGAACAGAGTCAATCTCTGCATTTTGACTGACATTTCTGAGATCAACCCCTTGAAGAAATTATCCATTTTAATGCAGAAAAAACACCAGAATAAGCTAGTGTTTATTTAGAATAAGAGTTCGTATGTGCTTTTCCTAAGTGAGCTGAGTGCTTCATATTACATTTATCATCTCAATAATCTTTACAACAACCTTCAAAGGCAGGCCAATATTATTAATCATACTACAGATATTTTTTTTAAGGGCAGAGGAACTGAAGAAGGGCTATAGGTCTTGGCACAGGTTATCCAGTAAGTTAAACTAGGAAGTTCCCAGCCTTAACTACTAGTTATCTGATGTTACATTTATTTTTTTTAAAAAAAAAACTTTTATACCAATTCTATTATACAAATGGGGGTTCTCCTTGTGAGTTGGGGAGAATTAGTGTGCAAGGAGAGGCAGTGAGAGGGGGTAACTGCAAGATCTTACATTGTGTATATGAGGATTGTCTCTATAGAGAACTCTTTCAATAAACAGCCAGATGTTCAACCAAAAAGTTTTTATTTATAAAATAATAAAATAATAAATAAAAATAATAAATAAAACACATTAAAAAATAAAAATTGCACACAAAACACAGACAGAGATACAACTAGAAAAGCAGGGAAGAAAATTGGAGAGAAATTTGTAGGGTTGGGTGACAGTTACCAATCAGACAAGAAGAGGGCGTCTGTAAGATAGTAGTGTTGAGCAACCAACACTTCACAGCAAGAAACGAAAGGCTCAGACAGGCGTCTGAGGGTGGATGCTGGATACGAGGGCATGCACACTGCTATGGCAGAGAGGTAGTCCAATTATACTGTGGAACATACCCTGAGGCAGGATTGCATCTTGTGCCCCAAAACAATAACTTAACGGTTGTCTCAGGGGTGAGACAATGAGTTGGAAGGATGTCTTCCTGGGCACAACTAATGTAATCAATGATCATTGATGTCCTGCTATGGCTGGATAGGAGGGGCTATCAGAGCCTTGAATAGCCCAGAATGGGAGAGTGGATAAGGGGATAATTGGCAGGGTGTGTTGAGGTGATTAATTTAGGAATTTTGGGAAGACTCTATTTTCTTAGGATCTGTGCACTTCTCTGGGGGCATGGGGGCTGAAATCTAGTCTCTCCTGGTGACTCACATGTCAGTAATTTTCCATCTCCCAGCCAGGATCTGGCAGCCATTTCCTGCCTTGCTGGGCAGTGTTTCTGTGCTTAAAACACACAAGGAGAACAGCTTATGGTATAGCCACATTCCTAAACCTCATATTAGCATGAGGGCAGGTCTGACTGCTAACAATTCCTCTTTCCTCAGCATGGAAACTCCAAGTTATTTCCAGCAATTGCAACCTATGACTGAAGTTCTCTAATTCCTAGAGATACCCTTTGTTACTTCTCCATTTTACCTGCAAGTGACATAGTAATGTTAGTGGCATTATTGACATCACACACACCCATGTCGTCACCCCTAGTCCTTCCACCTGTTGTGATGCTCGGTCTGGCAATGCTGCTGTTGCCTCATCTCTAACCTCTTTCCATGGATGAAGCACCTACCCTCCTCAACTTGTAAAGTGGGCTTAATGCTGATCACTTTTTAAAGACCAAGTAGGATTCTCGTAACCTTATGAATATGATTAGCCTTGATTCAAAAGTTTTTTTTTAATTTTTGCCTGCTTCACTCTGCAGGTAAGGGGACAGGCGAGTGACAGAGCAGCAGCAGAGGCAGAATTCACAAAGGTCACGACTGGAGACTACAGTACAGGTAAAGCAGTTTTTAGAAGAACTGAGACTACCTTGAGACATTAATTCAAAGATGAAGGGGACAGTTCTCAGACCCGAATGTCAAGACTAAGAGTGTGCACCCCAAAAAGATTCGGTTTATCCGCTTCGGGTTAACCAAACTGGGAAATAGATTCAGAAAAATCAGAATCCCACTGCCTTTTTTTAAAAAAAACCAATGGGGGAGAGGAGGAGGTGGCTGTAGTGAACCACTCACTACAACCTCCTCTTCCTCGCTTCCATTGGGTAAAAAAAGGTGGCGGGAAGCTTGAGAGCAGCAAGAAAAGTGCTGCAGCTGCTGCTGCTCTAACCGAAGCTTCCCGAAGCGTTCTGAAGTGTTTTGGAAAGCTTTGCTTCAGTAAACCAGCTCAGCAATGCTAGGCGTAACATTCAGAAATACTGAATCATTCCAAATCGGGCCTGATTCGAGTTAAAAACCTGAATCGGAAACCTGAAGCCCACACCCCTAATCAAGACTAATGTGGCTATAGGTATTGGGACAGTAGTACTAATTGAAGTTGCTACGATCCATGACCCAAAAAACATCACAGATAGGGAGAAAAGATCTAGCGCACTTCCCTGAAATATCAGTTAGAGATTTGTATGAAGGAACTTGAAGACTACAGATGACTGTTCAAAAGCTTATCTGTTAGGGACCCCTATGTAGAGGACGGCTGACTCCTCAGCATCTTACTACTCACATTGTACTGGAGTTGAAACATTAGCTACTCTGCAAATTGAAAATCCATTCTGAGTATTAACGTGGTCAGACATGAATTAGCCAAGAAATCATGTCTGCCTGTGACTGATTTGATGCAATTAATATCTGCAAACAACCTTTCAAATTTTTGCTTTGGATTCCAAAGGATGGAGACTCATTTGTGTGCCCAGCTGCCTCTACAATGGGAGTCCTTTCTGACCTCAAAATTCTGTATTGAGGATTTTTTGTCCTCCCTACTTTGTGAACTAGCACCCATAAATGTGAAAACTTGTTTTCATTCCTACAATTCTTTCCCCTCAAGCACTCATAACATCTTAAAAGTTACATTGTAATGTTGCCTTGGGTCTGCTCAGCATGTCCAAGTTGAATGCAGCCCTGCAGCTATATCCCATGGCTTGCCAAATGCTTGACAACTCTACTGTTTTTGATTCAGACATATAACTAAGAGCCAAGCTACAAGTGACGCCTGACACAGGTTGGAAACTTGTCAGCTTCCCGCAAGTTTTCATGGGAAATGTAGGCATCCTGGTCTTGCGACTTGGCTCTCCATTTAACTGAAGTTTACAGAGCAGCAGTCAATGGGAGGGAGAACATGCGGTTGGGAGGGAAGTGCAGGCATTGGGCTCTCACCGGGCGCCCCCCTTCCCCTCCACTGGAAGTGTGTGTGTGGGGGGGAGGGGGTTCTGTAAACTTCAATTAAATGGAGAGCCGAGCTGTAAGACCAGGATGCCTACATTTCCAATCAAAACTTGAGGTAAGCTGACCAGTGTCCAACCTGTGTCAGGCATCACTTGTAGCTTGGTTCTAAGTAGGACCTGACTCACAAAAGCATGGGGCACAAACAATCCCTTCGTCTTTAAGGTCTTTTATACTCATGCAACAAAGTAGAAAAATTATTGAGTTCCTGGTATGCATTCACATGTGTTGCAGTAAGTCAAATACTGTACCAAAAAGTTGTATTTTATTGAACATATCTTTTCGGTTGATCATATATGAATTAGGTACAAAAGTATGACCCGTGAAGCTGATTTCCCTTGTGATGGGTAGGACTGTTAAGAACTGGCAGAATGCTGGGTTGTAGGCCTCAATCAGGCCATGTGAGCATGTACATGTACAAAAATTCAAGTGCGCTGTCATGTGTGGTCAGTAAGGAGTACACTGAAATGTCCCATTGAACCTCCAGATGGATGAACTATCAAACTGTTCAGCGAAAAATCAGGTCCCAACCTGCAAACAGAATGTGAACCGAACCGATGGGCGTTCAAGCATCCCTAATCCATAATTCCTCTGATTTCTGTTATTTACTACATTTTGCATGGCTCTCTGGACATTTTTTAAAAAATCAAACTTTTAGACTATATCAGCTTCCGGGGGAGCAATTAGAATTTAGTTAGGGGACACACAAACCTCTCTCCGTTTCTAATAAATTATGCTTTTGGATCATTGCCAGCAAAGAGGGCAAGCAGGCAACCAGGCTCTCCTCAAGTGGTTGTTGCCGTAATGTTTTGCACTCAAATTATAAAGGGATAAAAAGACATTTTTAAGTATTTTTTAAAAATCCTCAAAGCAACTCTTACTTAAAATTCCAGTGTTGTATCACCCACTCCTATAGAAAACATTCAGAAGTCGGGCAAAAGATAAAACTGTTTTCGAGGCAATTCACTTTGTTTTTATCATTTGTTAAATAATCTGGACAACGCGTCTGTTTCCACTAGGGACTCAGAGATACTTCTTATTCCAATAAACTTCATCCTCTGACAGCTTTAAAAAGAAAACTGTTGTTTGTTTCTCAAACTAAACGGAAGACCATTTGAAGCAGGAGGGCTTAAAACGGGTTGATTGTTCTGTCTCCCTCCTCCCCCTTTTGCTGATATTCCTCTGCTCCTGTATGCATTCAAAATGTAAATTAAGGTCTCACTATTGATAGGAAGCTCCTCGAGGCAAAAGTGCCTTCCCCTATGCAGCTAGCTGCACCACGCACCATGTCACCAATAAGCAAATGGATAATAATAATTTAAAAGACTTCCATCATTTTAAAGGACAAGTGGCGTCCCCAGTGAACCCTTTTTGTCATTCCTTTCTTTGCAATTAACACTGGAAGCTTACATAAGCCGCTTCTTTGGCTTCCTTTTGTTTGGTCTATCGTTTCGAGCCATTAATTGAGAATGTCAAAGCATTAAAAGAAACTTTTGACGGAAGTATCACGCACCATGTTAGCAGAGGCAGTGAACTCTTATTTTAACCGTATGCATGCTGGAACGTTCAGTTCAAGACATTTTGTTCTGCGTCCAATTTTTATCTCCTCTTTCCTCTGCAGAACTCGGGGAAGTGGGCATGTTCTCCCCTTTCTCATTTTATCCTCACAACAACCCAGTGAGGTAAGTTAGGCTGAGATTGTGTGGTTGACACAAGATCGCCCAGGAAGCTTCATATCAGAGCAGGGTCTCTCAGAGCCAAGCTACAAGTGACGCCTGACACAGGTTGGACACTTGTCAGCTTCCCTCAAGTTTTGATGGGAAATGTAGGCATCCTGGTCTTGCAGCTTGGCTCTCCATTTAACTGAAGTTTACAGAGCAGCAGTCTGGGAGGAGAACATGCAGTCAGGAGAGGAGTGGAGGCATCGAGCTCTTGCCAGGTGCCCCCATCCCCTCCACTGTGTGTGTGTGTGGGGGGGGGTTCTGTAAACTTCAATTAAGCTGTAAGACCAGGATGCCTACATTTCCCAACCAAACTTGAGGGAAGCTGACAAGTGCCCAACCTGTGTCCGGCGTCACTTGTAGCTTGGCTCTCAGAGCTTCGTCTGACATGCTAACCACTACACCACACTGTGTATCTGTCCCTGTCTAGTTCATAATACAATAACAATTCCAGCATGCTTTTAGTGGATGTTTTGGCAGTGATTCTACTAAACACTGATGCATGGACTAGATTTAGGTAGACATGGTTTAACCCTTGAAGGATCTGAGATTGAAAATCTAGGGGTGGGGCGGGTGGGTAGTGACTAGCGATCAGATATGTAAGCTGTTGAAACCGTGATGGGCAATTACCATTCTAAAAGCATTGAACTGTTTCTGTGTCTTCTTAAAATGGGAACGTGGCCACAATCATGCTAGCGGTTTGTAATAAGGCATATATGATTCACAACAGTGATTCGGATCTGCATTGACAAAAATGACATCTTTGACCTTTACAGAGAAAGGTCCAAATGTCGAAAAGGTTGAAATTAAGGGGTATATTTTCCACGTCTTTATTCACCTCTCTGCCCTGACCTGGATAGTCCAGATGAGCCCAAGCTCAGGGCCAAGCTACAAGTGATGAATGACACTTGAACGGCAAGTGAACAGACTCAGGGCCAAGCTACAAGTGATGAATGACACTTGACCAGCAAGTGGATCGAGTGGAGAGCAAGTGGAGGGCAAGTGAACAGGGAGGAATACACTTGCCGTTCAAGTGTCATTTGTCACTTGTAGTTTGGCCCTAACATGATCGAGTAGAGGGCAAGTGGAGGGCAAGTGAACAGGGAGGAATACACGTGAGTCTGTTCACTTGCTGTTCAAGTGTCATTCATCACTTGTAGCTTGGCCCTCATTAGATCCCAGAAGCTAAGCAGGATTGGCCTTGGTTAGTAATTGGATGGGAGACCGCCAACGAAGACCGGGGTTGCAGAGGCAGGCAATGACAAACTGCCTCTGTTATACCATGGCACCTTACCAGGGGTTGCCATAAGTCAGCTATGACTTGAGGGCACTCTCCACTACCACATTCACCTCTATAATAGTTCACAGTTGTTCCAGGGTATGATGTAGATGACATGAACCTCTAGAGAAACCAGGGCCTGAAGAACTAAACATCTGCAGAAAAGGATAAATCTGTTCATCCCTTGACAAGAGTCACTAGTGAAAGCATTTTAAGCTTAATGAACAATAGGAAAGTACAGGAGCGATCCTACCCAGGTTTCCTCAGAAGTAATCCCCATGATCACAGAATCACAGAATCATAGAGCTGGAAGGGACCTCTTGGGTCATCGAGTCCAACCCCCTGCACAAAGCAGGAAATTCACAACTACCTCCCCTCCCACACACACACACAGTGACCCCCTGCTCCATGCCCAGAAGATAGAAAAACACCTCCAGAATCCCAGTCCAAACTGGCATGAGGAAAATTGCTACCTGACTCCAAACTGGTGATCAGCATTACCCATGGCATGTAAGAAGGGGTCACAAGAACTAAGCACTGATGTAACCCTTCCTGCCCTTCCTCTCATGATCTGCCCAGGTTCACATAATCAGCATTGCTGTCAGATGGCCATTTAGCCTCTGCTTAGAAACCTCCAAAGAAGGAGAGCCCACCACCTCCCCAGGAAGCCTATTCCACTGAAGGACCACTCTAATTGTAAGGAAGTTCTTCATACTGTTTAGCTGAAAACTGTTTTGATTTACTTTCAACCCATTGGTTCTGGTCCAACCTTCTGAGGCAGCAGAAAACAACTCTGTGCCATCCTCTATATGACAGCCCTTCAGGTACTTCAAGATGGTTATCATATCACCTCTCTATTGTCTCCTCTCCAGGCGGAACATTCTGAACTCCTTCAAACTTTCCTCATAGGACTTGGTCTCCAGACCCCTCACCATCTTCATTGCCCTCCTCTGGACACATTCCAGCTTGTCGATATCCTTCTTAAATTGTGGTGCCCAAAACTGAACACAATACTCTAGGTGAGGTCTAACCAGAGCAGAGTAGAGCAATACCATCAATTTGCATGATCTGGACACTATACTTCTGTTGGAACAGCCCAAAATCATCCTAGAGACTTCAGCCTTCCCTCATCTCACTATATCATCCTGCCTCAGAACTGTTGCAGTGTGCAAAAATAGCACGGTTTTCTGCGTGCACAGAAATAGCAAAACGGATGGACCTGGAATGTGCACATTTGAATCAGAAAATAGTACGGCCTTATTCAGAACCTACTGGAAGACCTAAATAAATTAGAGTGCGATTAAGTTTAAGAATTTTATAATTATGTTAAGTGTCCCATTTCAAACCATTTCCTCTTTCAGACCTCTTCCTAGAAATAATTTGAATGAAAGGTCACAGCCAGCTACAAGAGAGGGAGGGGGAGAATGATTCGGAAAGGATATTGGATATCCATTGATATCCAATGGATTTTATTTCCAGAGGTACAGCTTGTGAAGCACAATTAATAAGAGGAAAGTTGGAGCTTATTCAATGTGTGTTTCAACCATGTGCCGAAATCGGCAACCACGTGCCTCTGCCACAAGCTATGGCAGAAGAGATAGAAATGTGCTGGGCACCGCTTATGAGATGTCCCTTGCCTTCATATTTCCCCCTGTCCTTGGCATCTATGTAAGTCATGAAATCCATTTTTGTCAGCGTTCAAAGATGAGACACAATAGTATCGAAGTTTGAGCACCTATAAACGTTGCAAAGTCAAAACCACAAATACGCATTTTGGCTTTAAGATAAATAGGAAGGAGTACAACAGTCCATCACACAGGAAAACTTTCTAGAATTAATTGTGCTTCAGAAGTACAGAAAGGCAAAGAAAATTGTTCACATTTGTCAAATTTTCAGACCAACCAAATTCGGCTCCATAGTTCTATCAGACACTCCAGAGCAGAAGCCTAGCAGCATGTTTCTGGCTCGGGTCCAGAAAAAGTTAGTCCTACTGATACACAACATTGTCCTTTGGAATAAAGTTTACTACAGAAGAAGCCACTTAAGATCTGGCTGAGTTAACTTCACATCTTTCACAATATGCAATAAAGGGTTTTAATACATTCAGTCCCCGACCTGGAGCAAGCGTTGGTGCTTGGCTACCTTCAACCCCTGGAAGAGGAAGGTGGGACTCCTTTGCCATTGCCCTTTGGAGCGTCATGCTCTGAAGCAAATGGGGAAAGGCTAAAGGTGCCTGCATTTAAAATGTCTCCTCCTTTCCTGGCTTTCCCACAAAGTTTCTCTCCAACTGTCCTCCCTGAAGATTGGCAGAAAAAGACTAGCCTGATGATTTGGTGATGAGCAGGAATTTGGGGAGGTTTCATGCGATTGGACATTTTTCAGCTGCATGAGTGTTAGGAGTTGTTTTAGAACTGGATAGGCTCTCACTTGCCCTGTCCTGGATAGCTCAGGTGAACCTGATCTCCTTAGATCTCAGAAGCTAAGCAGGGTCGCCCTTGGTTAGTACTTGGATGGGACACCTCCAATGAAGACCAGGACTGCAGAGGCAGGCAATGGCAAACTGCTTCTGTTAGTCTCTTCTCTTGAAAACCCCACCAAGGGTTGCCGTAAGTCAGCACACTCCAGCACCAGGCTCTTACTTAGGTGGTATGGTTAGTGTGGGGCAATGTTGGGTTAGTAGGGAATAATTTGGGGGGGGCATCTAAAGATGTTAGGCGCTAACCTAATTCAGCCATTTAGGTAAAGGTAGTCCCCTGTGCAAGCACCGAGTCATTACTGGCCCATGGGGGGATGTCACATCACGATGTTTTCTTGGCAGACTTTTTACAGGGTGGTTTGCCATTGCCTTCCCCAGTCATCTACACTTTACCCCAGGAAATTGGGTACTCATTTTACCGACCTCTGAAGGATGGAAGGCTGAGTCAACCCTGAGCCGGCTACTTGAACCCGGCTTCCGCCAGGATCGAACTCAGGTCGCGAGCAGAGCTTGGGCTGCAGTACTGCCACTTACCACTCTGCGCCACGGGGCTCTTCTATACCTAATCCAGCCATTTACCAGCTCTTCTTTATTTTATTTTACCTCATTTATATCCTGCCTTGCTCCCCAAAACAGCTTACATCGTTCTCCTGTCCTCCATTTTCACCTCACAACAACCCTGTGAGGTAGGTTAGGTTAAGAACATGTGACCCAGAAAGCTTGCATGGCAGTTGGGAATTCAATCCTGGGTTGCACAGATCCTAATCTGCCACTCTAACCACTACGCCACATTGTCTCGAGGGGTTTGTTCCCTTGATGCAAGAAGCGTCTTTTCAAACTTAGCTGTTGTACGGCATGGGCGGGAGCAAGTGAGGCTCAGCATCTGTTTAGTGCAGGGTTTTGTGCTATCAACTAAGGGTCAACTGCATTAGCCTAGATGAGTTTTGCGCCAAAGCGGGGATGCCCTAATGGAATCAGCTTGGAGTGACCACCTGTTAGTAATGACCTATATGTGCGGGAGGGAGTAGAAAACTTATGTAAACAGTATAACCATTACAAACCTAAAATATGTATTTTAATAAAACCTAGTTAACCCCTGTGTCTACTGCCTGCATTCCAGGCGCAGGGACTGCTACCACATTGCCCATTATCCTTTCACAATATGATAAAAAACAATGCTGTAATAACATGTAGATGAGGTCTAAACTGACGCCGGTTATGCTTTCCCCCTGCTGTCACAACTGCTTCAACATCAAGCTGATCCCAGCTCTGCTCACCATATGGTACTTGGCTGTAATTGCTTCTGAGTTACCTACACGGCAGACTTAAACAGGTATAATAGCCATTTTCTCACCTTAGGGATCCTTTGGAAATGCAGCACTGTTATAGGAAAGGAAAAGAAATCTCTAACAACGAATGCTCAGCCCCTTCTCCGGGCTATAGTTTACAAGACTCTTTGGGGAATACCGTAATGATTCTAACCGGCATAACACAAATATAATTTTGAAGTGTCAATGCAGTCTTTCACTCAAGTAAATGTAGCTCACAACAGGGCTGATAGAAAATTCTGCCCTAAGTGGTGCTTCCGAAGGATGCTTCTGAAGTTTCTCCCTGGACTTTGGAGTGCCAAATTATACTTCCAAAATGAAATCAATGCAATAGGAAGTCTCTGTGGTTTCTTCTTGATTACCAAAATTTGTACAAAAGCGCGTGCTTGCAGCTTGCAACCAATTTCAGTCCCTTCAGTTCAGACATAATTTCCCCCATTCTCCTACATATAAATTAGTACAAATAAGCAATTTTGATGAGATGGTAGATAAGATTGTCAAATGTGATATTTCACCAAAGCGCCTGTGTGCACTGATAAAGCACCACACCAAAAGAATCTTGATGGGATTATGTGCGCAGTGGTATCAAGATTCTTTGTGAGTGTGCAGGAGCATGGATGTACATCACATCAAAATAAACTTGATTCCATCATACGTATAACTGCATCAAGATTGCTTTTTTGCTTTGTTTATCAATGCACATATGAGTGTTAATTAATATCAAAGGGAAAATAGAGGCAAAGTAACAGAACTTTAGGAATGGTCGCAGTTGAATTGGGATTAAAGAGATATGGAAAGCAGCTCAAAGCAAAACTCTCAAGCGAAGAAGTATCAATATAAGAGGATCCAGTGTGGCATAATCATTAATCTCCTGAATTAGATTACAGAAGACCTACAGTCAAATCCTGACACTGCCTTGACACTCAGAATCTCTCTACATGAGACGCCTTGGTGCACTTTCATCAAGTGTAGGGAGACACAATGTTAGTCAGGAAGGATAGTTTAAAAAGACAGAGCAGCAGAGATCGTGCCTCAGAGGGTTTGTTAATTTCATCTTCGCCTCCCTGAAGGCTCTGTCAATTTCACCTCTCCAGTCTAAAACGGTCTGGGATCGCAACCAGAGGGCAGCAAGGAATGGGAATGGGGTGGAGCTGTCTTTCAGAGCCAGGCTTGGACCTGGAAAAGGTGTAATGGGCTGAAGTTTCCTTTCTGGCATTTCACAGCCCGTTCACACAGTGTATGGCAAAACCTTTGCCCTGCCACTGGCTCTATCTTTTTAAACTACCTTGCCCGGCTAACATTGCATTTCCCAACACGTGTTCTACACGTGTCAGATGTCTTGTGTAGAGAGACTCTCATTGGGTGATGTTAGGCCTGTCCCTTTAACTCTGCCTCACAGGATTATTGTGGAAGGTAAAATGGGGACAGGAGAACCACATATACCCCTGTAAGCTCCTTCGAAGAAGAGTGGGATAAAAATGTTCTAGATAAATAGTCAGAAACTGTCTATTCCGTACAGAACACAGTAGCTGTCATTAGGTTCTGTGCTGTGTGAATGAAATCTAATTCACATTAAACTAGGGCACACACGCACACACTTTGCCAAGACTCCTATTACAAGTACTGAAATAAATTTCTACAGGGACAGATTCGTACTTCTTATTGTTCCTAGAGGAAGCTTTACAGACCTTACAATGTAACACTTTTTAGTCCCTGCCAAATCCTTTAGAACAACACGGCATGTGATTGAGATTTATAGGATTACTTTGCAGTCCTCCAGAAATGCTTTTAATCCACCAGAGAATCATGGCGGATTGCTTCTGTAAAGCCAAAAGGGGACATTGTCTCATGTCTACCCTAATTCTCTCCCAGAACACTTCACTAAAGATATACACAATATTAGGTTCAGAGTCTCCCACAGACTCAGTGACATTTTGTGAAAATGTCATGTACCGCAATATTGTGTTTTCTGACGGGCAGCAGCTCTCCAGAAAGTATTTCAGGTAACAAGGCTGGGAGACTTTCCCATTTTTGTTACCTGAAATATTTTTAATTGGGAATGCCGGAGGAATCTGGGGCCTTCAGTACACAAAACATGTGGTCCAAAACATGTGATCTTTGCTCTCTTTTGAAATGGTTTGATGTTCCATAGGTCCCAACAGTTCAACAGGGGACAGAGCAAAATTTGAGCCTTTAAGGAGCCAACCACAGTAGGAGAGCAAGATTCAGATCCAGTAGCACCTTAAAGACCAACTAGATTTCCAGGGTATGAACTTTTGAGAGTTACAGCTCACTTCGTCAGGTGACTCTCACCTCTGACTCTCAAAAGCTCGTACCCTGGAAATCTACTTGGTCTTTAAGGTGCTACTGGACCCAAATTTTGCTCTTCTTCTACAGACCAACGCGGCTACCCATCTGAAACTAAGCAGAGTAGGAGTATAACCAAGCTTCAGAGTCAATGGGCCAAGCTACACATGACGAATGACACTTGAACAGCAAGTGGATTGAGTGGAGGGCAAGTGAACAGGGAGAAATACACTTGCTGTTCAAGTGTCATTCGTCATGTTTAGCTTGGCCCTAAGTCATCTGCACCTGACTCAGGTTCTCTCTAGTCTATTCCAACTGTTCCTCTTTCCAACATATCACATAAATTATGTCACTCAGCATCAGATCTCTCATTTGGCTTGCTGCTGTTTGAATTCAAGAACTTGACCAAACATTTTCAGGAGCAGGAGATGGGGCAGAACAAACACTTGCTACTAATTAGTTTAGTACCCTTAGGCCTTGTGATGCTGTTACTCATTCTCAAAGCTTGGAAAAATACTTTTGGACCTCACCATAGTCTGTTTGGAATGCCACCATCCTGAATGAGTTGACAGCATCCACAAACAACATGAATATTCACCACGAATATTGCCACAAATTGGGCAGAACAAACACTAGTTACTAATTAGTTTAGTACCCTGAGGCCTTGTGATGCTGTTACTCATTCTCAAAGCTTGGAAAAATCCTTTTGGACCTCGCCATAGTCTGTTTGGGATGCCACCATCCTGAATGAGTTGACAGCATCCACAAACATGGTCTGTTCACCACGAATATTGCCACGAATATTACTTGAATGTGGAGGGCAAAGCTCAAGGGAAATTAAATCTGGCAGCATCACATTTCAGATGCTAAGGAAAAGACCACGAAGTATTCAGAAACCACTGAGAAAGCTCTGACCCCGGTCACTTCAAGCATATGTTTCCTTCATCCACTTTCTTACATCAGCTTTGAAGTCTCAGTACCATAAGTCCTAATGGTTGGAAGTTAGGAACTCTGTGGCCCTGGAATTAGAATTGCTTTCTTAGCCTTCAGACAGTTGTGCTGTTGTGAGTGTGTGTGAGTACTGTCCAGCAACCCTATGAATTAATAGCCCTGACCTGAATAGCCCAGGCTAGCCTGACCTCATCAGATCTCAGAAGCTAAGCACAGCTGGCCGTAGTTAGCAATTTGATGGTAGACCACCAAGGAATACCAGGGTCATTATGCAGACACAGGCAATGGTAAACCACCTCTGTTAGTCTCTTGCCTTGAAAACTCCAGCCAGGGTTATCATAAGTCAGCTATGACTTGACAGCACTTTCCACCACCATGACTTTCAGTATGCCCTATCATTGACAACCTTGCTCAAATCTTGCAAACTGAAGGCCATGGCTTCCTTTACTGAGTCAATCCCTTTCACGTTAGGGCTTCCTCTTTTCCTACTGCTTTCCACTTTTCCTAGCATTATTTTCTTTTTGCAGAGTCTTGTCTTTTCATGATGTCACCAGTGCAATCCTAAGGAGAGTTACTCCAGTCTAAGCTGATTGATATCAATGGGCTTGGACTGGAGTGATTTTGCATAGGATTGCACTGTTAGTTTAGTAATGTTAATTAGGAATGGCCAAGAAGCTGCTATATTATTACTTGTAGCATTTTTATAAATTTGTCAAGTTTTCAGTGTGTTTAATATGAAATATTGTAATTTTTTAAATATACATGACTAGAGATGGGCACAAACCAAAATATGAACCAAAGTTCGTCATGAACCGGGCTGACTTTTGGTTCACGACCCAGCAGTTCATCAGAGCTCATTTCTGATGAACCACGACGAACTGCTATGATTTTTAAAGCAGTTCATATGGTTCGTTTTTGGTTCGTCACTGGAGACAGCCTGGTGTCAATCAATCTGTTACCTAGGCAATAGGGGGTGGGCTTTCTGCAGACCTTCTGCAGCCTCAGAAGTAATGAATCAATGAACCTGAACCAGTTTGTGAAGTTCGTGGTGGTTTACGGTTTGTGAAACCCGATGAACCATGAATCACAACAAACCACCCTTTTCCTAGTTTACACCTGCCTCTACACATGACCACCTCAAGAATCCCAGGAAAGCAAGCTAGAAATGCTTTCAATAAATATAAATACCCAGAACAGAGTATACAAATAGAGTAGTAAATGTGTTTTAATGGTTCATTCTAACAGTTTGTTTATAATGGCTTGTTTTATATCATTACATTATTTTTAATTGCAAGCCACTTCAAGCAGCATGGAAATATCCCTAATAATTAATGAATAAATAAATAAATTTTAATTGGCAATTAAATATTTTGTAGAGCAAGCTCACCATTAACTTGATTAACAGTGCGACGTAAGTAGTTTCACTCTTCTAAGTCCATTGAAAGTCTGACTAATCCTATTACCTTACTTATTGGATGTTGCATCCTATTGACTGCCTTGACTTACGTTGTGCAATCTACCTTGAGTCTCAGTGAGAAAGGTGGGTTATAAATAACATAAATAAAAAACATAGACATTGTGCTCTAAATTATACGTAATATGCATTTGCCTATCCACTGATGTGACACTGTGAAAAACAGAGCTGTGGTTTTTAATTTTATACCAAGCACTGACACCTGTGCTTCAGTGAGGGCCTATAACACAAAACAAAGGAACATATGACTGTCGAAATCCCCATAGTCGATCCCTGGCAACTCCCATTTAAGGGATTTCAGCTAGCAGGACTGGAAAAGTACTGTTACCAACCCCACAGAGATATGCTGCCCATCAGAGCAGACACTACTGAGTTAGGTGGAACAGTTGTGGTTCATGAATACACAGGTAGGGAAAAGGGAGTGCTCAATTATTTATGACTTTCCCACCTCACCACTGATGCTGACGGAACAAAAGACAATAATGATAACCCCATGATATTCGATCCAAGACAAACATATTATGAGAACATCAATGTATCTAATGCTCAACATGGCCCCATAGGTGGATACTAAGTCCATTTCCACACACGTTGAATAATACACTTTCAATGCACTTTAACAATCCTTTGGAAGTGGATTTTTTGTTCCACACATGGAAAAGCAGTTCCAAATGTTCTCTAAAGAGTATTGAAAGTAGATTTTCTGACGTGTGTGGAATCAGCCTAAGTCTAGATATTGTGCCATGGACAAGTAAGATAGCTCTTTCTACAGAACAGGATTGCAACCCCCCCCCCAATGAGATATATAGAAACATTGGGAACTTTAACTCCCTCCCCCTCCCATGGTAGAAGCAGCACTTGAAGCTTAAAAATGCTTTCAGTGACTGTTGCTAGGCAACCACAACAGTATTGCCAGATTTCAAACCCTGATTTCTGTTAGTAAAAGGCAAGGTGTGCAGGAACCTTTCAAGCGTTGTTTTGGCCTTTGAAGGAGGACTCACCAGGGCCAAACTTGGCAGCAACCATCAGGCTACTTGCTACCACAGGCCACCCTCACAACAGCCACCTTTACAAAAGGTGGTGTGGTGCAGTGGTTAGAATTTTGAACTTGGATCTGTTAGACACTGGTTCAAATCCCCACTCTGCTGTAGAAGCTCACAGGGTAACCTTGAGCCAGTCACATACTCTCAGCCTAACCTACCTCCTCCGATTGTTGTGAAGATAAAATGGAGGAGTGAAGAAATAATAATAAAATTTGATTCATATACCACCCTTCAAGACAACCTAATGCCCACTCAGAGCGGATTACAAAGTATGTTATTATTATCCTCACAACAATAATCACCCTGTGAGGTGGGTGGGGCTGAGAGAGCTCTGAGAGAGCTGTGACTGGCCCAAAGTCACCCAGCTGGCTTCAAGTGGAGGAGTGGGGAATCAAACCCGGTTCTCCAGATTAGAGTCCTGCTGCTCTTAACCACTACACCAAACTGCTGCTTTCACCATTGTGGAGAAAGGCAGGGTATACATGAAGTAAATACATAATAAATATAGCTGAAGATGTGAGACATATAATAGGTAGGCTGGTGGGTGGGTAGGAAAGAGAGAGATAGAAGCAGGAAAAGGTATGGATATGGAGGGTCCCAAAAGGAGGGAAAGAGGAAATTGTGTGGGGAGAGGATACAAGAGATAGTGCGAGTCGTTATAAATTCCTCACCATGCAATTCTGCCCAACCTGGCTAGCATCACACAACTTGGCCCGCTTCAGCAACTGGCACCATGCAACGAGGCCACACTTTTCCCAGGGAAATGCTCCCAAGGGAGGGAAGGTGAGAAAGCTGAAGATGGAGGAAAGATAAATGTAGACTGGCAGGTGGGTGGGATGGATAGAAAGAAGTAGGAAAGGGGGCGAGGAAGTAGTAGAGGAGAGGAAAATGAGGACACTCCCAACCTACAAGCCCATGCAAGTCCTCCTCTTTTAATGTACTAATCCCAGTCGATTCTGGGGGGAAAAATCCATCCTATTATATCTAACTTCTATCCCAACCAACATATAATTATGATTTTATGGAAGGAAATCAAACAAATTTCCGAATATTCTTGACAGTTAACACTGTCTATGAAAATTGTCCTAGTCCGATTGACTAAAGAGGCGAATATGGATTTATTTAATTAGAAAAAAAAGGTCTGGATGTGAAGAATAATGTCTCAAAGAGATACTTAATATAAGTAGAAATGACTTTTCCTTCATGGAAAATTAAAGGTTTTCCCCCCTTTCTATTAGCATTTCAATTGAAAACATTTCCACTCATTTCCTTCTTAATGGAAGTATATAAATAGCAATAGCCATTAAGTACTGCATTTTTCTAAAAGATTTTATTTTTTTTTTTTTTAATGTTAAGAGCCTTAATAAAGTCTCAGAGGAGCAGCGCAAACAGTGTACAAATGAAACAGCTAATTTCAATCTCATTTAATATATATTCATTTTGTACGGATTTGTAGTTATACCTGTTAAAACCTTTCAGATATTGTTTTTCTGTGGCGGCCAGTTTGAATAATGATAGTTTAAAAATCCAGAGAGGATTACAGTTTCATATGCACATCTGCCTTAGGAGGTTTTTACAGAAGGCTTAGAGTTTGGAACATTTTGAACAACCAGGAGACTTTACATTTGCTTAGACACTTTTGAAAATGTCATTCCATAATATAAGGCCTCAGTGGGGGAAAAAATCCCTTGTGGGAGTAAATATTTCAGATTTGTCCTGACAATATTCTCCTCTCTCAAGTTAATTGTAAAGCCTTCTAAAGTTCACTACTTGCAGCCTAAAGATCTTTTTTTGGCTATCTCTCAATGTTTTTTACAAATAAATACATCAGAGAAGTGGGAAAGAATGTACGAAATTATGAAGAAGGTAACAAGAATTCTCCTTTCTTCTTACCATCATTAAACTCCACTTAGACAATGGGTTGGTTGAGAGGAATCAGTCTGTGGATGTTCTACAGAGAGCCAAGCTACAAGTGACGCCTGACACAGGTTGGACACGTGTCAGCTTCCCTCAAGTTTTGATGGGAAATGTAGGCATCCTGGTCTTGCAGCTGTAATGGAGAGCCAAGCTGTAAAACCAGGACACCTACATTTCCCATCAAAACTTGAGGGAAGCTGACAACTGTCCAACCTGTGTAAGGCGTCACTTGCAGCTTGGCTCTGAGAAGCAAAATACTGGGCATAGGAGCAGGCAACCAGTGGGTCAGGAAAATATTCGGTAGATCCCACAACTTTCCTGCTCAAATGGCCCCCTCTTGGAAATGATTTGAAGAAGAAGAAGAAGAAGAACTAAAAAGGCATTGAGACTATAATATGCATACAGAATCATTATATGATCCAAGAACATAATACGATCCAAATATTGAGAAGAAAATCCATTAAAGGGGGGGCCCAGACAGTCTTTCTTAGCACCCAACAGACAGCCTTTCATAGAAAGAAGGAAGAGCACACAGTCAGCAACCTTTGTTCCCATCGTGAAGCGATTGCAAAATCAGCAGGGAGCACGGACAAATGGCAGAAGCCAGCAGAAATAGGAAGCCTCAACCTGAAAACCTCAAACTGAATGTTGTTGCTGTTTTTACTATATACGTTTTAAGAATTGGAGGTGGTGATGGCAGCTGGAGGGTGGAGGATGCTTGGGAAAGGAGTCTGATCTGTGAAAAAGCATAGTAATTGTGCAAATCGGGTGCATTAAAAATGGCTGCGAACCATGTACCAAACAAGCTGCTCCCTATTCACAACAAGCAAGCATGATGTTAACTAAGCGAGCTGGTGACTGAGTATAACTCATCAGGATAAGACTAGAAGTTCGGCGGCATTTAAAAGAATTTATGACAGCATAACCTTTTGTGAGTCTGTGCTCACTTCATCAGATGTATAAAGTGTAAATTCATAGCAGTTATTTATATGATAACAGAAGGAGGCGGGAAGATGTTAGAAAGGGAGGCCTGTTTAAAGCAGTAATCAAAGAGAATCAATCCATTTGAGGGCATTTGCCCTCAGGAAAATTGAGGCTGCTCAAACTTGCAATTTACTTTCTGTAGGCTGGTGGCAATGCACGGTTTTTGACTCATCTGTTGAAGTTCTTAAGTTCTGCTTCTGAGTTAGGATCTAAAGCTTAAACTTGCCATTTGCCAACTAGCAGTGGGCAATCTCCTGCCTTCACTTCCCACCCTTGATTATATGAGCAGCAGGAGAAAAAACGGGAAGAACATTTACAGATGATTACACTCTAGGAATTTCCTCTCTTTTTTATGGTCTTTACTAGGGGTGTGCACAATGAAATTCCCCAGCCATAAAGATCATGGAAGAAAACTGCTTTTGTGCTTTACTTTTGTCTCATTGAACGGAGGCTCTGGTCCAGGCTGCTTGGTAGTCACAGGAGCTCTTCCGCCAAACATTCCTTGATTTTTTTAAAATTTCATGTGCTTTCGACTGGGCCACCTCACAGCAACGCACAGGTGTTCCTCGGTTATCACATCCCCCCGCCCCTCAGTTTTTCTCCCAGGCAACTGACCACTTTTATTCCTTCCAATGTGATAATAGAACACAGAGCTATCCCAGCCAATCACCAATGCTCCAGGAAAGGCACACACAACCATTTTAATATTTTTTTTTCCAGGTAACCAGCACCATTTATTCCTGCCAGTCACAGAAATCAGCACATAGCTGTGCCAGCCAATTACCATGGCCTTAGGTGGGTTTGGAAGGCAAGACACACCTTTCTGTACTGATTTATTGGGCCGTCCGCCACATTTCTCCCATCCAACTGGATCAATGAACATAGAGCTGTACCAGCCAATCAATCGTTTGCCGCAGAATGTTGAGTGTCAAATGTAATTAGATATCGTGCCTCATCACATGCAAGAACTGCACACAGGAACTTTTTTTCCTGCCCTCTTAAATGCCCCTGGACAACAAGACACTACTATTAATTAATCATTTTATTACCGCTATCACATTTGAAGAAAAGGAAAAAGGAAACATAAAGCATGATTACTTTTCCAAATTTTGCTGGCTAGCACAAGCCGGTGCTGCTGCTCTGATTTCCTTCTTGGACGCCGGTTTGCTGCTAACAGTTTGCTTGTAGTTTCCTACCACAGGAATCAGCAAAATGAAGACTGCATTGCTGCCACTCACTTACTTTGGGGTCCGTTAACACCGGCCCCTTGTTTGTGTGTGCTGGATGAGTTGATGGTTCAGGGGGAGGGCTGCATTCTGTGCAATTTTAGTGCTGTTGAATGCAAAAACTAATGCCCTCAGAGCCTCCAATTGGTGCCCCTCCCCTTCCCCATTAAAAAGCCATGAAAACCATGAGCACAAAAGAAAACTAACAAAGTTCTAGCCCAACCTCGTAGCGCCCTGCTGGAAAGCCACTCAATCACAACAGACATCTCATTCAACAGCCACCATTTTGAAAATGGAATGGTGATTTTCAAAATGCACACCCCTAGTATTTACCTTAGATATTTGAGGAAATGCCCATAAGTGTTGTGATTTCTTCATCCTACCCTGGCACCACCTTAAACCTGGTATGTGCCAGCTCAGGACTGGGAACTAAATTAAAGCCTCATGTGTGGGCTGTCACTTAGAGTGTGGAGATTTAAAAGGGACTAACAGACAAGAGTTAGTAGTAAGGCTTCTTTATTCAGAAGGCTGATATTTACAAACACCTAAATCATGAGAGGAAAGGCAGCATAGTATAGCCTGATTTTGCCTGAATTTGGAAGCTAAGCAGGGTTGTTACTTGGATGAGGGACCACCAATGAAGACTCTGCAGAGGAAAGCAATGGCAAACCACCTCTGCTTCTCACTTGTCTTGAAAACCATTGCCAAGGTTGTTGTAAGTCGGTTGTGATTGGATGATGCATATGTTACATATGTATGCATATTAAAACACTGATGGTGTCAGATCTAGAGATGGGCATGATCAGAAATACAAACTAAAAAAACCCATGGACAGCCCAATCTGCTGTTCGTGAACAAGCTGTTCGTGAGGCCCCATTGCCACCCTAGTTGGAATAAAGAGGCAGACACCAGGTTGGATCTAAGGGCCACTTTATTAACTATATACATTAACATTAATACACACAGCGGCAAGGGCCTAAAGCGGTACAGGTCAGGCCACGGGATCCCTATGAACCACCGCCCTGACCTGTCTGGGCGAGCCCCGAAGCCCCGGGTGCGACCCATCCGTTGGATGGTGCGGACCCGGCCGGCCAGGCAACGTGGTCACCCCCTTCTCAAGCTCCTAACACCTCAGCCGTATAGCAGTGAGGTAAGGACTCGCAAGGTGGGGTTTCCAAAGGCAGCCTGCCCCTGCAACTGGCAGCCGTCAAAGCAGTACCAGCCCTTCAGGCAGGCCCCTCTTCCCACTAAAGGGGAAGCGCCAAGGGTGCTCACCGGCCCGCACCCTAACTACCCCAAAACCTGCCAATGCCGAGGCCAAGCCTCTGCTTAGGCCTTGGCGCCCCACTGATAACCTAGGGCCAACTGTAGCCCTTGCCGCAAGTCATCCAAAAATATTTGGTTGCCCACTTCAGAGAGGTGCACACCATCGCCTCTGTAGAGGCCCAGCACCCCGGCCCGTATCCGAGGATGAGGCAAATACACTCCTAGCCCTCCTTCCAAAGCCTTTTGCATGGCACGATTGGCCTTCATCCTCGCTCTCTCGATGGCTTGTCGGGAACCAGCTTCCCTCCAAACCAAACGAGGGACCATGGCTGACCATATAATCAGCACTCCCGGCCATCGGTCAGAAATAAGGCGCAAATCAGCTTGTGCCTGAGCAGACAACGCCTTGCCCTGAAGCATCCCCAAGTCGTTGCCACCCAAATGAATAATGAGGATATGGGGGGAGTCACGCCCCGATCCAAACAGCAAGGGCAAGAGTCCTGACCACCGGAGGCCACGGCGACCCTGCCATTCCAGCACAGCCTTCTCGCTCAATCCAAGCTGTGTCCCCACAGCTGTCCTTCTCGCTTGGTGGGCAGCCCAAAAAACATAACTGTGGCCGCAGATCAGGATACGTTGCCGGGCACCGCGTGCTCCATAACCTAAGAAACAATCAATTAACAACGTTCAACATGTGAAAGAGGACGTACGTAGGAACGGTAAGCAGCCGATTTCCACCTGCCCACCCGCTGTATCGCCTGCCCCGTGTATCCCATGGCTGCAGCGGTGGATGCAGCCCCAATCCTGAACGAGTGGGTACCAAAATTCACCCCATTCAACCCCAACTTGCTCAAGGCTCGCTTCGTCACTGCCCAGAACTGAAAACGCGTAAGCGGAGCACCGCTCTGGTGAGAGAAAAGCAACCCCTCACCATCTCCCCTCACCTTCCAATACCTGCTCAATGCCCTAACGGGGCACAATTCCGCGTCAGCACAGGGACCCAACCGCACCACTGCCCCCTTCCTCTGTTGGTCAGTTTTAGACCAACGAATCGTAAGGGCAACGGCCTTTCCCTCAAACTTCAAGTCCCCGGCCATCAAAGCACGACCCGAGGCATCCCTTCCTGACTGAGCTACCAGCTCGCTAACCCGGAGGGCCCCAAAAAAGGCAGTTAAAGCTGCCTCATGGAAAAGCGTCGCTTCATACCGTGACGAACAAACCTCTTTCCATGCCACCCTCAGCCCCCTAAGGACTGCCGGGGAAATGGGCTCCCACAGATCCACTCCTTTAGGGCATTCCCTGGCCCAGCCTTCCAACATCTTCCTAACCCGGAAGTCACCCGTGGCCTCAGGCAACCCCCTGGCTTTGCTGACAAATGCTAGCGCTGCCAACTGCCCCCTGATGGATCGCACCGCCAACCCCCTACCTCTTTGCCAGATACAGAATCGTAGCAAGTGTTCAACCGGTACCGGCCAGCTATCAGCCAAACCCTTGGCCGTCCTGAACTCCCTTAACTGGCCTACCACTCGCTGATAAGCTCTCCGTGTGCTGGGTGCGATGGCTGCTTGAATAGCCCGACATACTTCGGCCTCCCAAGCTGCCATAGCTCTGGTGGCATCCGAGTGGGGTGCCGATCGGCCTCCGGAGCAAGGTTCCAAAAACGCTCCATCTGTAGGCGAGACAAGGCGTCCGCCCTACAGTTATCCACCCCAGGAACATGCCTGGCCCTGAATAAAATATTCCTACGGAGGCACAACAGAGTAAATTCCCTCACCAACCTCATTACCATGGGGGACTTGGATGTTAGCGCATTGACCACCTGAACTACCGCCTGGTTATCACACCAAAATTGTACCGTGTGATTAGCCAGTTCCTGCCCCCACAGGTGAACCGCCACCAAAAGCGGGAAGAATTCCAAAAAGGTGAGGTCCCTAACTAATGCAGATGCCCGCCAATCTTTTGGCCACTGCTCCGCGCACCAATGTTTCTGGAAATAAACTCCGAAGCCAGTGGATCCTGACGCGTCCGACGTCACCTGAAGCTCTGCCTCGAGCAATAGAACCTCTCGCCACAACGAAACCCCATTAAACTCGGCGAGAAAGGATTCCCACACTGCTAGGTCTGCACGCATACCCCCAGACACCCGCAACCGATGATGAGGTGCAGTCAGACCCGCCATGGCATCACATAGCCGACGCAGAAAGGCCCTGCCAGGAGCAATAGCCTTGCAGGCGAAATTAAGGTAACCCACAAGCTGCTGTAACTCCACCAGGGATACCTTATGCTGAAAGCGCATCCTAACCACCCTGGACCTAAGCTCATCCACTTTATCTGCCGGCAACCTGAAAGACTGTTGGACAGTGTCCAATTCTATCCCCAAGAAAGTCAGCACCTGAGAAGGACCCTCCGTCTTCTCATGTGCCAATGGCACGCCCAACTCCTCCGCTAAGGCCATAAAAACGGCCATAAGCCGAGCGCACTGTCCAGACCCCGCCGGCCCAGCGAACAAAAAATCATCTAAATAATGAGCCGTATCGCGAGAGGCGGCCCTACGCCGCACCTCCCATTCAAGGAATGAACTAAAACGCTCGAAGGCCGCACACGAAATGGAGCAGCCCATGGGCAATGCTCTATCCATGTAAAATTCCCCGTTAAAGGCAAAGCCGAGAAGCTCAAAATCATTGGGGTGAACAGGCAGAAGACGAAAGGCTGACTTAATGTCGCATTTCGCCATCTCAGCCCCCACCCCACACCTACGGACCACCCTGACTGCTTGGTCAAAAGAGGTGTACCGGACCGAGCATAACTGCTCGGGAATGGCATCATTCACCGATTCCCCCCTAGGGAAAGACAGGTGATGAATCAAGCGAAATTCCCCTTGTGCCTTTTTAGGCACAACCCCCAGAGGAGATACCCTGAAGTTGGGGGTCGGAGGGGCAGAAAATGGCCCCAGCACTCGACCCTCAGCACACTCCTTGTCGATCTTCTTCCTGACTATGTCCTCTTTCCCCAAAACAGAACGTAAATTGTCAGACATAAAAGGTGCCCTAACGCCCTGAAACGGAATCCGAAACCCTTCCTGAAAACCTTGGAGCAAATAAACTGCATCCTCTTGCTCAGGATAACTTTCCAACAGCCGCCTAAGGACCCTCAACCTTACCGGGCTGGGGCCCTTTTCCAGAGGGGTGCTGACCCCCCGTACCGCTACCTCCTGGTTTCTTCCCACCCCACCCCAGCTTACCCTTGGGGCATGAATTGTATGGGTGGGATC
Organism: Eublepharis macularius; assembly: GCF_028583425.1. Classification (NCBI taxonomy): domain Eukaryota; kingdom Metazoa; phylum Chordata; class Lepidosauria; order Squamata; family Eublepharidae; genus Eublepharis; species Eublepharis macularius. The sequence continues at coordinate 18,022,919 of NC_072792.1, read as the reverse complement.
CACCACAGGAGGGACACTCATGCCGAAATCGGCAAGGCTTCCGCATACAGGAACCCTTGTACGCAAACTCCCAACACAGGAGCCGGGGTTGAACCGGCTGACCCGCAGCAACGCGAGAGCTTGTGGCCTGCGCAGACCTATGCACAACGTGCCCACTATCTGACCTGTCCATCACGCTCGGCTTAGCCGGGGACATAACCTGCAACCATAGTTCCTGGTGAACCCGATCCCAAGGGATATTCGGGTTCATAGCAGCCTGCATACGGAACTCCTCGTCGTACTGCATCCATGCAGCACCCGAGAAGCCCGTGTATCCCTTGAATATAATTTCAAGGTATTGAAATAGCTGGATAGCCCAGCTAGGTTGAGCCCTAACAATGACCCCGGCATAGATTAAAAAACCGGGCAGCCAATTATTCCACGTCCTATCAACCTTCCTCCTCTTGAGCCTCTCCTTGTCCCTGTCATCCATTTCGTCCTTACTCTTTTTCTCCAGCTCCCTAAAGAGCAGAGAAAAGAGGTCCACATACTCCCCCTTCAATATCTTGTCCTTAGTTGCCTGAGTCAAATGTTCGCCCAACGGCAATGCCGTGTCCCCAAATGGAACAGCGTTGAAGGGGACCTGTCCATATGCCAACGCCAGGTGAGGATAAAGCCCCCACTGGGTTCCTGAATACCCGGGCCACCCAAAGTACGGGCTGGGGAAGGGGAGAGCAGCTCCGGTTCCCCAAGATGCGAGCCCGGGCGTTGCCTGTTGCGGTGACAACCCCACACCAGCTACTGTCCCGGATGCCTGACCAACCCCCCCTACCTGCCCCCCAAAAGGTGTGTAAGCTCCATGTGGAAGAGCAGGCAGAGGGGCTGCCACTGCCTGGGCCCACGGCCCCCAAGGCCAAGGACTAGCTGATTGTGGTGTGCTGTCCTTACCTCCAGCCTCCACAGGTTCCACAGCGACCGCTATAGGGGAAGAATCCTCCTGCCGGGCTAGCTCCCCTTCGCCGGTCATCTCCTGAGGTTCCGTGGGCTCAGCTCCGCTCATGCTGCTGCCGCCGCCAGCCGCTCCTCCAGCTGCCCCTTCCAAAAGAGATAAACGCCGTAAAATATCTCTATTAACTGCGTTCCTGGACGCCTTCCGTACAGGCCTCACCACATCAGCCTCCTGTGATGACACACCTACAGACCCTTTCACCTGCTCCAAAGCGCGCAGGCGCTTCAGAATATCCTGCTGGTCAGCCCCTTCTTCCTCCTCTGATGAAGACACGACTGGGCAAGGCCTTTTGGCTGCTTGCTTAGCCGCTGGCTGCTTCCCCTTAGGGGTCCCCTACCTTTCCTTGGTGGCATGCTATGCCCTCTCCACCACCACCTAAAGCAAGCAAGAAAGGCCCAATGCAAATGCGGCAGGCAAAAGAGCCAGCAACAAAATGGCCGCCCACCCGAGTGCCACCAGAAAATGGCCCCCAAGAAGAGGGAAAACGAAATGCCCAGTGGGCCTACAGAAGCCCCAGTCCGGCTGAGAGCCCCAGGAGGTGGCCACGCCGTGCCCGTAAGCACCAAATGCCCCCACCACCCAAGTGAAGGGCGACTTGGGGGCAACCACCTACCACCCAACAGGGGGTTATGGGAGGGGGGGCACACACAGCGCAGAAGCGCCCGCCACCCCACCAGACCACAGCCGCACACAGGGCCTAATCCACGGCACCTCCGTTTCCCGCCCAAGGCTGCGCCACCGCCGCACACGCTCCAAACCCCACCGGGCAAAGGTCCGAGCGGCAAGGCGCAAAAGCGCCGACAGAGCCCCGCTTGCCCGGCCTAAAAGGGGCCCGGTAGCATCCCCCGCTCCCGGGGGCTGCCACCCCACTACCCCGAATGGCCACAGGCCCCACAAGGCCGCCGCGCCGAAAGGCCTCGCCCCGCAGACACGGCCGCGCTTAAAGCGCCGCGCCGCGCTGCGCTCGCAGCAAGCCTCCCCTGCTCCCGACGCCGCGGCGCTGTGCGGCCGACTCCGACAGCCGAATCCGCCGCCTCCGGAACGCTGCCGCCGCCTCTCCGCCGGTCCGCCGGTCCGCCGCTGCCCCGAGAGCCACCACAACCGTTGCTCGCTCAGGGTAGATACGTCTACCCTCACCAAGCAACTGGCTGCGACTGCGGCTGGGCCGGGCAGAGCACGTCCTTTCCTCTGCTCTGCCCCTCCCAGCAACCCATTCCTGGAAGGAGGGCGGGGCCGGTGTTGCCTCACTCCTTCCAGGGCGGCAATAACGGCACCCGGCTGAACGGCCTCCAGCCTGCCGGGTAAGTGCCGTATTCTAAACCAACAGGTGGTCATTGCAAGCCTCGTTCATTGCTGTTCGTCAAGCCAGACAGTCTGGCACCTACAATCAATTCCCATGGCAACTCAGGCAGGAATTGTCTGAACTCCTGCTGTTGCCCTGGAAACTCCACTCTAAGCCCAATTTACCTGGATAGGTAGGTCTTCCTCCCATGTGTGGACTGGAGCTCCACATTTGTTACAAGAGGAAAAGACCAGAGGGAAGGGGAGCTTCCAGCTCTGGCTTTCAGAGAGAGACAGCTGCTGTTAGAGAGACAGGATGAGTGCATTGGAGCTTGAATTGTCTTTGTGTGTGGTGGGATAGGGATCTACCCCTTGAGGTTCCAGGGCTGCTGCCAGGCTCTGGGGCCAAGCTATTATTTATTATTGGTACATTTCCTGCTACCTGCTCAGGTAGGGTTTCTGGGAGTGGTGCAGTAGGGATCTTGATGGCTGGAGGGGAGCCTTCTGGCCCCCACGAACAATGAACAACAAACATGTTTGTGACAGAATCATGTTCATCAGTGTTCGTTGTTTGTTGTTCATGGATGGCAATGAACAACGAACACAATGTTTGTTTGTTTTTCTGTTCATGCCCATGTCTAGTCACAGGTCTACAGAGAGACTGAAGATCTTTACAACCTCCAAAAGAAAACAACCAACAAAATCGCACAGAGCAGACCAGCGTTAATCTAGACCTACTCTGTCTGGATACAGCTGATCTACTGCAAACAAAGGGATGGTCTTAACAACATAAAAGATAAAAATAAATAATTGTTCAGTCTGAAAGCATCTACATATCCCCTTGTTGAAGCTTCTACATAAGATTATGTAATGGATTATGGGTCTCAGTAACAAAGCAGTTGGCTGCATCTGATGCAACAATTATATCTGACATTGTTTTTATCATGATCGATGGCAAGTGATCACCTGGTTGTGTAAGCTATAAGTAACTGTCCATAGGAAACCAACACTGTTAATGTGCTGTGTATTCCACTTTGCTTTTATGATGGTAAAATGATTGGAAGATTTTCTGTACATTTCGTTATAACAAGCTGGACATACTTAAAATAAAGCTGAAACCTTATACATACAGAGGGGGGAAATGAATGTTATCTGTTTCCAATAAAACTGGAAAAACATACTTCCAGCAATTTTAGATAAAAAGAACAGAATCGGGCAATAGAGAGAGGATATTTATTTTAAATTTGTCCCTTGTTCTGCCAGTGATGTTCTCTCTCTCTCTCTCTCTCTCTCTCTCTCTCTCTCTCTCTCTCTCTCTCTCTCAGTGTTTGTGTGTGTATGTGTGTGTATTTCCATTCTTTCTATATAACTTATACTTCTGGGAAATAGTAGCTCAAGAAGGGAAGGTGGGAGAGAAATGACCATAAAGAAATGGGCTATGACTGAAATATTGGAGGACGTCTCAAGAGACTGAGCAAATTTTTTATTTCATAAAATACAAATGTTAGAACAACATATTTATCAGTTGAGACAGAAAAAAAAGAACTAAATGCACTATGGGGAGACAAAAAGGAAAAATAATGGGGAATGAAGATAACTACATTTTAAGAGAAAGAGAAATATAACCCGACCAAGAACAGTCAGGCTATTGCTGGTATTTTTAAACTACCTTGTACAGCATACAGAGGCTTAGGATGTTAGGAAAACACTTTCTATTCTATTCTTTTTGGTTGGTCTTGTACACCTAGGAAAACTACATTAACCAGTTTTGGACAGATAATATACTCATTTATAGAGTACCCTGAACTGGGTTAAAATTTTAGTGCATAGCTCCTCTTGCATTTCCTTGTATTTGATTTTCCTTAGTGTTTCCTTGAGTTGGAAAAAAAAAGTTTTGTCTAAGCAAACATTATTCTTATTCATATTTCAATTTTTTATTATTATTCAATATGCCCTGGGTTCAGTTTATTTGGCTTAATGAGCTTAACACTCCAAAGGCCTACACTCTAACAAAGTTTAAGAATCCTACAATATAAAAGGCTAAGCATATTCAAGACAACTCACTTCTTACCCTGGAGCACCACCGGAGGGCACTGCTGTGGAGGGAAACCCAGATGAGGCAGCCAGACCTCCAGAGAAAAGGCCAGGGTGGGAAGCCCTGGCCTGGATCAGGTGCAGAGCAAAGCAGGCAGCAATGCCTGCCCCTCAACTTCACCCAACTGAGATCAGGAGCAGAGGAGGTGGCAATGCCCACCTGCCCTTCACCCAGCTGGAATCATGAGGGGAGCAGGTGGCAATGCCTGCCCCCCGACTTCATCCACCTGGGTTGAGGAACAAAGCAGGTGGCAATGCCCATCCCCCACCTTCACCCAGCTGGGATCAAAAGCAGAGAAGTGGCAATGCCCGCCTGCCCTTCACCCAGCTGGGATCAGGAGCAGAGCAGGTGGCAATACCTGCTCACCACCCTCACCCAGCTTGGATCAGGCACTGAGCAGGTGACAATGCCCGCTTCCCTTCATCCCAGTGTGGAGCAGGTGTGGAGCAGGGGGCAATACCTGCCCTCTGCCTTCACCCAACTGGGATCAGAAGCAGAGCAGGTGGAAATGCCCATCACTTCTTCACCCAGCTCAGATTAGGAGCAAAGCTCCCCCCTTCACTTGGCCGAGATCAGGAGTGGAGCAGGTGGCAATGCCCGCACCCTGCCATCACCCAGGTGGGATCAGGAGTGGAGCAGGTGGCAAGGTCCACCCCACCTTCACCCAGCTTGGATCAGAAGAGGAGCAGGTGGCAATGCCTGTCCCCCCCACAACTTCACCCAGCTACTATCAAGAGTGAAGCAGGTGGCAATGCCCATTTCCTTCATCCTTGAATCAGAAATTCACAACCAAAATAAACAAAATAAACAAAATAATAAAGAATAATCCAAATGGGAAGGCATCCAACAGGTATAACAATCATGCAGGTGCGACAAATTTCCTATAAGGAAGACGTCCCACAGGCAAGCTTCCAGAAGATATTATAAGGTAAGTATTAAAGAAGTATATATATGTTCATATATACCTTTGTATTTTACTGTAGGTAGAGCCGGTGGAGGTGGGACACCAACTGCAGACCCGCGTCACCTGACATGCAGCACTGGCTTGAGTCAGATATTTCGTAGAAGCAACCTCTTCAGGGATGAGACACTTCCACCATACTAAAAGAAATATTGATTTATACAGTCAATCTAATAAATTGATTGGATTATTCTTTATCATTTGTTTACTTTGATTGTGAATTTCTGATTCATAGGAATGCTGTGCTCCAATATATATTGATTTGACTTCCTCAGTTTGTTTTTGATTCTTTGTATTTACCCTAGTCATGTTGTTTCACTCTAACCTTACAGTCTTTGAGTAGGTACCTCTATTTTTGTATCCGTTTCCTTCACCCAGCCGGAATCAGGCACGGAACAGGAGGCAAAAGGCTTTGTTGCTAGCTAAAGAAAAGGTTACCATGTCTACAATGCAGCTTTTACAAAGGCTCCTCAGTAATAGTCTTAATTTTGAGGCATCAGGAATGTTTGAATGCCTCAGTAACCATTTTTTTTAAGAATATCTCTCTGGCTAGTTTGTGTTTTGGACAGTGAAAGATGTTACGGGATAGCAAGTCAACATCCGCCAAAGGGCAGTCACAGAAGTGGCCCTTCATCTGGGCTGTTGGCAATGTGTTGCAACGTGCAACCATGTATCACTACCTCAGTTTTGGAACTGCCAGAATACTGACATAATGAGGAACTTTGAACTGGGTAGGATATTTCATTCTCACATAGAGCGGGGAACATTTTCATGCCGCATCCTTTAGACGGGAGTCCCAGTCCTGTTTAAGCAGCCCTGAGTTCAAAATGTTACAACATAGTCTGGTGTTTAAAAAAATTATAACTGGCTTTCTTGCACAGCCCAACTTCTTTTTCCTGCAGCAGAGCAAGAAACAGTTTTATAAGAGCCAGCTTATTTCAAGTCAAGTCAAGTTAGCCTTTATTGGCATATAGCAGCAATTCAAGTTATCCACTTACAAAAGGAAAGAACAAAGTTAAAAGATTGCCAGCTTATTTCAAAGCTAGGAGGAAATTTCTGCTCATTGCCATGTCTCTGGATTCTTATTTCTAATTTAAACATTTCTATCCTGAACTCTGGTGGCATCATTGGTTACTAGGGAGGTGTGTAATAACATTCGATAATAATAATAATAATATTTGATTTATATACTGCCCTTTGGGACAACTTAATGCCTACTCAAAGCAGTTTACAAAGTATGTCATGATTATCCCCGCAACAAAACACCCTGTGAGGTGGGTGGGGCTGAGACAGCTCCAGAGAACTGACTAGCCCAAGGTCACCTAGCTGGCTTCAAGTGGAGGAATGGAGAATCAAACCCGGCTCTCCAGATTAGAGTCCCGCGCTCTTAACCAATACACCAAACTGGCTCTAATGAAAATCATGAGCTATAAACATCACAAAAATAACTGTTTCTAGGTCTTCCTTTGACTCTTAAGAATGGGAATGCTAGCCATGGTTGCTTAGTAGTCACAAAACCCCTCCCTGAAAAAATCTGTGTCCCCCTTCTATGAGTTGCAGCGTTTAGCAGCAATGCAGCTTGAACTCACATTTCACTTTGAATCTATACTAATTTCCTGATTTCTTCCAATCAGATCTTTGCAAGGAAGGAGTAATGAACTCTCCCAGACAATCCCATTCTCTTCCTCCCCCTTCCCCTTTCACCTCTCTTTGTTGTGAAAGTAGAAAAGCCTTGACTTGCTCAAGGGTCCAAAGATTTCAAACGCTTTCTCCAATTTTCGTGAAATCTGGGGGTTCTTTGAAGGACAGGCAGAAGACACTCTGCCGCAATTTTGATGATATTTAATTGAAAGATGGCTCCAGCCTGTCTGGAAGTCCACTATAGCGAATAATGACAGTGCAACAATAATACGGGTGGGCTGCAATGAAAGCCTTCCTCATTTTCTCAAACAAACCATAATGAGGAAAGAATGAAAATGCAGAGTTTTCAGTGGAAAGGTACTTTTTTATTGTCAGTCACTTTGAGAATAGAGAATAAACATGGGCATGAACCACAACAAAAATGAACGATGGGGTTTGTGGTTTGTGCTGTTTCATGAACCAGGAACCACGAACCCCCACGAACTGGGGCAAGTTCACAAACCAGTTTGTGGTTTGTGGTTCATGGGGTTTAAATGCCCCTTTTCAGCCACTTAGCAGCAGCAGGGAAAGGGGTATTTGATAGTTTAAAGAGCCCTTACCTGTTGCTTGCAAGTGGCAGGTCCCTTTAAATTATCAGCTGGCAGGTAGGGGGGATCCTGACAGTCTTTAAATGGCCCAAAGCCCACAAACCCCAGCCCCAGCTCTCCACCCAACCCCTAGCCCCAGCCCCCCACTTACCTTGGCTCTGGTGCTGGGGTGGTGGAGGCTGTGGCCCAGCAGCAGCAGCAGCTGAGGCCTTCTCTGCCCCCTGTGGGCCTGCAGCCTCCTCCTCCAGTGAGGAGCAAGAAGGGCGTTTTTGGCCGCTTCCACCACTGAACGCCAAAAATGTCCTTCTCGCCCCTCAAATGGCTGCCATGCATCCACCTGCCAGCTGATAGTTTAAAGGGACCTGCCGCTTTGCAGGAGCACGGAAAGGGGCATTGCCCTTTAAAATGAACCAAACGAACCAGTAGAACGGTTCATGGAAGTTCATGGAAATGAGCTTCCACGAACAACTGGTTCGCGAACCACAAACCAAGCTGGTTCGTGGGGTTTTTTGGCTCATATTCAGGTTCATGCCCATCTCTAGTAGAGAAATGAAACCAATGCAGACAGGGCTTTAAAAAAAAAAAAGCTGGCAGGTATCTGAGGCTGCCAGCTGGCTGCTGCTTGAAAGCCATTGTAGGAATTACTAGAGAATGCAGCTAAGCAAAGAGAGATTTACTTTGGGGTCTGTAAACTCCCCCCCTTTGTTAAATATGCTTGAAACTCCAGGGTTCATTGGATTAGAAGGAAGACAGTGTTCTGTGAAATTTTGGTGTTTACTGAGAAAACAGATTCTCTGGAGGCTCCAATTGGCTCCCCTTTAAAAACATGGCCATAAAAATAATGAGAAGAGGAAAAAATCTAACAAATTTTGACCCTGCCCCAGCAATGTCCCACTGGAGAAGTATGGAAGTCTACTAAGTAGAAGTCTACTATGAAAGTCTACTATGTATGGAAGTCTACTAAGAAATTATTATTATTGTTGTTGTTTATTTACAGTCCACCTTTCTCACTGAGATCCAAGGCAGATTACATACTGCAAGTGAATACAATATAATCAATAGCTAGGACATTCGCAGCAAAAATATAGTATGATTAACAGTTGGGACATTCAATGAAAACAGATACAATAGGGCATGGTAGCTGCAAATTTGAAAACTAGCAGAAAGCTGAACTCATGAATGAAACCTTTCTGAATGAAAACATAAGTAACATGACATCTTTAGCAATGTCAAACTGCCCAGTAGCATATCTACATCAGCACATAGTATTCAATAGCCTAGTCTATACTTCCTGTCCCTTAACAAGGTATCTCTTTGAGCTACTTCTTATGACACAGCCGTATAATCACAGCTCCTGAATAATTCAGTCTTGCACAGTTTGCCAAAAGCCAGGAGAGTTAGAGCTTTCGTGACCTCCTCAGGCAGGTCATTCCATAAGGTGGGGGTTACCACAGAGAAAGAACATATATGGGCAGCTGTTGATTTAGCCAAACTGCAAGCTGGTATCTGCAGGAGGCCCTGTTCAGATGAGTGAAGCTTCCATGGTGGGACATAGGGAGAGAGTCTGTTGTTACTGCCCAAGACTGGAAAAAAATGAGGGCACTCCTTCCCCATAACAATATTTCTTAGATTAAAATAGGAGTATTTATATACTCAGGCTGTTATGATTAGACATGGGCACGAACCAAAAAAATTTAACGAACCAGCGGTTCACGGTTCGGTGCCGATGACGATCCCAAAGTCACAAACCACAATGAACATTTTCCGTTGCCGAACCAGTTTGTGGTTTGCGGTCCGTGGGGCATGGAATGGCCCCCGTGGCACTTAGAGAGCCCATATTCCCGGGGAGTCTTTTGCAGGCTCTCCTACAGCCATCACCCAAGTTTGGACAAGATTGCAAAAGGGATTTTGGAGTTATACCCTCTCCAATCCAAGGCCCCCAGGAAATTCCCACAAAAATCCAAGCTCAATTATACTCTCAATCTCTCTCCTCAAAGGCTAACAAGTGGCAAGCAAGAGCTCTGTCCCACTCCACTGCTCGCTGAAAGTGAAACCCAGCCTGGGAGCCCACAGCTATTCATAAGCATAAGTCCCATTGAGCAACACAGGAGGTCTGTGTCTGGCCGTAAGAGCTGCCTATCAGTGTTTGCAGGGATGAGATTGGAGTGCCCATGGCTACAGAACACCTCCTTCCCCCTCCCTCCCCTGGGTGTCTTCGCCCAACTTGTAACCACTTTGCAGCTCCGTGGTTGGAAGGAAGACCTGCCGATCAAGGTAAGCTGGGCTTCCATTCGGGTTTCTAGGGCGACAGAAGGAGCACATACAGAGTTCTGGCATTCCCCTGGCTCCGTTGCCAGGGGAATTGATTGCTGGTACCTGAGTGTCTGTCTTCCCGAACCGCAGCTGAATGCACTGAACCAGGCCTCTCCTGAACGCTGGTTCATTGGCTGTGGACAATCACGAACTGCCAGATCGCGATTGCGCCATTGCCAATTTCGTGGGTTTTGAAGTTCATAATGCGGTTCGTGCCCATCTCTAGTTATGACACAGATTGCAATCCATGCTCCACCTTGGCAGCTTTCTCACACACTGTATAATGCACTCTTAATGTGCTATAGAAATTATTTGCCACTGCATTTTCCTGTATGAAACAGTACTTTCAGAATGCATTTTCCAACTGTTTGCCTAATGTGCGCTAGTCTGGATCTCCCACCTCCGGCAGAAAATAGTGAAGACTTGAATAACAACTGCTGTGAGGGAGCTAGAGAAGATCCTTAAAGATAAAGATGACTCTCTGGGAATCAAGATAATCCAAAGTATGCTATTCCCCATTACTATGTATGGATGTGAAAGTTGGGCAGTGAAGAAAGCTGACAGGAAGAAAATTGATTCATTTGAAATGTGGTGCTGGAAGAGATTTTTGCAGATACCATGGACAGCCAAAAAGACAAGTAAGTGGGTACTAGATCAAATCAAACCTGAATCCTCCCTAGAAACTAAAATGACAAAACAAAGGCTAACTTACTTTGGTCACATCATGAGAAGACAAGATATTCCTCCACCATGTTAAATACAGGCCTGTGATATAAAATCAGAGTGCCCTGAATTAATGCAGCCGGATCTGCATCGGGGGGATTCCAACCAGCTGGGCAAGAATGTTGCTGAGTCCTGCCTGGGAGATCAAGGCATGAATGGACTGTCATGCTAATGCTGAGGACTGGAGGTGATTGAATTTACTGCCTCCCCTGCTGTGGGTGTGAGATCAGGACATGAAAGAGTCTCGTTGAGTCACCCCACTTGGCACATTTCGATGCCCTCCGTCCGTGATTAAATTCCCACCCTAAGACTGAGGAGCAATCAATCAGCACTGATAAGTTTATAATTTGTCTCTAGGAACATGCATCATCATATCTAAATTCAACAACTCAGTTTCAGGGATATTCATTAGCAAACTATCCCTTTGTGATGCAGCAGGAGAGACTGCATTTCCTTTTACACACCCCGGTAGCACCAATCAAAGAGCAATCAAACAATTATTATTTCTCTGAGATGGCCTTCATGGTCTTTGTCCCACTGGCTGAAGGGGGCTCCCTGGCATCAGTACACAGTTTGCTCTATAAGAGCTAGAGCTCTTGCCCCATTCAAACTGTGCATGCTGCGCCCTCAGATCTAAGCATTGTACCCCTTGGGTTGCCTCCCTAAGGCTCTTTCCCTGTCTCCCGGCCAAGAACACTGGTGTTTAAAGCTCTCTTCCTCTGTGGACTACTCTGCTCCTCTCATAGGTAAATATACCTCCTCCCTCACTCTATTTCAACCCCTGGCTAATTTTTTAGAACACTGTGTGTGTATACTGAACCATTTAAAAAAAATGTCTCTTGTGTGTGTATACTAGATTTTCCTCTTTAAATAAAATACTCTTTAACTGTAAAAGCACCACCTTCATCTGCTACCTTGGGGAGGGGACCCCGTAAGTAGTGGTTGATTTATCCTGCAGCTACCGCTCTCATGTAGCCAACCTCCTTGCTGCTAATTCCTCCTACTCACAAGGAGACCGATTCAGGTAACACTTGGCAAAGTCATTAATGCTAGGAAAAGTGGAAGGCAGTAGGAAAAGAAGACCTACAACGAGATGGCTTGACTCAATAAAAGAAGCCGTGTCCTCCAGTCTGCAGGGTCTGAGCAAGTCTGTTAATGATAGGATGTTTTGAACTTCTTTCATTCATAGGGTTGCCATAGGTTGGAGGTGACTTGACAGCATATAACACACAACTGACATGGAATTCCCTTGTCTCCAACCACTGGCTACAGCCTTAAATACCCCCTGAAATGTTGCTTCTGGGACACCCCAGGAACAGAACTGAAGGGGAGCAGTTAGAGGGCTGCTGCAGGAGGGGGGAACTTAGTGAAAATAGCACCCCCTGAGTACAGATCTTATTAATGGGATCCAACCCATTGTTTTTAGCTGATTTTGCATTTCCATCAGAACAAGTCTGTGTCAGTAAAACAGGCAACAAAAGATTTCCATATTTTTAAAGCCATAATACATAATATCATGTTTAATCTCACAATGGCTTTACTGTGATCATAGCACTCAAGCACATTCAACTATTTTTACTGGGAAGAGGGGGCGCAGATGGGATGCTGGGAATTGCCATATATATGCACTAATATGACTATGTATTAAATGTTTACAAGTGTCAAGTTTGGTGACACAGATAAACCAAACTACCACAAAAACCAGCCAAGAACAAAAGAATCCCCGTTTGAATTTCAGGGAGAAAAATGTTTCAAATTATTGACTGGAGTTGGGTAGAATCTCCGCTCTGTGAAAAACAAAATGACTAGACTCCATCTTGTTCATAGCCTGAGAGCAACCAAAACACTCAATTCTTATTTTAAAAAAGACTAGGGAAAAGGCAAGGATTTATTTTTAGTACATGGCTGCACTGTATTTGGGGTTCAGTTTTAGGACAGCTAGCTATAATGCAGCGTTGAGGCCTCTAAAGATTTTCTTCTAATATTATCCCTTCAGCCAGCCATCTACCCACCTCTTCACTTCTCTAGAGAGCTTGTGTGGGACACTTTGTAGATAGTCTACAGGAGTTATTAAACCCAGTGGGTTACTGCCGTGGACACAGTAATGTAGTTCTACAGACATAACATTGAGAGTCCAGAGATTTTTGAGGAAGGATGATATTGTTATAACAGTATTTTACACATACTCATCACATACCTGAGAACAAACTCATCTCTCAACTATGTCTGAATACTACGGGGGGGGGGGGGTAGGGGGCAGTGCAGCCAGTTTGTGTAGTGGTTAGAGTGTCAGAGTGGGATCTGAGAGACTCAGGTTCAAATCCTCTGTCTACCATGGCACCATGCTTGGTGACCTCTCTCAGCTCAACCTACCTTACAGGATTGTTGTGAGGATAAAATGGAGGAGAAGAGAACTATGTAAGCTGACTTGGGTCTCCACTGGGAAGAAAGGAAAAGTATAAATGAAGTAAATATAGTAAATAAAACAAACAAACAGTGGGAGGGAAAGCTGACTTTGCATTCCTCTATTTATTTATTTATTTTATTTCATTTATATTCTGCTTTCCTCTCCAATGGGGATCCAAAGTGGTTTCAATTGTTCAGTCCTCTACTTTATCCTTACAACTCTAGGAGTTAGATTATGCTGAGAATATGTGACTGGCTCAATGTTGCCCTTCCATGTTAGAGTGAAGATTCAAACCAGGACCTCGTGGATCCTAATCCAATACTGTAACCACTATACTTCACTGGTGTTCCTAAATGGGTGGCAACACATGAATATGTTGGTGTCCTCAACCTTTTAGAACTTTTGGGAAACTTTGGAATTTTGAGAGTAAGTGGTGAGCGCCACACCAAAATGACTGTTGCAGGAGGTGGAGTCAAACAGAATGTCTCCCTCCTCATGCCTCCTGGGATGGAAAAAAATGAAAGGGGAATGGAACAACACATTGCCTAAGGAAAGCCCATGTGTTTACCTGTCCTCTTGGTTTTCTAATAGAAAAGTCTTTCATTTGAATGATGGTAAACAACAATCTCTGTTTTAGGGTCACCCTAGGCGTCACTTCTTTTATGAGTTCGCCACGGAGCTCATCTGTGCTCTGTGCAGTCACACAGCAGCTCCGAGGAATGGCTTCTATATCAAAAGGAAAGAGCAAATGGGCTTGGGAAGATGCCGTAAGACGAGGGAGAAGTTCTGTCTCTCTCTCTCAAGCTTTTCCCCCCATGCAAAAGCAGTGTGTGTGTGAGTGTTGGGGGGGTCCCATTTAGGCTGCTGCATGTACATATAATGCCTCCACTTGGAGCAGCAGAAAAGGGGGGAAATGTCTCCCCTCCACACTGTTTTTGCATGGAGAAAAAAGTTTGGGGGAAAGACAGAAGCTCTCTTTCCCCCAGCAGCAGCTTTCTGAGTTCATTTGCCTTCTCCATTTTTTATAGAAGCCATTCCCCAAAGCTGCTGTGTGACTGTGTGGACCATGGATTGGCTCCCATTCCCCTGGTGGGGGTGGGGAACCCCTCATCCCAGCCTCCACCCCCCCCACTACTTACTGGGCCAGCAGGAGTGGGGGGAAGCTGCAGAGAACAGGTCTGGGAGCTCCCAGTATAATAAGGAAGTTCTCCTGAGCATGCACACATGAAACGTGCATGCGAGGTACATATGCCCCTGAAACCCCCGTTGGTTTGGGCCCTGGGGGATCTGGAAATCCTACTCCATGGTGAACTTGTAAAAGAAGTAACATGTAAAGTTACTTAAAATCCAGTTTCTAAAAAGTTCAGTGGGAGCCAAGGGAAGTATAAGTGGACACCACGCAGGGGTCCAAAATACAGCTTTTTCCAAGTCATGTTATTATGCACAACGGAACAAAAAATAACAAAGAGAGGATCAGGATTGTAAGAAGGTGAGAGAAAATCACAAGAAGATCAATAAATGCTCTAAGTGAGGGCCTGTAAAACCAGGAAAACCTATGGGGGGGGGGGAGGCACATGGCAAGTTAGGGCAGCCCTAGGCAGCAATAGCTCATGTTTGGCTGACTATGAACTTCTGTGTCTTGGATTTGAACGTTTGTCTGTCGCTTCAGCAGTGCACAGGGAGCCATTTATACCTGGTAAAGTGGACTATTCAGGGAGTGAACAGAGGTCACAGCTCTTTATGAGTAACCAGGCTGTGTTCAGGGGCAACCGGAGGCATTTTGTAACCCTTTACAAACACTTAACTGAGTCCCTCATTATCCCCCTCTGCCCATTTTTCACAGCTGCTGTACCTTCAATTCATCCTATTTTTAAAACATTCTCATTTTTGCTGGTGTTTTCCTCTCCTCCTTAAAATCTATCAGCACACACAAATATCAATACACATCTATACAGTGCGTATGTCTTTATTTTCACTATTTTCTCTGTGAGATGCATGCTTATGATTCCTTTTCCCTCAAAAGTGTGGCTTGTATGTTATCCTAGACCCCTCATCCCGTTTTTCTCTTCTCTAATAAAAGAAAGAAGTGGAAGATTTTTGCATGACAAATAGCATGGGGTGGCTTTCTTTTATTTTTTAAAAAATATTTTTAATCTACCCTTTAACAAACAAACAAACAAACAAAACCTCTTTCTGTATAGTAATGTAGCACACCAGGGATAAAGGATCAATTTTCTCTCTATGCAGGAGAGGTTTTTTTTTTTTTTTAGGCACAACCTCCATACCTGCTTTCTGAATTGTACAGGTCAGAATCGGATCACCTGCATTCTATGCACACAGTATTATTCTGCATAACCTGAAGAGAGTCATGTTTATGCTACAAAACAGAGAAAAAATATTTAATTTCATTTATAAATTGTTTTTCCTTCCCCTTGTTCTTTTTGTGAGGTCTTGGGGTCAGTTCCATCATGACTAAAACCAACTGCTAAATACACTCTGAAAGATCCGCTGCAAACATGATACCAAACCCCAAGGACGCCTCTTGCCTCTTTCACACTAGCTAATAACAGCCAGCTGAGTTGGTCCTTTGGGGCGGCCCTTTCATTCAGATGTTCTAAGAGCAGTCAAAGGTTAAGCTGCCCCCCTTTAACCTGCCACGCTATTGACAGTCCAGCCACTCAGTATGTCAATGGCAAAAATGAGATCAAGGATCTCATTGTGAACACATTAGAATAATGGATTTCTATTAACGGCACTTTCATTAGTTTAATTATAAAACTGAAGTTGGGGAAATCAGATCTTAAAAATGCCTAATGGAATTGACACCCCCTCTCCACAGAGAGAGAGAGAGAGAGAGAGAGAGAGAGAGAGAGAGAGAGAAGAAGAAGAGAGATGAGAGAGAGCACACTCAAACTGGGTATTACAAACTGGTACAGAATATTGAAGGTACTGGAGAAGATCCCCCCCCCTAAAGAAATCTCATGCATTTCTTTGTATTTGGTTTTTTTATTGTACATTGACAGCCATTTGTGATACTAATGTTACTCCCAGTAAGCTTATAATGTGGAGAGTGTCCTCAATTCATAGCTGACTTATGGCAACCCCTGGTGGGGTTTTCATGGCAAGAAACTAAAAGAGGTGGTTTAACATTGCCTGCCTCTGCAACCATGGTCTTCCTTGGAGGTCTCCCATCCAATTACTAACCAAGGCTGACCCTGCTTAGCTTCTGAGATCTGGCAAAATCAGGCTCAGCTGGGCTATCTAGGTCAGGGTAAGGTTAAAATAGGAATTGCTAAATTAACTTCTAATATGCATAATATCCCAATTTCAGAATTTCAGGAAATATGGACGGTCTTTTATGATTATGTTGCTGAAAAATATATATTTTTTAAAATGTTGAATATAAAATGCTGAGTATAATGTATTTTAACATAATTAAGTGAAGGGGCAGAGAGGAGAAATCTTGTTGCTGTATGAAACAGAATCGGAGTTAAAAACTGTAAGATAAAATGGATGCAACACTTTGAAGAAAATATCTCTATCTGCCAATGGGAATCTTTATAGACTAAAGAAAAAAATTAAATTTACTGATTGTCAAATGTTATGGGAGAATTGGTATAAAATGTTTTTCAGATGGTTTATACTCCATACTAAAATCGCAAAAGCCAATAAGGCCTTGAATGGAGGGTGCTGGAAATGTAAATGTATGGATGCAAATTCTAATATATGTGGTGGACATGCAAGAAAATGAGAAAACGTTGGAAAAATACATGAAGAGATGCAAAAGAAATTAAAGCTCTGCTTTGTGCTAGACCCCCCAAAATATGTTATTAAATATTTTACTAAGTAATATTGCAAAAGAATACAGCGACCTCTTTAAATATACGGTGATGGTGGTGAGAGTAGTATATACAACGAAATGGAAGGTGGAACTTTGTCCAGACATAACTGGAGAATGTGGCTTCTTTTATTGAGTCACGCCTTCTCGTATAAGGGCTTCCTCTTTTCCTCTTTCCACTTTTCCTAGCATTATTGACATTTCCAGAGAACCTTGTCTTCTCATGATGTGACCAAAGTACAATAGCCTTAGTCTTGTCATTTTAGCTTCTTAGGAGAATTCAGGCTTATTTGTCTTTTTGGTTGTCCATGGTATCCGCAAAATTCTCCTCCAGCACCATATTTCAAATGAATCAATTTTCTTCCTGTCAGCTTTCTTCACTGTCCAACTTTCACATCCATACATAGTAATAGGGAATACCATAGTTTGGATTATCTTGATTCCCAGAGAGACATCTTTATCTTTAAGGATCTTGTCGAGCTCCCTCACAGCTGCTCTTCCAAGTCTCAATCTTCTTCTGATTTCTTCATTGCAGTCTCCCTTTTGGTTGATGATTGAGCCAAGGAATAGAAAATCTTGAACAATTTCAGTTTCCTCATTGTCAACTTTAAAATTGTGTAATTCCTCAGTAGTCATTACTTTTGTCTTCTTGTTGTTCAGCTGTAATCCTGCTTTGGCGCTTTCTCTGCTAACCTTCATCAGTAGTCATTTCAAGTCTTCACTATTTTCTGCTAGTAACGTGGTGTCATCTGCATATCTCAAACTGTTAATGTTCCTTTCACCAATTTTCACTCCATCATCTTCTAGATCTAATCCAGCTTTCCTTATGATATATTTTGCATAGAGGTTGAACAGATAATAGGCATACTTGTCTGACATCCTTGCCAATTGGAAACTATTCTGTTTCCCCATATTCTGACCTAACAGTAGCTTCTCGTCCGGAGTACAGTTTGTGCATCAAACCAATCAGATGTTGTGACACCCCCATTTCTTTCAAGACTCTCTAGATTCTGACTGAGCAGCAGTTGCCATTCTGCCAATCCAGAAGCGGCCATGTGCTTCCTCTGGCTCCAAGACTTTTAAAATGTCCCAATCCACCCCTGGATTGGAGCCTGAGGGCCAAGCTACACATGACGAATGACACTTGAACGGCAAGTGGATTGAGTGGAGGGCAAGTGAACAGGGAGAAATACACTTGCTGTTCAAGTGTCATTCGTCATGTGTAGCTTGGCCCTCAGAAGCAATTATATTGGGGGAAAAGCACACAGTGAAAGGCATGAACACCATTTTCCCCAAAGATCCTCTCCCATCCCAATCATCAAGCCAGCTATGGTGAAGCTCTTGGTTATTAAGAATGGGAGATCCTCTTGCAGCCTGTCATCTTTGGCCCAAATACACAGCATGTATTTTCAGCTTCAGTGCATATGAATATGAACCAGGAGTTGAAGCTGAAAAGAATTGTGCTATATTCAGATAAAATGGTGAGCATGCATATCAGGTGGATTGTGGGAAGCAATTGGATAGCTCAAATGCTATATCTAAAAAAGGATTTGTGGTTACCATCAATGGGATAGGGCAAGTTGTGCAGTCCTCCCACTCCCATCATCCAATTTCTATTTCTAATGATGCTGACATGATAAGAGGATTGCAAATTGCCCAGAGGAAAAGAAATACCTTACTCCCTTAATAGAGACTTATTAGGATGATACTCACCAGGTGATGTGATTTAGCTCCATGCCAAACTTTCACCTACCCATTTTCACATGTTGTACACAACTGGTACCTTGAATGTCCCTCTAGCCAATCATGATAAGAGACACATGCGGAGTCCTGTAGATGAAGCAATCTATAATGGTTTATTAAACAATGGAGGAACGATGGTTACACAAGAAGCACAAGGTACCCTCGTGCCCAACATTCATCAAAGCTACAATAGCAGTACAAAGCAATTAATACCTTTTGGTTTTGTTATTCTATTGGCTCAGAAAATACTGTGCCCCCCCATTGGCTCAAGTGGGTGACCACCTTTCATGATACAAGTGTCTAAGGGTATTCTGATTGGAAGAAACAACTTAGGTCAACATCATAGTTACAGCGTTACCGGACTGCAATTTCTTATCTTATCTGTCCTTTCTGTTCTCTCTGGAAGGAGGAACATCTTCCTTCCTTTCTCACACATCTCTTTCATAGGCTTCTCATTCATGCACATTCCTTTGGTCTAAGTAACATTTAATAGCAGCACCCCAGTGTTGCTTTCTGGCAACCTTGGGGGCTTCAAGCAAGGAATATTTCTATGGGTTCTGTGGGAGGGGAGATGCTCTCCTCTCCTGGAATGCGCTTGTGGTTACATTAAGGCCCCTTCTCCACTTTGTGGTTTTCTCTCTCAGCCCTGAGAGATGTTTCTAATCTTAGCTTGCTTTCATTGCAACATTCTGCATGGACAGTTTCACAGAGGGAATTTCTGTACCAAGTAAGAAACAGGTGTCAGGAATCAAACAAGTGCTCATTAAACTTACTAAGCGCAATCTACCTGATAGCAAGCTTTACAGTACTTTTGATCTTACATTTCACAGTGATTTACATGTGTAACATACATTCTGCTTTGGTCTTTTGTTTCAAGTTTCATTTTCTTGCAAGTTGCATTACAGTTACTATATTAGCTCCTGAGTATAGTAAAAGTGCATAACAGTGATAGAAGGCACATAAGGTTACATAAATTCTCTTTCATTAAATCCATTTCCCACACACACATTACATCTATATTAAAGGAAAAGTACATTTTTCTCTGGGCTGATGTTTTCAAATCTGTGGCTATTGAGTAAAATATTTATCATGATTGGGTGGTTTTCTGGTGGATTATTGCTGAATCAGGCTCAAAATTCTTTAATTTTCTTTTGTTCTCATGATTTTCACAGCATTGTCAATGAAGAAGAGGAGGACACATTGGAAACTCTGGGGCAGCTGTATTGGCACTCAATGGCACCAATATCATGTAGAACACAGTTTTCCCTCTAATATAAAGGACAACTACATTTCAACAAGATTTGACAACAGGGGGAGATTTTACAGACCCCTAAATTAGATCATTGTTTGCTCAGCTGCACAGAGTTCTTTCTACTAATTCCTAAAATAGCCATCAAGTAGCAGCCAGCCAGCAAGAGAGCTTTATTCAGCGACCAGCATTTTTTAAAAAACCCAAAGCTCTGTGGGCATTAATTTCGTTTCTCTACTCTTATAGTGACTGACAATAAGGAATTTTTGTAAATTTCCACTGAAAACTTTGCATTTGTCTTCTTTCCTTGTTGTGATCTGTTGTTTGCTTCCTGTCAGAAAAGTGAGGAAGGCCTCTGTTGAATTCACCTATTTCCTACTGGTGAATTCTGGTGTGGCTGGAGTCAATGTTTTTTAACCAAATGCCACTAAAATCACAGAGACTCATCTGTCTTCTGCCTTCCCTTCAAAGAACCCCCAAATTTCAACTGAATTGGATAAAATGCTTGAATTCTATGAGCAAGCCAAGGATTTTCTACTTTCATAAGAAAAAAGGAGGGAGGGAAAGGAAAATGGCACTTCTCTGCAGTTTGGAATGACTTGGGTTGCTCTTTGGTCCTCCCTTGAGATGATCTGATTGGAAGGGAGAAACCAGTACAAATTTAAGTGAAATGCGAACTCATATTGCATTGTTGGTAAATACTTGAACTTGACAGAAAATATGGATTTCATGAGGGAGGTTTTCTGTGACTACTAAGCAGCTAAGAGTAGCATTTCCATTCCAGAGAGTCACAAATAGAGATGGGCACGAACCACATTACGAGCATCAAAAACTCACAAAAATGGCGCTTGCGTGATCATGACCTGGCGGATCGTGATTGTCCACGGCCAATGATCCAGTGGCTGTGAGAGGCCTGGATTGTAGCGTTCAGGCTCGATTTGGGAATCCAGACACTCAGGCGCCAGCAATCTATTCCCCTGGCAATGGAGCCGGGGGAATGCCTGAACTCTGTCTGCGCTCTTTCTGTTGCCCCGGAAACCCAAATGGAAGCCCAGCTTTCCTTGATCAGCAGGGCTTCCTTCCAACCACGGAGCTGCAAAGCAATTACAAGTTGGGAGAAGACACCCAGGGGAGGGAGGGGGAAGGGGGTGTTCTGTAGCCATGGGCACTCCAATCTCATCCCTGCAAACCCTGATAGGCAGCTCTGACGGCCAAACACAGACCTCCTATGTTGCTGAATGGGACCCATGCTTATAAATAGCCATGGGCTGGGAAGAGCGGCACTCCCCGCTGCGTTTTCCACGATCCACGATCCGGGTTTGGTTTGGGGACGGGAGATGGTTGTTGCTGTTTGGGAATTTGGGATCGTGGTCCACATCGAACCACGATCTGCTGGTTCAATAATTTTTTTTTGGTCCGTGCCCATGTCTAGTCACAAATAAAGCTTAAAAATAGGTGAGAGTTGCATTATTTTTGCAGCTTGGGATTTTGTTTATGCACACCCCTGTTATGCACTTAACCCCCCCCCCCCTTCTCAGAAAAAAACACTGCCCATAGCTCTCTGGAAGCAGAGAAATTGCTCCTTAACCTAAGCATTTCAAAACACCTGTTAACTTTAACAGCAGCTCAGTGGTACAATGAGCTGCCTTATACAGAGTGGGATTTAGTACCTTTAAAACTTACCTTAAACAATGTTTACATGTGACTTGAAGGAAGTATAAATTGTCTTGTATAAAGAAAACAAAGCCATGACACCAATCATGCATAAAGGGTTCTTTTCAAAATTGAATTTTGAAAGAGCCATAAAAACGGTAGCAGTAATATTGGACAGCCCTTTAAAAGAATGAAATAAGCCCCCAAACCTTGAAAGCTATTCTGGTTCAGTTCTAGTGATGGGCAAACTCCTTGCAGCTATTTTTAGTGTCAGTTCAGTATTCACAAATCTCATCCCTGTTCTAAGCGCTTTCTCCAAGACTGGAATATTGATATTTCTGCATGCATATATATTATTATTTTGCATGCATATTATTCTTTTGCAGCCTAGGAACTGCGGTTTGTTTTCACCTATTATGCAGCCACACCATAGCACCACTGATGGCAACTAAACATGCAAGCATCTCACCTCCAACAACCCCCACTCCAATTTCTGGGAACACACATGGAGGATAATGTGCACACACGTTTGCAAGGAACAGGCAAAGAAAATGAATGCTCCAAACATAGAAATTTAAGAAAAGACCATGCACCATGCAATCCTAAGTACACTCACTCCAGTCTAAGCTCATTGAAATCAGCAGGCTTAAACTGGAGTATTTCTGCTTAGGCTTGCACTGTCAGTTGGGTGCCTGGTCACATCTTTTGCAGCTATCAATGATAGTTGCATTGAGAGTTTGGGGCTAAGATTATAGAGGGGGGATGCTGCAAATTTTGCTTAGAAACACATTCAGTGGTTGAACTTACTGTGTTTGAAGGTGGTTATTCATGCCTATTGCTTGGTCTGAGCAGCCATGAATGACTGCCAAACTGGTTTGCACCAGGTTTTCCAAAATCTCTGCATGCCCAAAGATGCAAACTGATCGGTGGCCATTAGCATCACTAAACACTGCATGCACTAACACTAAAGGGTAAGATTGAAACACACCATTAATTGATTAATAGTCTATGTGACCTATGAGGGATCTAATTGTGTGTTTAAACAACTGTCTTGTGAGTGAATCAGTTATGTAGTAGAAAGAAGATGCATGTATGTAAAACCAAGTTGCAGTGCACTTCATGGTTAGTAAGGAACATGGTAAAACAACCTGTTCAACACCCATGAACAGCTTGAGAAACTACCACATTGACCCTCAAAAAGTCAGGTCTCTATTTGCAACTTCTGAACAGGGTATGAGCCAAAATGGCAGGTATTTGTATATTCCTATTAAAGAGCTGCTGTACATGTACCTTTAGAGTAGCTGCCTTTGGACACATGGCCTGTTTAATGTTCTTCATACACATGCAGAATCTTACTTGAGGGCCAAACTACATATTATACAGCCAGATGGTCAACTCATGGCTGCTGACACCACTTTAGATGACAATTTAGCCATTTAGAAATTGACACGGACTGACCCTGATCTGGCCAGAGGTATGGAGGGACTGAGCAATCTCATCTCCTCCCCCACTGCCTTTTCAAGTCCTAAAACAGCCCACCATGACTATCCATAACCATTTTAGGACTTTGAAAGGCACTGCGGGTGGGGGGGGGTGCAAATTAGCATGTCGCTGCTGAACCCTATATAGCAATTTTTAAACAGCTAAATTCTCCTCTAAAATGGCATCAGTGGCCGTGGACCGCAATGTATTTTGGCTGGGAAACTTTAAGGCAAAGAAGAAAGGAAATGGGAAGGAACTCAAGTAATGAGTGAATATGCCCTAGTTCATAAGAGCCAGTTTGGTATAGTGGCTAAGAGCAGCAGGATTCTAATCTGGAGAATTGGGTTTGATTCCCCTCTCCTCCACTTGAAACCAGCTGGGTGATCTTGGGTCAGTCACAGCTCTCTCAGAGCTCTCTCAGCCCCACCCAACTCACAGGGTGTCTGTTTGTGGGGATAATATTAACACACTTTCTAAACTGCTGTGAGTGGGCATTAAGTTGTCTTGAAGGGACAACTTAATGCCCAACAACAACTGTTGTTGTTTTATTACTTTCTGTAATTTTTTAATTAACAGTTTCAACTCTCGCCTCTTTGTTGGTTTAATAGATGCATTTGTATTGTGTTTGATTTCCAGTTTATATAGTATTTATACATAAAATGTACATCATTTATACATATAATATGTGCATAATGGTAGTCTCTTGATTCCTCAAAATGTTGAAAATTGAGTTCTTTTTACAGGAAACATTTAGATAGAAAACCGTATGAAAATAAGATACGATGGGTTTGAGAAGCAATACTAAGGCAAGCATTTCCTGATCAAAGGAACACGAATTTTAAATCCATCCACAACTCAATTTATAATACAGTCTAGTGTTCAAAGCTGGACATATTCATATTCTGAACTGGGTAACGTAGGCAACCTCATTACTCAGGTCAAATGTAGCATGAACTATTTTCACTGTTCAATGATTGTAAAACCAAAACCAAGATTTAGGTTTACCTTGCAAGATACAGGAAATAACACTAGGGATAACAATGCCTTTACAACCTTCAGTAGCAAATCATTGGTAATACTTCAGTGCTATTTCAATCCATATACTTAATGAACGAATCTAATATAAATTAGAAAATGTAATAGGAAAATAGAGAACTCCCCTCCTCCCCCAGTCATTGAAGAGGCTGGATGTGGGGATGAGCAAGAGGAACAGAAAGGTAAGGAGTGATGCTGGATCTACTATGATCTCCTCCACAAGTAATTTAGAGTACGCAGATTTGTTACACCCAGGAAATTAAGTATGCCAAATTCCATTGATTTCAATAGGTTTAAATGTCAAGTCTGGAGGGCAGCCATTAATTTGACAAATCTCCACTAAGTATCTGAACTTTAATCGGAACTCAGATATGGTTTGAAGCATATTGAGTCACTCGGCCTGACTGGACGCTTCCTTGACTCCATCAATCAAATCTATCAAGACCCCTTGATAGAGGACAGGTAACACATCCAGTATGCCCTGTTTATTGTATACTCGAGTAAAGAACACCCATTTTGAATCAGACTGGACTCCTCTGGAGTCTAATCCAGAAAAAGGATTGCCATCTCCAAAACTCCAGTATGCACCGTCCAATTTTAGTAGTTTTCTATATCTCCAGTCAGGAGTCTGGGGGTGATTCTGGACGCCTCCTTATCAATAGGTGCCCAGGTCACTGCAGTTGCTATATCTACCTTTTCCCATCTGTGTCAGGTCAAGCAGTTTGTCCCTTACCTTTCAACCGATGACCTAATGACAGAGATCCAAGCAACGGCCACCTCCAGATTAGATTACTGTGACTCTCTCTACACAGGGCTTCCCTTGGGTTGGGACTGGAAATTGCAGTGGGTCCAGAATGCAACTGTACATTTCCTTACGAGAATGCCACATAGGGAGCATATAACACCTGTTTTGTGTCAGCTGCACTGACTTCCTGTGGAGTTCCAGATTAGGTTCAAGGTGTTGGTTTAAACCTATAAAGCCCTAACCATATCTCTCACCATATGTTCCGCAGAAGGTACTGAGACCAGCTGATAACAGCTGGTGGTGGTGGTCCCTGACCCCAAGGACGCTCACCTGGCCTCGACCAGGGCCAGCACCTTTTTGGTCCTGGCACCCACTTGGTGGAATTCTTTCTGTGGAAACAAGGGCCCAGCAGGATGTATTATTCTTCTGCCAGGCCTGTAAGACAGAGATGTTCTGCCAGGCATATGGTTGTGGTTGGAGCATGGGCAAGCTCCTTGCCAGTCTCCAGTTGAGGGAGGAAATGTAACCCCCTCTCCCTGGTTGTCTGCCGGCTCACATAATGGGTATACCATCACCCGCCTCATGAGATGTATTGGGTTGGGTTTGGCATATGGGCCACTGTGTAGAATTGCTGCTTTTTTGTGCTGAATTGTATGTTTTTAATATGACTTTTATTATTTGATGTTACCCGCTCTGAGCCTGCTTGCGGGGAGAGCAGGCTATAAATCCAATAAAGAATAAGAATAGAAAGAGGAAGAGGAAGAGGAAGAGGAAGAGGAAGAGGAAGAGGAAGAGGAAGAGGAAGAGGAAGAGGAAGAAGGGTGGTATACACAAAAATTAATTATATTGGAAAAGGAATCGCTTATGTTTTTGCTTATTCTTCTATAACAGGAAAAAAATGAACATTTTTTTTGTCTTCTTGTAGGAACTCCTTAACACCTTTGGCTTTTGGAACCACGGTTGCGTGGAAGTACCATTCATCTTGCTCTTGCAGATTTTGAAGGATTCTTCTTGAAAGGATTCCATATCCAAACTTCAATTAACTGAAATGCAAGGACCACTTCTCCTGAGCACCTCTGGCTATGCTTACTGAGCTGTAGCTGTTTATGCCAAGCGTAGTGATAGCTGTGTGAAGATCAAGAGCATTTGAAAGGCTACTTTGAGGGTGCTGTGCTGAACTTGAATGCAATACACCATTTTACACTTGGTGCCTACATTTACAATGTCTCTTTGGTTGATTTATCTAGTAGCCTGCAAGGAGCTACTAGTTCTCACATCCATTCTATTCACACAACAGTCCTTGTGATGTAGGTTGGGCTGAGAGAGAAAAAGTGACTGGCCAAGGTCACCTAGCTTCAAGGAAGAATTGGGATTTGAACCTGATCCTCCCAGATCATTGTTTGATGCTCTCACCCCGCTACACTGGCTCTTTTCAAAGACCTTCGAAGTCTTTCCCTAAAATAAGAGCACCAATGACTATTTCACCCTAATGGTATAATTAGGGTTGCCAGCTGCCTGGAGAAAAAAAAAAGTCCCTTTACTAGTGGCTTAAAATTTTATCACTTATGAGGTTTCCTCACAGTAAGTCTCTATTAAAGGGGTAGGACATTTTTTTAAATTCAGGCCTGTCTACATTAGAGTTGTTGTGGGTAGAGATGGGCACGAACAGCAATACAAACAAAAAAAAACGCCACGAACAGCCAGGTCTGCTGTTCACAAGCAAGCTGGTCATGAGGCCCCATTCCAAACGAACATGTGTTTGTTCGAAGCCCTGTTCGTTGCGTTTGTCAGCCGTTCGTTAAGCCAGAGAGTCTGGCACCTTCAATCAATTCCCTTTGCAAAGTAGGCAGGCACTGCCTGAACTGTCTGAACTCCTTCGGTTGCCCTGGAAACCCCAATCTAAGTCCAACTTAGCTTGATAGGCTAAGTGTGGAGCTCCAAATTTGTTAAGAGCAGGGGGGAGGGGGGTGTCTTTTGTAGCCCTGGGAACACCAATCTCATCCCTCCAAATCCTGTTAGGCAGTTCTAACTGCTGACCACAGACCTCCTGTTTTGCTCTATGGGAACTCCTGTTATAAAAGGCACCGTGCTCCCAGCTCTGGCTTTCAGTTTCAGCAGACAGTGGAGTGGGAGAGAGCTGTTGCTGGCATTTTGAGAGAGAGACAGGGAGAGTGCATTGGAGCTTGAATTTGTTTTTGTGTGTGGTCGGATAGGGATCTACCCCCTCAGGTTCCAGGGTTGCTGCCAGGCTCTGAGGCCAAGCTCAGTAAGCACTTGGGCTGAGGGCTCACAGTGATTGTTAGTGCCTGTCCTGCCTGATCTGGTCAGGTTTCTGGAACTGCTGGGCTAGGGCTCCACCCCCTCCCTCTGGTTCCAGGGCTGCTGCCAGGCTCCAGGGCTAAGCACAGTGGGCACCTCAGCTGAGGGCTCACAGTGATTGTTAGTTCCTGTCCTCCCTGATCTGGTCAAGTTTCTGGGAGTGCTGGGCTAGGGCTCCACCCCCTCCCTCTGGTTCCAGGGCTGCTGCCGGGTTCTAGGGCCAAGCTCAGTGGGCACCTCAGCTGAGGGCTCACATTATTATCAGTGCCTGATCTGGTCAGGTTTCTGGGAGTGCTGGACTAGGGCTCTAGCCCCTCCCTCTGGTTCCAGGGCTGCTGTAGGCTCTGGGGTCAAGCTATTATTTATTATTGGTACCATGTGGCCAACCCCCCCACCCCCTAAAAAGAGAGTTGGCCCACCATTGTCTCCCCAAACCCACCAGGGGTCTGCGGTCCACCTCTTGAAACTGGGCCAAAGTCAACTGATGGCTCCTATTGTATCAAATGGGAGTTTCCTGGGGCACCAGCTTTGGGAATGTATACCTTGGATGATGGCTGGAGGAGAGTCTTCTGAACATTCCCTGCAAATATGGGCTGTTCATGGACGGCAACGAACAACTAACATTGTGTTCGGTTTTTCCCTGTTTGTGCTCATCTCTAGTTGTGGGGAGGGGAATTTCTTTCCCCAGATTCAGTTTTTTAGATATAGTCATTGATTCCTTTTAGTCTCCCCCCCCCTTTTAAAAGATGGATTTTTCTTTCATTTCTCTTTGATTTCTCTTTGTAAAGAAATCAACTCACCCTTTTGTAACCAGCCCTTGAGCTTGTTTTGTGTTTGTTTTATGTTAAATACCACACAGTTGTGCTCTAGTAGGGGAATAGGAAGCTCTGGGAAGACAGTCCCTGCCTCTGAGCATCTACAGAGAGCAATTTTGAAATTTTTCAGAACCTCCTTTCCTGTCCCTTTTCAAGTTTCTCTTTAACAAAATGAAACTGTTGAGAAACAGATTTCTAATTCCTACAAAAAGGAGAAGAAACAAATTGTTGGATTTAATGGAGAAATTGAGTAAAGAGGAATTTGGAGATTTTCTCTTAAGAAACTATTCCTCTCAAGATTTTCTCTTATGAAACTGTAACTATTCCTGGATTGCATACTTTTATATTGCAGTTGGGGGGAATCACATGATTTATATGTGGGAAATCCTCTCCATTTTTTTAAAAAAATCCTCTTTGCACATGGAGAAAGAGAAGCTAAAGGTTGAACTGCACAATTACAATTTTCCAGTCTGTCTAGTACATGCTAGAGGAGGTCATAAGAAATGGCCCTGTCATTTGCATCCCTTTCGAAAGTCAAAGTTTCAATAGAGTTATGAAGAAGCCTAGAAAAAATGTACTGAATCCTTTAATAGAGGCCTAATGTATTAAAGGGGGAAGGTGAAACTTTTCATGGAGAGATAAGTAAATATCATCTAGTAACTAATATTCTATTAAGCTTCTGTTAAGGGACAGGACATTTTTACCCCAACCTTTAGCTTCTCTTTCTCCATGTGCTATAACCAGGGGTCATTTCCTAGAAAAAGAACTGCAGGAACTCATTAGCATATCTCATTAGCATATGCCACATCCCCTGCCATCACCGGAAGTGTGTCAGAAGGCACCATCCACCTGTCAGGCACCTTTCCCAAAATATCTCCAGGTATTTCCTTGAAGCAGAATGAATTCAAAGCAGCTTACCCTCCTCTGGAGAGCCAGCCCTGCTTGCACACAGGTGTGCACACACTCTCTCTCACAAGTCACACATGAAAATAAAGCAGCAGAATGAATTCAAAGCAACTTACATTCCTTTGGAGCCCAGCCCCACTCGGCTTACATTCACTTATTTTCTCTCCCTCTCTCCCACGAGTCACAAATAAAAATAAAGCAAACAGAACAGAATTAATTCAAAGCAGCTTATGTTCCTTTGGAGCCCAGCCCCAATCGGCTTGCACTCACTCACTCACTCACTCACTCATTTTCTCCTCCTCTCTCTCTCCCACGAGTCACAAATGAAAATAAAGCAGCAGAGCCTGCTACTAAAGATGAGGACAGCCAGGAGGAAAAGAAATCACGTGGGCGAAGCCAAAACCCGCATGACCTCTTTTCAAAGCTACCGGAACGTCGTTCCAGTGCATTCTGCCTCCAAATGAGCCCTGCCTATAACTATAAATTGCACTATAGTTTTGTTTGCATTTCTTTAGAAGGAAGGGAAATAGAATAAATAACAATCCCAAGGAAAGTAATATACAACTCATTGGTACAGTTTCTTTCCCTCACTTTCCTCATCCTTTCATTAAGATTTTAGCTTACCTTGATAAATTCAGTAGAATAATAGAAGGAATCAGAAAATGTGCAAATATCACTTAGGGTATGCTTCAAATGGATTCAGTGAAGAGAAGAAAATGCATTTTCTCATTTGTGACCCTTTGCAATTACTTGCTTTTAATCTTTTTTTCCTGTTACAGACTTTATGTCTTTAATGTTCTTGCTTGATACATTAGGAATCTTTTCACAGGGAAATACATTTGACCCAGGTTAAGTAATAAGAGAGCTGAGTGTTCTTCATAACTTTTTAATATCAGTTATTCTGTAATCAATTTAATTTTAATGACTGAAGTTACAGTTACATAAACTTAAGGCAATAATATGATTAGCCGAAATGTTAAGTAAATTACCCAGACGTTTGCAACCACGAGACAGCTGTGAAATAAGTTGATTTAACTAATTTAGATGATTTAGCTCATCAGCCATTGAATATTTGCAAGGAAATATTCTGTTTATAAAAACACTATTAAAGCTTTATTTATCTCTCCTTAAGATGTTGAAGACAGGAGAAAAGTATACTCATTAAAGAGTCTGTGCTCCTCCCCTGACTTTTATCTTCTAACAAAACCTTGAGGGAGTGGAAGAAGACAACAGCTCCATAGCATCCCTTCCTCTTCAGCCATTTTGGACATCTTTTAAAAGAGTTTATATGTTGTTTCAGCAAATGTCTTTGTCTATCCAGGTAACATCAGATTCTTTAAAAGACAGGTGCAATGGCTGAAGAGGGTGGAATATTTATGGAGTGGAGACTGCTCTTAATCCTGTTGACTCTTCTCTTCTGGGAAAGCATGTGACAATAAAATAATATTAACAACAACAAAAACAACATTCGATTTATATACTGCCCTTCAGGACAACTTAACACCCACTCAGAGTGGTTTACAAAGTGTATTATTATTATCCTTAGGACAATCACCCTCTGAGGAGGGTGGGGCTGAGAGAGCTCCGAGAAGCTGTGACTGACTCAAGGTCACACAGCTGACTTCAGGCGGAGGAGTGGGGAATCAAACCCGGTTCCCCAGATTAGAGTCCTGCTGCTCTTAACCACTACACCAAACTGGCTCCTTTATTTACATTGCTTATTGTATACAATGCTAATGGCTTGGAGACCCCTCATCTCCTCAGCAGAAGTGGGCTGATAATATTTAAATTGAGCTAGTTCATTTGTCTCCCCTCGATCACTGCATTAAACCAGCAGATGAAGTTTTTTGTTTGCTATACCCTCACTATTATTGACCCTCATCCTTGTTTGTGTATTACATGTTTATATGTTTTTTTGACTTGTCTGTGTGCATAAATGCTGTTTTAATTATGTTTTAATGTTTTGATGTTCGACACCCTGAGAATTGTGTTTGAGTGGAGAAGTGTCACAGGCATAAATAAATAAATAAATAAATAAATAAATAAATAAATAAATATTAATAGTGCAGAAAACAAGAGACAAGAAACTAGAGCTGTTGCTTTAAAACTGAGATGTTTGGACAATGGGATTTGGGGTAAGAAAGTTTTTAAAAAACAGGATTTTTCCATCTTAAATTAGCAGTGGATGTAAAATTAACAAATTTTGAACGGGTAGAAAGTTTTCCTTTGATATTTGTGTGGTATTTTCATTTATTGACTTTTCTCACTGAAGCCGAATCTGCACTGGTCAATTTCACCGGTTCAGTTCGTATACCGCAGCATTTTTTTTCTTTGTGACTGTCTGCACCAGATTTGCCCCCATGTCACTCCATCCACTCTGCAGCTTTTCCATGGCTTTTCTGAGACTGCTTATACACTAACTTTTTTGAAAAAATCCACTTCGCGGTAGGCTGCTTCCCTGTGCCTACTCTTTATTTTGTTTTTGGTGTTCCACCCTCTTTTCCTCTCTCCCTCCCACTGCCAGCTTACTGCATTGTGATTGGCTACTCTAGTCGAACCAGCCACTCCCCTCCCCTCCTTTACATTCTTCCATGCTCTTTCTTCTTCTTCTTCTTCTTCTTCTTCTTCTTCTTCTTCTTCTTCTTTTTTTTTTAACTCCAGTGCAGGATTGATAAATCGCTGGTTTGAAAGCACAGGGTGAAGCTCCCTTTTAATTCTCTTTTGCTTTGGCACAGGTGGGAATATTGTACAGGGGCCTAATTTAATTTAATTTATTAGATTTATATTCTGCCCTCCCCACACCAGCAAGCTCAGAGCTCAGGGTATAAATATCAGGGTATGAAAAATAAAGAATGTAATATCAAGTTTTAGAGAGGTGTAAATGGCCATACACAAGCTGTTTCCATTCCTTTCGGCTTGACTTCAGGGAAAGTGAAGAGTTATGTCCCTGATGCAGAAGGGGCTTGAGTCTCAAGGTGGATTACACAATATAGTAAACAATTCAATCAGACAGCAGAAACAATGTAATAGGACTAGGATTACAGAATTCTAATGAAGGAGAAAGGGGAATGAAAGAGAAAGGCTTCTGAAGTTATTGCCTTCTGGATTTACCGCTATCCTCTCCTACACTCTCTGATCCCTCTTTTTACTTGTTTAAACCCCAGCCACCAACAATCAGTAAAAAAGGGGAACACAAACTTTGTTTAACTGATTGGTAGTATGTAAGCTTTGTGCTCTGTAGAAGGTTGTCCTTTGGGATCTTTTTAGAATAAATATACTTAATGGTGAAGTAAGTATAAACTCTTTTTCATGGCTATTTTGATTGGACAGATAAGGCACAGATGGGGACGAACAATAAAGTTTTATTTACAGAATATAAGGTGTGTAACGAAGTAAAGGTTTTGTGTGGAATACTTCAGTTAGATTTCAACGTCACTCTCCAAGGATTATAAATTTTCCTCATGAGAGTTAATATATTGAAAGTGAGCCACAGTTAACATGAGATGTAGGTTTACTCTTTCTCTTTGCATACTCTGGTTCTTGCAAAATGCTACCCCTATCCCTCTAGATAGCTCCCCTAGATGTCCCCACAGGGAATAATGGAGATTGGAGGTGGTTGGGGGCATCTTCTTTCAGGGCCTGTAAAATGGCCCCCCAAAGTCCAATCTTCATGAAACTAGGGGAGTCTTTAGAGAACAGCTAGAAGTAGGTCCCCAGCAAATTTTGTAATATTCTGTTCTATAGTGGCCTCCCCAGACCCCCGGAAAGCCCCAAATCACATTTCCTTTTGGAAACACTGGCAAAATTTTACTCTGTATTGGCAAGATGAACTGGAGAATAAGTACCCCCCCCCCACACACACACACCCCATCCTTTTTAGGTTCATGTACCAGGAATGTTTCTGAAGTTTTGCTTAGATACTTAATTGTGTTGCCATGATTGTTCTTCCCACCTCACCTCCTTATCCCGACCGAAGACACTGCATGGAGAGGAGGTGGAGGAAGTTAAGAGGGAGGGAGGGTGCAGGAAGGAGGAGTAGGGAGGTGGCAGCATCAACTAGAAAATGGGAGAATTTAAAGCATGCTGGATTAAAAGCAAAACAGTTTGGGTGTAAGCCAGATCTAAGGGCAAAAAGAAATGAGAGAGAAATGGAAGCTGCTCCAGATGGATGCTCTGCAACGGCAACTCACTGATTATGACACTTGCAACCACAGCTACACCAGTTACCTGACATGTGCCCGGATTAGGGCTACAGGACACGTGTTCCTGGGGTGAAATGGACATGGGCAAGTAGAAATAGACATGATTCTAGACTCTCACATGACCTTGCATAATTCATCTCACCTACTGTGGCCCGTAGGCTCAAAACATAGGGACCTCTAGCATAAACAATAAAGCCAGTGGATTGGAAAGGTGAAGGGGTGGTTCCATAGAAGACAAAGGATAAAAACAATAAACATTGTCCTGGACTATAGTTATATTCCCTTATAGAAGCTTGCAGAAGCATGACTTCTACTTTCAGTCACCAGCTTTTGTCAGATCTTGTCTTTGGTGACACCAGCCCCTACATAGCCTTCACATTGGAGAAGTCCTTGGCGTCTATGCATTGTTTGTTCCCCCCCTCCCCTCAAAAAGCCAACTGATGTGAAACAGGCTGAGCCCAGATGAGCAACTGGACTGATCCAGCAAGGTACCTCTGATTTTCTTAAGATTCTTAGATGCTTTTCATGGCAATACTAGTGCTACAAGAATAGCTTGAATAGAGAACTTGAATCAAGTTTCAATGTTTGGGCTTCAAATTTGTTTTTTTTTTTTTAATGTCGCTTAAAATTAAGATATAAAGGTTTTCACCTTTGATTCCGATATAAAAAGTTACTCTTAAAGACTTCTGCATTTTTTTTTACTCCAATAGCCTTAGAAATGCCATCTTTTAAGGTTTCCCTAGTATTCATTCACACATTTGAATTTGCAAAGGTGAGGTGTAACAAAATAGAGATACCGTTAGTTTATGCCATATTTTTTTTAAAAAACATACAAGGAAGTAAACTTATTATCACTTTTAAAAAGCAGCAACTATGTTTACTCTCAAGTTATTTTCTACTGGCTTGTGCCAGTAATTTTTTTTTTAAGCCTCCCTTTTAGGCGTGATATTTTCTTTATATATTTAAAACTTAATAAAAGTTGTGACTAACCCTATTTTACACTTGTTTAGTATGTCAGGAACATTATTAACTTTCCCGAGAAAGAAGGTTGTCTCTGATCCATTCTAATTATCTTATCTATTCCCAAGATATGCAACAAATCTAACCTAGTACTGAAATATTGTAGAAATCATTTTGGGATGTCATAGACAGCTATTTTTAATTTGATTTTGTAAAGGAATGTATGTTGCCAGAAAGGGAGAGTAATTTCTGTAACAAGGTGTTTGGTATTTTTTTTTATTTATTTAATGTCTTTTTTAAGTGTGGGTGTTAATAAACTTATAGCCCAGTGTTAAGCAGAACTGCAAATAAACCTTTCCGAAGCAACATATTAGTAATTAAGCCACCCCCACATATTTATATTCCCCTCCAGCATTTATCAGATGAAAACAGGGGCACACGTGAGGACTTGCAATAATCTTATTTTCACACCAAGATTATTGCCTGAGCTGTCCACCTTGATGCTCTTGTGCACTGCTAAAGGTTCTTCTCCATCTGCTGTTGACTTCATCATTTTATTCAACTCTCGCCTACATGGATTGAAAACAAGATGTCTCTGCTTCCAGTTAGATCAATTAGAAGAACATAATTATCCTGTCCCATGTTATCAACTGATTTAAATCAGCCTCATCAGCTACAGTAGGCCATGAAGCATGCTTGGTTAGACCGCTTTTTAGGGCTATCCCATCTCACAGGGTTGTTGTGTGAATGAAATGTGGAAGGGAGAAACTGTGTAAAGTGTATGCTGACCTGAACTTGGAGGAAGGGTGGGATAAAAAGGTGAGAAAGAGAGAAGGGCATGGCGTGCACTATATGGATCCTCTGGTGTTTATGGTCATGTATTTACACACAATAGTAAAGAGTCCAGTAGCACCTTTAAGACCAACAAACTTGATTGTTGCATAAGCTGTCAAGAACCACAGCTCTCTTTGTCAGATCCTCTGGATCTATTTACACACTGACATACTAGAGAGAAATTCATGACTCTCTTTCCATTCAGAGATTTAACTCCTAGACACTGAGGCACAGGGGGATTATACATGAAGGATAAGAATTAGAGCAAACTGAGAGCCAAGCTACAAGTGACGCCTGACACAGGTTGGACATGCGTCAGCGTCCCTCAAGTTTTGATGGGAAATGTAGGCATCCTGGTCTTGCAGCTGTAATGGAGAGCCAAGCTGTAAAACCAGGGTGCCTACATTTCCCATCAAATCTTGCGGTAAGCTGACAAGTGTCCATCCTGTGTAAGGCGTCACTTGTAGCTTGGCTCTGAACTATTTGTTTTAAGGCAACTCCCCAAAGCAGCAACATACTGAGGAACATGGACCCAAAAATGGACTGTTCCCAGAGCTGTATTATTCATAAGGCTGGCTAGGCTGAAGCCTAGGGGCCCCACAGGGAGTAGGGGGCCATCAATTTTTACACCCCCACATAAATTACAATTGAGTTTCTTATATAACCTCTATTAATAAGATCATTAAATGCTTCCTTGCAGAAGTGAAACAAATTGTCTCTTATATTAAAACAATCATCCATAAATTATATATTTTTAAGAAATAATAAAAATGTTATTCACTTCAAAATATTACAGTATTGAACAATTACACCCCCAAAATGTGCTTTCCTGAAGAGTTCTACTTGCACAATAAAAATATTTTTAAAAAATGTGAATAGAATTCTTCAAGAGACCCTCAAAATGGATATAGGGCTATGCACTGTGCTCTAGTACCTACCGTACCAGGATCTGCCTGTCTGCTGTAGTGGAGTGAAAGATTGAAGTGTGGGAGGGGGCCCAAAAAACCTGAAATCCTAGGGGCCTGTCCATGGGTTAATATGGCCCTGACTATTCCTTGGACAAAAAAAACAGAGCAAAACTTTACCATGTGATGTACATACTTCTTTGACTACTCCCTGTCGAATATGTAAATTTCAATACAATTCCCAGACTTTTGCAAATATGGGTTAATGCTAAAAACCCAATACTTGATGTGATTCCACACACATTGGATAATGCACTCCCAATCCTCTTTATAGATCATTTGGAACGGATTTTGTTGTGTGCGGAACAAAAAATCCACCTCAAACGATTGATAAAGTGCATTGAAAGTGCATTATCCAACGTGTGCGGAATCAGCCTTGCTGACCCTGCAGAGTTTCCTGTTTCCCGTGACTTGGGTGGGATTGATGCTTAACTGGCAGAGCTCATTCACCTGCTGAAATAAAGCTAACTTGTACATGGAATTAAGAGTTTCACCATCTATGGGCAAGTAGTTTGGGATGGGGGTCCCCAACCTTTTTGAGTGCACAGTACCTTTGGAATTCTGACACAGGGTGTGTGTGTGTGGGGGGGGGTGCAATTACAAATGGCCACCACAGGAAGTGAAGCCAACCACAAAATGTCAGAGAATGAGATCATGCATAACTCTAATGGTAAGTTCTCCAAAATTTCAGGCAGAAGGTTTGTTCAATGGGATGCCTCTTAAAAGTAAGGTACTGTTTTAAATATTTTCTTCCCTTCAGTCACCCAGTTAAGATGCTTGTGCTATGGTGGCAGCTACTCTCAAAGCAACTTTTTAAAAAATCTGCACAGCCAGTCTCCAATGGCCAGTAAGAAATCCTTGCTAAGCAAAAGCTAGCCTTGATTACATTCTAAAAACACTTGACGGGCACCATCTAAACTGGAACTTAGGCTCAATTTCCCAGGCCCTGAGGTCCACATTTCTGCATTTTGACGAAGTTCTGAAGTCTACTTAACCATCCCTTTCAAAGCGACATTAACCTAAAATATTACCTAGTAGAAGATTTGCGGAGAAAAGCTCAATTATATGTCTTAAGTATGTTTCTTCTGTAATCTTTGCCGTGACCAGGTACGATAGCCAGATCTTTCTACTATGTAGCAGCATGAAGAAGGACGGAGAATTAGTTTGGACTGGGGAGATCCCAGCTCAAATCCTTCATGTTCTAATGGTTAGAGAGTCAGACTGGAATCAATGGGATACAGGCTCAAATTCCACTCTGCATGTCACCTTCAGCCAATTGTCTAGTTGCTGAGGCAATGCGCAGATGCTTACGCCTTGCAGGGCTGTACTGCAGCAAAGTACCAGAAAATACAGGCCCACTCTTATGTTGCCTAGGCTTTTGGGCCACTCCCCTAGCCTTTCAGCACCCCAAAACATCACCCACACAATGGAAACTTCTCAACTTCTCCAATCCCCCCAAATGAATGAAGCCCTGCCCTCAAGTCATAGTTGACTTGTGGTGACCCCGGTGGGATTTTTATGGCAGGAGACTATCAGAGGTGGTTTGCCATTGTCTGCCTCTGCAACCCTGGTCTTCGTTGGAGGTCTTCCATCCAATTACTAACCAAGGCTGACCCTGCTTAGCTTCTGAGTCTGATGAGATCAGGCTCACCTGCGAGGTCAGGGCACATATATCTGGTACTACCTTCAAAAGTGGTCTTTTTTAAAAAAAGCTTTTGTTCTCCAGGAAGAGATTGGCAGTCTAGATAGTTTAATACTGAGGTGGAGTTTTCAGAAGCAAATTCATAAATTAAAATAATCTATAGGTGCTATAATATCCTATACAATCAGAGAAGTTAAGCACAAGCAGGCTCGAGACTATTTAAATTCACAGGTACAATAATGCAAGAAAACAGGAAATAAATAGATTTGCTAAGAAATCGGAATCACATCACATTCACACACTAAGAAAAGCTACCACCGCCCCAAAAAATGTACTAAAAACAAACATTCTTTTCTCAAGAGCAGTGAGAAAGAAAAGACTTCCCCAAGCCAGGTTCCAAGGTATTGTTCCAAACACATAGTGATATTGACTAAAAGGGTAGCAATAATGAAATTATTTCCTGGTCTCCCATCCAATTACTAACCAAGGCAGACCCTGCTTAGCTTTTGAGAACTGATGAAATCAGGCTCACCCGGATTATCCAAATCAAGGCTTCCACCCCAAAGCATTAACAAAAGAAGTGTACAGCTTCACAGCTGGTACAGTTTCAAAGCTGGTAAATGGAAGTTAATGGATCGGGACTACTCCTAAGAACACTGCCATTTATAATCACTAAGAATACTAACTAGCTTTGAATGGTTTGCATAGGTGTCTTCGAAATTAACTGACCGTGTGTCATAAATCTTCTAGCTACAGTAAGGGCTGAGCAAACATTCCTTATTTCATTTCTTTGTACATCTGTTTATTCCCCCCCCAGTAGTTTCAGTTCTATGCTTATCACTGTTTGTTTTGCAAATTCATTTATGTTGGATATGTAGGCATGTTTTTACATGCAATGTATATGGTATTTAAACATATAGTGCATGCCATTTATATATTACAAACAGGGGGCCCACAAGGATTTTTGCCTCTTCTACTATTTGCTCTTTCTCTTCCCTGTAAGTCCTCATAGCCCCTCCCCTTTCCCTGCCTTCTTCTATCCTTCTCACTCACAAACTTGCTTACCTTTAACAGCCCCTTGTCAGTTTCCCCTCCTTCCCTCTTTCTGACAGTCTCTACCTGAGAAACATCTGGCCAGATTGCACAGGGCCAGCTATTAGGCTTGGTTAGGGTTGGAGGTAGAGGTGGAATACCCAGCACTCACTTTGAGTGTATAGTTCTTGGGGGCTGTGCAATGACGTCACTTCTGCAGAGGGCTATTTTAGGTCCATTTGGGACTGAATTGGGCCTGTTTGGGGTCTAAATTGGCCCGCTGTGGAGCACAGGAGTGCTGCCGGGGCAGCGTCATCATTGTGCAGGGCCCTGGAGTGCTCCCACGCTTTGTATCAGGTCGATTTTGGCCCCAAACAAGCCCAATTCAATCGACTGTGGTTCGCAGAAGCATGCTGCACCACCTGGGAGAGGGAGGCACATTCCCCCACCTTTCTCCCCCTGCCAGCCACCTGGTAAGGCTGGGCTCAGTTGCATGGTGGGGAACATGCAACAACCAATGGGGGGCATCTCACTTTTCCCATATCCCCTTCCCCACATTATTTCCTCTTTCCCTCCTCCTGGCAACCAAGTATCCTCACCTTTCCTTCCTTCCCTCTCTCCTTCTCACCCACCCACCCACCAACAAAGTATCTTTTGTCCCCTTTTTCCAGTTACATTTATTATTTGCTTCATTTATACCTCACCTTTCTTCACAGCGGGGACCCAAAGCAGATACATCACTTTCCTCTTTTCAATTTTATCTTCAAAACAACCCTTTGAAGTAGGTTTTGCTGAGTATGTGTGATTAACCGAAGGTATTTCATGAGTGGCTGCTGTTAAAAAATAGCAAGTAGTCTATTGTGTATATGTCATGCAAGTCACACTACATCAGCTCATCAAGCTTGGCCCCTATGAGTCTTTCTCCTCCCTCAAAGGCCAAAACTGGCCTGGAAAAGGCTCTCCTCTCTGCCTTTTACTGACAGAAATCAAAGCTGTGTAGTTGCCTAGCAATGGCCACTGACGACATTTTCTTAAAGCTACAAACACTGCTTCTATTATTTGGGGGGATTTTAAGCCCAGTGGATTTTTTCTTTAGATTTTGGAATTTTCGGCTGACCTGGTGCTCTTCTCAAGTTTCCAGAAAGATTTGTGTGGTCTGTTCATGGCCCCAATCTCTAGATCTATGTATCCACAAAAGGGGCCATGGTGAGAATGAGATAGATTGATGGCCCATATTCCAAGACTATTTTCCATTAATAAAAGGCGCTTCGGTCAGCAGAATTGAGGTTTTTTTACTTCTCCACTCCAGCCCAGTGAGATCTTTGAAATATTGTTGCTTGGGGGAAGAGGACACTCTGGAAAAGCATGAATTGAAGATCTATGATGGGAGAGAGAAATTACTGAAAATCGCTTTCCCTTAGGCTAACAGAAACTTACCTCAGAGCCAACCAATACACACACACAATTATTTAGTTCCTATCCTATCTTTCCTCTCTCGCTCTCCTTTCCACCCACACACCCACCCGCCAGCCTGCCTATTGTGTCCCACATCTTCAGCTATATTTATTATTTATTTACTTTATTTACACCCTGCCTTTTTCCACAATGGGAACCCAAAGCAGTTAACATCATCCTCATCTCCTCCATTCTTCTCACAAAAACCCTGAGGTAGGTTAGGCTGAGAATACATGATTGGCCCAAGGGCACCCAACAAGCTTCCGTGGCATACTGAGGGATCGAACCTGGGTCTCCCGGATCCTAGGCCAACCTTCTGATCATGACTCCATGTTGACTTAGGATTCCTTGAGGCATGAAACATTGAAAAATATGCACATTACAGAGGAAAAATGCTGTGTAAAGAACTAGAGACTGTTTATCCTAAGCAGAACTTGTCCAGAGGATTACATCCAGTATCTGTATGATTCATTTGTATTTTTGAAGTATTTTCTTGCCTGATCAATGGGTTCATTTATTGTCACACAATTCCATCTCCTAGCTTGAGGTCCATTAGAGCACACTTTAGTAGGAGGAAAGTAAGAATGCGTACAGCTTTTTTTCCTTCTCTATCTAAGATCAGTGGGCAGGGTTGCCAATTCTGACCTGGGAAGATCCTCGAGATAAGGGGTCTGTGCCTGTGGAGGGGAGAAACTGGGTAAGGATTTCATCTGTAAGCTATGCTGCACCACAGAGTTTGCCCTCTAAAGATGTTATTGTCTCCAGAGGAACTGTTCTCTGTCGTTTGAAGATCAGTTGTAATTCCAAAAGTGCTCCAGGCCACACCTGGAGGTGGGTAACCCTATTAATGGGCTTCACTTTGGTGGGTGATCTTCCAATATAAAATCTATTCTTTGAAAACATTACATCAAAACACAGTGAATGACAGCCAAAAATAGGCATCAAGGGATTTTTTTTTTAAAAAAATATTTGTTGATAATGACCACTACAAATATTCATCCAAATCTTGTTTACAATGCATCTGAACAGAATCTCATTCCTTGTGAAGAGCCAAAGTGTTTCAGAGAGGAAGAGGAGGCTTTTTCTCCCCTCCTCTTAGCTACTCCTGACATGAGTAATAGGACTACAGCCGGATTCCTGTCACAGTAACAGATGGCCTGTGTCTCCTTCAAGTGACTCTTGGAGCCTTGGATTATTTCTTACATAGCAGGACTTTGCTAAAGGAAGCTCGGCGACTCACTGACATGGCACCAAACACTGAGCAACACTTGGACACCTTCCCAGAGGAGCTGTGGGAATTTGGGAATATTGGATCCTGCAAGAAGTTCTGAACTCGCTGGCACCATCAACCAGGCGAACTTACGGGAAGATGTTTCAGCATTTTCGGCATTCCTGTCCAAGCGGCTTGGCCGAGTGGAGCGTGAGGTGCCTGTGGAGGCATTCCTAGAATATCTGGCGTGGATAGAAGAGGCAGGGTATGCACCCAAGACCATCAGGATGCATGTGATGGCCATCTCGTTCTTCTGCAAAACCATGGGGCAGGTTGACCCGACCAACAGTTTTCTGGCCCAGCGGGCCATGGTGGGTTAGGCCCACCAAGAACCTCCCAGCCAGGATTCCTGGTGGCCCATCACAGCTGACATCTTACAGGTCATACTGGGGCGCCTCCACGGGATATGCCATACATCCTTTGAGGCCATGTTGGTCAGAACGGCCTTCTGCCTCGCATTCTACAGGGCCTTTCGAGTGAGTGAGCTGGTGGTGGCGTCAGCCGGGGACCAGGCTAACAAGTCATTGGCACAGAGTGACATCTCGCTGGAGGGGAATGGGTTGTGGAACAAGGTCCAGTGCTCCAAGAAAGACCAGCAGGGGCGCGGAGTGGTGGTGCAGCTCTGCCCAGCGGGGACTCCCAGTCCATGCAGTCAGGGAGTACCTGGACAGGTGCCCAGCCACAACCAGCCAGTTGCTGGTTCTCACCAATGGCAGATTACTCACGAGGTAGCAGTTCACAGCTGTCTTGAGATCCAGCCTGAAGGTGGTGGACCTCTCACCTGCCGAATATGGCTCTCACTCATTCTGCATCGGGGCGGCCACCACAGCAGCTGAAGCGGGGCTGTCCGCTGACCGCATAAAAGCAATTGGCAGGTGGGCTTTCAGAGCATATGTGGGTTATGTCAGAAGTGATTAAACTAATATGTGATCTAGTTGCAGGCATGGCACCCTGCTGGGAGTGACTGCGAAAGGCTGGAGACAACAACTGGCCGAGCAGTACAGCAGGAACTGAGGATCCAGAGGGATGCAGATGGGCCTCACTGGAGGTCCCAGCAGAGATCCCCAGGGCCAGTTGAGCTCGTTGCCTTCGGGGGCCAGGAAGGAATTTTTTCCCACAGGGGGCCAGATTGGCCAGGGCCCCTTGGGATTTTTTTGCCTTCCTCTGGTCATCAAAGTAGGGAACCCTGGGGGTGGGAGGTGGCTCCTCCTTTCTTGGTTGCAGCAGTTGGAGCATTGCCATGAGTCAGGCCTTCAGCCTTCCTCCTGTGGTGGTTTTGAGGCATTGGGCCAGATTCCAATAGGGTGAATGGGCCTTTGGGACCGCTCACCTCGATGGATCAGAAGTAATGGTTACCTGGCAGGGCCGGCGATGGAACAGCATGTGCCGAGGTGTGCCAGCAGGAGGCAGGCAGGTGATGCATTGGTTGGCAGCCTGGCCCTCCAATGTCAATAGGGACCAGTGCCCAAAAGCTGGGCCAATGCTCCATTCAGCTGTAATCGATAAATTTGTGGCCATTTCTAACCCGAAAAGGTGTCTGGTGTGAGTCATTCAGCCAGAATGAAGTCTGACATAGCACATAGGTGACCATTTTTTTAAAAAAAAAAATTATGAATGGACTGACTGGCACTAACACTAAATGGAGTAAAAATTCCCTGCTATAGTTGGGATATTTATAGAGGCTTGAAGGTTTTTTGCTGTTTAGCATTGACTGGTACCTGTCTGTTTTCTATTGCAAATGAGATTTGTGGAATTGAGTATTGTGACTTTTGAAATTAGTGTACAAAAATCATACATTTTTATTTGAAACAAATATATTTATTCTTCCTTGCACTTTACTAAATTTATGCATATGTATATGTATATGTATATGTATATGTATATGTATATGTATATGTATATGTATATGTATATGTATATGTATATGTATATGTATATGTATATGTGTGTGTATATATAAATACACACACACACACACACAGAGTGCATTAAATATTTCTCACAATTCCTTGAATGCTTGTAGTAAGTTTTCATGGTGTTCTGTTAATCATAGTGTTTATCTTTAGTGGCAAAGATGTGTAAATCTGAGGCCATTAATGGTCTTGAAAAGTACCTGGACTGATATCTAGCATTGGAGGATGGACTATCCATTTGGACTGGAGAAACCAGCTTCAAAGTGAGCATGTTCCATCTATTAGAGGAGAGATAAAATTCCACTCTTCCATGAAGCTCACTCTACTATAAAGATACTATCCCTCAACTTAAGATATTGGTCAGGTGGGGAAGCCCCTGAACATGCATGAAATTCAAGAGTAATTAACATTACCAGTGATAACACTGGCTGTTTTCACACTGCTTACCGGCCACGGAACATCGCACCAAATTCCTGGAACGACAGCATCTTCCTGGTGTGATTTTGCATGAGAACTACCATTCTCGTGCGAAATCGCACCAGGTAGACATTGTTGTTCTGGAAGCTTGGCGCAAAGTTCCATGGATGGTAAGCAGTGTGAAAACAGCCACTTTCTTATCTG
This sequence comes from Eublepharis macularius, assembly GCF_028583425.1. Taxonomy (NCBI): domain Eukaryota; kingdom Metazoa; phylum Chordata; class Lepidosauria; order Squamata; family Eublepharidae; genus Eublepharis; species Eublepharis macularius. The sequence goes on along the minus strand of NC_072792.1, from coordinate 17,979,244 downwards.
ATAGAGCACTTATGGTCTGTCAGGAGCTCTTCTAAGTCAGCAAACAATTTTGTAACTTTGGATTTATATAAACTTGGGAAACAGCAGAAGCAATGAAATTCCCCATGGCAAGCTTTGCGTCCATAGATACCTCAGGGACTGGAAGTATCCAAATCAACCCCTTTAATCTAATCAACGGTGTTGATTGTTGGAATAAAAGGAATATTCCATTGTTTATTTGCTAGCTGAAGCTTCAGGTGTATTTCTAGAATGAAATAGTATCTTTAAGTATTAATTATGTTCTTGAGAGGGGTTAATGCAAGAAAAAGCAAATATCTACAAATGTAAAGTACAGTCCATTGACATTCACACATGTACCTGACGACTTTTCCTTTTTCCATCCTCCAATAGCTTTGGCAGCATTTGGTATAGCCTAAATGGGAAATAACTTTTCATTTTAAGGTAATGTTGTTCAGTCTGTAGCCCCTGATGAGTCTCTTCTGTTAAAGCAGGAATCCAGTCATGAAAGATAAATGGATTGCAGACACGTGTTAATTAATTTGTTATGTATTTATGCTAACATTGTTCCACATAATGCAACGAGCCTTCAAGAGGTACATTGGAAAAGGGCTGCAAACAATTCGTTGTTTTTGCTTCTAGGTTACATTTATCAGTGGCTTTATATCACATGCTTCAAATGAGTGGGTAGAATCACAGTCTTCATGTTCCTCTCTGCAAATAAAAAAGTTCTAGCTTAGTCCTTTGCACGATAGTTTATTTCTTAAAGGGACAGTGTTGGACAAATGTATTCCATCACCAGAGGCCTGAAATGGTACAGTCCTTTCTGTCACCTCATTCTCTTGCATGGCTAAACCATAGCTGGGTCTCTTACAGTGAAATCCTAAGCAGAATTACTCCAATCTAAGCCCAATGATTTCAAGAGACTTAGACTGGCGTAACTCTACAACGGATTTCATTGTTAATTTCTCTTTACCCCGTTTCTCCCTGAAATCCAACAGTCTGTTTCTTTACCTCTATTTAAGCATCTGGAGTCTCTCTTGAATCCATTTATTTTTGATCAAAAGGGAAATTCAAAGAGGGGAAGGACAGGAATGGAGGTTCTACAAAATTCCAGAATTCCATTCTACAGATGCTCAGAGGCTAGCAACATCTTCCCAAATTATCTTATCTTCCTGCAAGTGTATCCCCCTGTGGTGTGTAATATCAAGAAGCCCAAGGGCTGAATTTGCAAAAGAGCACACGTGGTATAAAAGAAAACTCTGAGGAGATTTTTTTTCTTTCAAAAGAAAAGAGAATATGAGAAATCAATGTATGTGTACATAAAGTGTCATCCAATCACAGCTGACTTTATGACGAACCTGTAAGGTTTTCAAGGCAAGAGATTAACAGAGATGCCTTGGCTTTGCCTGCCTCTGCATAGTGATCACAGACATCTTTAATGGCTTCTTATCCAAGGACTAACCAGGACCAACCCTGTTTAGTTCTGAAATCTGACACATTTGGGCTAGCCTGGCCCATCCATGGCCATTTCCACACACCCTTAAAGAGATGTCCTACTCACTGAACGCTGGTGGCTTTTCTCCTTCACTCCACACATCTCTGATTTCAAAACAGTTGCAAGCCATTTGGCTTCCATTTTTTTGTGTCTTTTTGGGGTCGCAGGAAAGTGTGGGAAATTGCATTCTCAGAAAAGGTGCCACAAAAACAGAAGCCGAATGGCCTGCTACCATTTTGAAATTGGAGATGTCTGGTGTGAAGAAGAAAGGCTACCAGCATTCAATGAGTGGGACGTGTGCAAATGGGACTTTAAGGATGTGGGACTTTAAGGATGTGTGCAAATGGCCCATGGCGGAATAGGAATCAAGAGCTACAACAAAAACAATGCATTTTGGAATAAGAAATTCTGCACCCCATAGCAGCACTAGTCCAGATGTGTCAGTAGAAACACCCTCTTGGTAAAGACTGATATATTAAAATCCAAACTTTGATCTTGCTCCTCTTTAAAAATTTGTTAGCTTGAATAAAGTCTACTTTCTTCTTCTGGAATGAGATCTATATCAAGGCTGGAGAAACGACAGGCAGGGGACACCATCTGTTGCTTTGTGCGGCCAGGGCAGAAGCCTATCAGAGGGCTATCTGCCAGTCACTAGCGGAGATGCTAAGAACTCCATTGTGGACGCAATCATCAGCTAAACGTATCTTGATCAAAGTCCTTGTTTACACACAAGTCCAGCCTTCAACAGATCACACTGATGTTGCTGTTCAATGGTTGACTCAAATTCTGTGCCAAGCAGATATTGGAGTGGAAGAGAGGAAGCACGGGATGGACTTGCCCTGATGGTTCTTGCCACTGGAGGCCCAAGCTCCCCTCCCTCCTGACCCACAGCTCTCTAGCCTGGCCATGCCTGAGCAATTCAGATTCTTTTTTAAAGGATAGGGTTGTCATACTGGAGGTTCACGACATTAAGCGAATTGCTACAATGCCTTTAAGGAGTGTTTTACTGAAGTCTTTGTTTTTGGCACCTGGAAATTTGACTTCAGTGGATGCTTGTAGATGATTCCCCTAAGATGAGATCTTGTACAAATCTGGGACAAGCCTTCGTTACATTCTTCTGTCTGTTTTTTGAGCATGTGTGAAAACTATACAAGGAGAGGGCTGCTGTATATGGGGCAGCGAGAAAAATGTGCATGCCATCACCCATCCCATCAGGTTTGGCATGTGGGTCGCTATGAAAAGCTTCTGCCTTCTTCTACTGATTCTTATGTTTTAATGTATTTTACTGTGATTAATGTATTTAATGAATTTTAGTGTGATTTTTGTTTATTGTTGTTACCTGCTCTGAGCCCATTTGCAAGGAGAGCAGTTTATACATTTGATAAAATAAATAAATAATAAATAAAATGTCCATATTCCCTACAGCCTGGGTCATTGTCCATCTCTGCCCTGATCTCAGCTCTTCCTCCTTGCACTCTTCCTAGGAGCAGGAATGTGAGTGTTTCCTTAAACAGTGACCCAAACCTTATGAAATGTGCACCACACCTTGCAAAAAAACCTCTTGGGTTCTCTAGCCTTCATGTAAGACCCTTCTTCTGGATGAGATCTTCTGGGTGCGATCTTGTCCCAATGTGGTTTGAGAGAGACTCCTCCCCCTGCCCCGAGCCATCACCACTCAGCTGAGAAGGTAGTTCAGCTTCAAATGCCTTCATTGCCATGCTGGCCACCCAAACAGGCAGTGACCACTTCCCGCCCCCCCCCCAAGTCAGAAGAAGGAGACAGATGCAAGACCTGGAACAAAGGGCTGCTTTATTAAACACAACATCGACCATTAACTGTGGCAGAGGTCTGCTAGCAGTACAGGTCAAGCCACGTGGTCAACCTTGGATCTCTACCTTGACCTGTCTGGGGGCCAAGCTACAAGTGACAAATGACACTTGAACAGCAAGTGGATTGAGTGGAGGGCAAGTGAACAGGGAGAAATACACTTGCTGTTCAAGTGTCATTTGTCACTTGTAGCTTGGCCCTGAATGAGCCTCACTGCCCGAAGTGTGGTCCATTCTTGGAATGGCTCTGACCCAGCCATCTAGGCAAATGGTTCCCCTCCTTCAAGCTCCTAAAGCCTCAGCTGTACAGCATGAGGGAAGGACTTGCCCTGGGGTTCCCTTGAAGCAGTCTGCCCAGGTGGTGGTAGCCATGAAACAAACCATCTGCTCTTGTCAGACCCCATTTCCCCAACAATGGGGAATTGCCAAGGGGGCATTCACTGGCCTGCTCCCTATTCTCAACTCTCTCCTGCCCATAACTTTCTATCCAGCACCACCCAGGCCAATTATCTTAAACCTCTGCTGGCAGTAAAAGTAGGTGAAAAACCTCCTCTTCTCCTTGGTAAATGTAGGGAAAGGGGAAACAAACCTACCTGGCTCCATAATGGCAGCTGACTAATCCTGCACTGCAACAGTGCAAGGTGGGTGGGCCAATCGCGTGAAGCAACTGCCAGCCTGAAGGGCAGACCTGCCTTTTAAGAGTTCTGTCTCGACCCCCTGGCTCAATCCCCAGATGCCTGGGAAGGCATTCTGCCACCTCCTCCTTCTGGGGAGGCAAATCCCATCCATCCGTCCATCTGTCATATCTTGGAGATGAGTGATTGCAGATAGACACATTCTAGCTGTATCTGAAGAAGTTAGCTGTGGCTCACAAAAGCTCATTCCCTAACACATATTTTGTTAGTTTTATAGGTACTACTGGACTCTTGCTCCAGGTATAAATTGATAAGGATGCAGAGAGTTCGGCAGCTATTGAAAGTTATTGAGAGATTCTGCCAGAAGGCACACAGAAACACCTGAATAGTAAATCTCATGTCAAAAAGTCAAACACTTTTTAGTTTGTGTTTTTTAACAATTGGAGGCATTGGTAGCATCAAATGGATTAATGGAGTAGAAGAAGCAAAGCAGTCTATAATTACAGTCTCCCCCCCCCCCAAAAAAAACTGAATACATTTGAGTTGTTTGGGTATTGTTGAACATTGTATCAAATAGTTGGCTACAGTGATTGTTACTGACTGTCAAACTGGTGGCTGATCAAGCATCCCTGGTTACACAAGGCCTCTTGTTGTATTTTTATTTCATGTTTATTTATATTATTTAGAGTTTACCTTTCTCATTGGGGTTCAAGGCAGATTACACAGAATAAGTCAATGCAAGCCACAGGGTGGCCAATGCAACCGGCAATGTAATAAGAATTGACTTGTAGAAATCTGGAAACAAACAGAAATGCCGCTAAGTTATTTCATAAGTTTATGGAGTCTCAAGCCTCAGAGTCTTGGTAGATCAACTAAGCTGCAAATATTAAAAGTCAGTTTTCCTGTCCATTGTTGACTATAAACTTGCAGAGAATTTAAGCATCACTTTTCAACTACAAAGCTCTTTCAAGGCTGCCCTTGGAATTTCAACAGATAAAATTTTCATCTGAGAAAATCTCTACCTGTCACCATTTATCATGATCACTTTAATAACATCTCCTGTTGACCAGATCATCTGGACTTCCTACTGCAAACCCTTTGCTCTTTGCGGTCCATTAATTTTACAAATTTTAATTGTGTACCTTTTTGACAACTTTAATTTTCCTAAAGTCCTGGAGTGATCTTATAATTCAGAGGCAACTCTTGAAAGTAGTCCTGTAATTGCTCCAGGAAGTTTTACTGTAGAGATGAGAAAGAGGGTGAGAGTGGCCGTATATATTGCTTATATATACGGCCGGTGGTTACTGAATGAGGAATATCCTCTGTGTACGTTTATACGTTTTTGCAATATTGATGGAATTGTATAAGACTTTTGAATGAAGTTTAGGATTATTTATTGTATCTCTTCATTGTATGCACTAGTCACTTTCTGAATGCACTATTCAAGTTACTTTTAAACTTTTCAAAACTTAACCTGTTAAATATACAGTCTTTCTGTCAGAGTGTCAGTATTCTTGTCAGAGCTCCAGCCAGAGTCATGCCATTTTAACCTACTATAATCTGTAGTTGTTTAGCTTTCTTCCCTCCAGGCCCAGGTGGTGCCCAGGCTGCATATATCCATGGGAGAGAAGAGTCCTTATCAGCCCGTTCCGGCCAACGACCTTGATGTCCTCGGCTTCTCATGCCTTCTCAGACAGGACTAAGGGGGGAGGCTGGGAATGGGTGTTTGAAGTGTTGTTACTTTCATTTCATGTGTCATTCTCAACAAAGCTTTCGTTCAGCCAAGGCCTCATCAGCCTTTGGAGTATGGACACCTGTATCCTGAGCATAGTCTTCCAATAAACCTTTGAAACCAAGAAACCTTGTGCTTCTCGCGGAGGGGGGGAGACGAACTCTAGATAACTGGGATTCCATAGTCTGACACAGGCCAGTTTGATGAGGGATCCTGACAGTGTTTTATCATCTTCTGAGGGCCAAGCTACAAGTGACGAATGACACTTGAACAGCAAGTGTATTTCTCCCTGTTCACTTGCCCTCCACTCAATCCACTTGCCGTTCAAGTGTCATTCGTCACGTGTAGCTTGGCCCTGTGTATGGAGCAAGGGTCACTGTGTGTGTGTGGAGGGGGGAGTTGTGAATTTCCTGGACTGTGCAGGGGGTTGGACTAGATGACCCTGGAGATCACTGACACTTTCCATTGGGGAGTAGGGAATCCCCTATCTCCAGTTGCAGATAGTTTTTCCATTGATTGAATATGTTTTTTCCTGGGGTGCTTATTTTTTTTGTCTTCGTATAATAGTTGTAGCATTGTTGTTGTGTCCTTCTGCCAAGGAGAAACATTCCTGTGTGTTTGTGTATGAGGGGAGGTTATCTTTTTGAAGGCCATTCTTTTTTTTTTAAAAAAGTATTTTATTACAGCAAACAACAAGAAAGGTTCACATAAAGAAACAAAAACATAAGAACAAACAAACAAATAAACAAGAATATAGAGGGAGACTTACCATTTAAACATTTTACAGAATTTTTTTCCTTATTACTTTATAACTTTTCCGTAATTCCCATATCTTAACTAAACATATAACTTCGACTTTACTGTGAAGATATCTGCATTTTTCCCACTTACTTCAGCCTGTCATTTGTTGTCAACCTTATAACTCCAATTTTCAAATCCACGGATCATTAGTTCTGACTTCTCTTTTATATACAGAAAGTCCATGAAAGGTTTCCAGATCTTCACAAAATTTGATGTTGTTTTGTCCCTCAGCAGTTCCGTTAATTTTGCCAATCTTCAACATCTTTATTAGCCAGTCATAAAGATGAAGGCCATTCTTTCCAATGCCTGCAGACACTTTTGGAATCCTGACTCAGAGTGGTAGGCGCAACTACAAAATGGCTGCTGCAGAAGGCGGAGCTGACCGCAAGATGTCAGGGAATGAGTTTATGCATGACTCTAACAGTAATTCTTCAACATTTCAGGCAGAAGCTCTGTTAACAGAGCCAGCTGGGAGCCAGTTTGGCATAATGGTTAAGAGGAGCAGGACTCAGGGCTTGATTCCCCACTCCTCTGCTTGAAGCCAGCTGGGTGACAATGGGTTAGTCACAGGCTCTCTCTGAGCTCTCTCAGGGCCAAGCTACAAGTGACAAATGGCACTTGAACAGCAAGTGGATTGAGTGGAGAGCAAGTGGAGGGCAAGTGAACAGGGAGGAATACACTTGCCGTTCAAGTGTCATTTGTCACTGGTGGTTTGGCCCTCAGCCCCACCTACTTCACAGGGTGATTGTCATGAAGATACCAACTATGCAGCAATGTTTAACATGATACTCTCTGTTATTGGATGAAGATAACAACAACAACAACAACAACACACTTTGTAAACTGCTCTGAGTGTGACATTAGGTTGTCCTGAAGGATAATATATACATCAAATGTTGTTGAAATTTGTCACATTGGCTTCAAACATTGGCCATTCATGGGCCAGTTCAGCTCTGTTAGTCCAATCATCCATGTCATCACCAAATGGCATGTGTTACAGGATTCCAGATTCTCTTTTTTAAGGCCATAAATGGAGTGGGCAGAAAACATTATTTAAAACAGGTTGTGATTCAGGCTGTGCAATGTGCTTAACCTGCCTCTTGGCAGCACCCTACGTCATGTTAGAAGTCTAGAAGCAAGTCATGGAATTAGAGATGCCACCAAATTTTGCCCAAGACGAAATTCTGACATGAATTTAGAGGTCCCCTGCTCTAGAGAAAACATCCAACAAATTGGAGGAGAACAAAACATAACAACATCTAATAAGATTTCTCTGAGAATTTCTGCACAGACTCTAACACAAGGAGAAAGGTTTTCTTTCATTGTTTTAAAGCCATAAAACCCACCCACATTGCAGTAGCCTGTGGAGCTTATCACCAGGGATCTGGCTCAGATGCCAGCCCTCCCAAATGCGAAATAACGACAGAGCTGAAATCTGTTCCTGCATTGCTGTAATTAAGCCTGTAACATCTCTGCCCATTTGTTTTTATGAATGTAGCGATAAGCATTTTTGTCATAATGCAACATTATGCTGTAGACAGCAAATACGATACAGTCTAATGATAGATTTCAGAGACTCATTCCATGAAAGCGGCAAATGAAATGATAAATCTTCTTTGTGCTCCTATTGATGGAAGGAGCATCTAAAATGATGTCAGGGCTGTGGCAAAGGAAGTTACACAGATCTAGAAGATGAACTTCGTACTGAAAGGGAGTGGACAAGAAGAGCCTTCTAGGCAGTGAAGTTATGGGCAAGGTCACCAAGAGGGTGGTCAAGGACATTGACTTTTGAGGAAGGGACTGCTGAATGTCAAGTAGTAACACCAGACACATCTTGGCCTGTAGGGATATAGAGTATCTAAATCTGGAGCTTGTGATAGGAGAAGTGTTGGCCTGTGGAACCCTGGAGTCAATGTCCTTCTTAGCAAGAAAGCACACTAGGAGTGCAATCTTAAGCATGTATACTCAGAAGTAGATGCCATTGAGTTCAATGGGAACTCAAGTTTGGTGTAGTGATTAAGAGTGTGGGACTCTAATCTGGAGAACCGGATTTGATTCCTCACTTCTCCACTTGAAGCCAGCTGGGTGACCTTGGATCAGTCACAGCTCTCTCGGAGCTCTCTCAGCCCCACCTACCTCACAAGGTGTTTTGTTGTGGGGATAATAATGGCATACTTTGTAAACTGCTCTGAGTGGGTGTTAAGTTATCCTGAAGGGCGGTATATAAATCTAATGTTATTATGTTATTATTTATTTATTCTCACAGAAGAGGAGTGTTACAACCCGCTTCCTTTTTCGGTTAGATTTTTCCTTTAACCCTCTTCTTACACCCACTGGGTAGATTGCTACCGCCAGGAATTATATTTCAAAATAAGTAATTTAAATTTCACTTTTAATAACATGCCCAAGTGTCAGGCTCCTTCATGGGATTATGTGGCCCTGAGGGTAGGAATGAAATATAGAGGAACGACAGATACCCTGAGATTTTTTTAAAAAATTATTCTTACAAGAAGTGTATCAGTTTCACTCCAGTACTTAAGCTTGATGGTTTCAAAGATAGTTCTCAGTTCTTAGTTTCCTCACATAGGTTCAGTCACACAGATATGTATATTTATATACTTTGCCTCTCAGGCGCACACATAGTTTGCCTGCTTCAGATAGAATGAATGTTCTCTCACAGACACACACAGTTCAGGCTTCTACCAAGGTTGCATGCTTTGCTCAGACTGAACGTTCTCTCACTCCTCAGTGACTAAAAACTGCAGTTCACTCTGCCCATGCTCTCATTCATCAGCCAATCATCTCACTCACTCATCCCTCTCTTTCACTCCCACTGTTCATCTCTACCACAGCAAGCATTTAAACACACACACACACACACACACACACACACACACACACACACACACACTTAAAATCATCACAATGAGGCTTTTGAATACGGCATGGATACCAAGTAGAGGTGGGCACAAACCGGGGGGAAATGAACTGTGTGATTCGTGGTTCATGGAGTTTCATGAACCACAAACCACGAACTTTCACAAACTTGCCCCAGTTCATGAACCATTTCATGGTTCGTGGATCAGCTGCTTGTCGGGGAGATCCAGGACTTCCATGAACTGGTCTCCTGGTTCGTGTTAAGCATGAAGCACGAACCAGCCCGTTTCGTGACAAACTTTAGTTCGTATTCTGGTTCGTGCCCATCTCTAATACCAAGTAGGCTGAAACTGTTCTATATACTGGTGCCCATTTGTCCATTGGAAATCTCCTTCCATCAATAATTTGAGGATAGAGAGATAAAGGGTGGTGGTAATGTTGATGGAGATGCTTTAGGAGCCTCCCCCTTCATGTAAATCACCACTAGATACAAAAATAGGGGGCCTTAGGCTTGCCACCATTTTGCAAACTAAGCTGCTTAAGTTCTGTGACTCCCTATGATATTAAAAAAAATAATTACATCCTTACCAGTTTTCAATTCTAAATTATTTGTGTATTTCTGTTCCCTGAGGCAAAACCGTTTTAAAAAAAATAGAGTAGTATTTTATATTTGAATGAAAATGCAATTTTAATTATAGTTGTCATTACACTGAAAGCTTGAAGACAGCTGTTAAGTATCAAGTTTTCTGTTGTCACTATTTCTTGATTGTTACAATTAATGTTTCCTTCTGTAAAAAGAGCTGGGATAGATGTGAATCTAATAACAACTATGTGAAATGAGATGATTTCCCCCTTAAACTAAACTTGAGTTTAATTAACATGAATGGTCATTATTACCTACTAGATCATTTAAGAAACTATCAGATCTATTGGATTCTCTCTACCCTTATATGGAATTAGGTACTTCATTTCCATGGCAGGCAAAGATTACATATATGTTTTTTTTTTAAAAAAATGCCTTTTTATCAATTATTCTCTTTTCAGAAACAAACTTTGCCACAAATGGTTATTTTATGAATCTCCTTCTAAATTCATGTTTTGTATTTATAGGGCTTTCTGCCATCATTGAACTCAATGTGGGTTATATAAGATGCCCCAAAGTCTTCCTTAGAGGCACTGCCCAGAACCAAAACTGCTTAGCATCAGCAGGGTTCTTGGATCACATGCCTTAACCATTGTCTATCTTCTTTAAAAAGGGTCTAATATATTTATTTATTTATTTTATTACTCTTCAAGACCGCCCTCCCCGTCAGACAGGCTCAGGGCAGTGTAACATCATATGATTTTTACATAAAGATTAAAAACAATAAAAACATTAGAAACATTATAAATGAAACATTATAAAAAACATTAGAAACATTATAAATGAAATTTGATTGCTTCCCAGCAGGAATTCTTTTTAAAGCATGTTCTGACTGAAGCTCTAAACTATTTGAGCTTGTTGCAAAAACCCGCTTACAGATTGGGTTGGATCCAGCAGGTCCCCTGTCCTCCCAAAGAAGCATTTCTGGAGGGCATTTTGGACTACTGCACGAGGACTGAGGCAAGAAAGTCATACTTTGCAGACTGAATTCCTGCCATCCATAGAAACGCTCCATTAGTTCAAGCCATTAAAGGATCGTATTTACTCAAAAGGAAGATGCCACCCCAAAATGTTATAGACACAAAAAAAAAATTACTTGAATATCACTGCAACTTGTATGCGAATGTAAGATAACCCTGTTTTTTCTTTGATGACATACCTGTGGAAAAACCATAGTCTTGCATTAGAATAAATACTTTATAGGACAGTCAGGGAGGGTATAGAATGTTCAAGACAGTCAAGCAGTCTTCTCCCTGACACACTGCTTTTCTAGCAAGATAAAAAACAGTGGTGGGACCAAACATGCTGCTGTCCTTGATGTTTGTCTTTAGGAGCATAAGAAGACATCATCTGCAGTATATTATAAATATCTTTTGTATAAACCAGAAGTCGTAACAACAGCTCAAAGAGCTCTGCATTATATACAGCAATCTCATATTTACCTATCAATTTTGCTACTGTTACAAGCAGCCCCAGTGAGTGCATTTTTAAAAAGTGAAATGCCAACATGTTTTTGCTTTCCGTCAGGTTTGCTTCCAGATGGTTCGACTTCTCTTTCTAAATGTTTTGTCGGGTGTTCTGATGTGACACTGGCAATGATAAAGAACATCTTCAACATCGTTGTTTTTCATTAATCCTGCTATTAAGCAACAGTAATCAGAACTCATTTCATTTCAGGCAGAGAGAGTTAAGCAAGCTCTCTCGTAGAATTTAATATGCCTGTTGACTGAGCATGACCATAATTTTTAATGTACTGGGGCATAAAAGGACAGGTAGTCGTTGGCATTCCATTCCTTTAATAGGGCCCACAAAACAACTCACTTCATATAATGACACTTGTATGTTGCAATACCAAACTTTCACTGTCATTAAAAAATGCAGAACAGTTCAGTTACAGAGATGTGAGCACATCCACAGGGCAGGCAGAACTGCTTCACTCTGTACTGCCTACAAGTCCATTCCCTGACTCTGCAGGGGCAATCAATGTACATTAGACAATAGATATTCTTCAGACTGGAAATGTTGGGATTAAAGGGAAACAAGTTAGGTTGGTTCTTGAACAGTGGAACCTTTTTCCAGTGAGAGGTGTCCTGTTATGACACAAGAGACTTTAGAGCAGGAAAACCACCTTACATTAGAGGAACCTTTTGCGAAAGGCATCATGAGGAAATGTTCTAATTTTAAAAAAAAGAGATAGACGTGACAAAAAAGAGTAGAACTGTGGCCTAAAATTTAGCGAAACAGTAGAATGGGAATTCTAAGGAAAGAACTACAGCAACAGCAAAGCAGAGCTCTTCAAATAACTGAAGAATCCAAAAGCTCTGCAAGTGTACAAGTTTGTGCATTGCTAATGTGTTGTGTGTTTTGTGCTGTCAAGTTGCCTCTGACCTACGGCGACCCTATGAATGAAAGACCTCCAAAACGTCCTCTCATTAACAGACTTGCTCAGATCCTGCAAAGTGGAGGACGTGGCTTCTTTTATTGAGTCAAGCCATCTTGTTTTAGGTCAAGATTGCTACTGTACTAATGTACGAGATTGCTAAAGTACTGCTTCTGTATATGGAGTTTAATTTCACTATCGTGGCTAATATATATACATGGAATAGATATTCCTCTGTATTTAAAAAGAACACAGAAAAATATATATATATTCCTCTATGGAATATCCTTTAAATTTTACTAATCCTTCTTTAAAACCATCTAAGCTAGTGGTTGACACATCTTCTGGTATGAGCAGAATTTGAATTACACATAGTATTAAAAACGTTCTTCCTTTTGTAGCAGTAGCAGTTGTCCTATTTATTACTTGATTTACACTTTCTTTTGCTTTTATTCATAGCTACAAGGAAAAGTATCAGACAAACTTGCAATATATCTCATCACCAGAAATCCCCTATGAACTCAGTTCCCTAAATAGTTTCCACATATTTTCTTTTTATGTTTGCTTATTTTTCACTAACTCTGCCTTTTCCTTGTCTTTTCCTCCCAAAAGAAACACAGAATTTTACAGTATTGCTTACAGCAACAGAAATGAAAAACAAAAAATTACAGAATACAGCCCAAAGGAAAAAAATACTCATTGAGCTGGATCCAGACTTTCTGCTCATGCAAGAGCCTGGTCCAGTAGCACCTTAAAGCCCAACTAGATTTCCAAGGTCTGAGCTTTCAAGAGTCTGCATTCCCTTCATCAGTTACAAGGAGTGGGAAAGGATCCTTCCCTTTTCTTCTCCTCATATTTTAGTTTTGTTCATTGAATGTACCAGCCATTGAACATATTGACTTACACTACCTAATTGACTTACACTATCTTACATTATCACTTAAGTCTCAGTGAAAAAAGTGGACTATGAATACATACATCCATGTATAAAAATAGACAACCAATGCCTACATCCAGGGGCCATTTCGTAGAAAAAGAGCTGGAGGAGCTCATTAGCATAACTAATTAGCACAACTCATTAGCATATGCCACACCTCTTGCCATCACCGGAAGTGTGACATTAGTGTAACTGATTTGCATATTCCACACCCCCTGGCATCACCTGTTCTGGCTGTTTTGGACCCAATCCTGGCCATTCAGGAACGAAATTGGGCCCAAAATGGCAAAAAGGGGCTGAAAATGGCTGAAAGAGGGGCCAAAATGGTCAGGATCGGGCCACTGATGAGCGGGAGAGTGATCCACCACCTGTCAGAGGCCTGATCCGGGCTGTTTCATCCCCAATCCAGACTGAAACGGGCCCAAAATGGCTGAGAGTCAGGTAGACAGGGCCACTTGACATGTGACCTCTTTGGGGGACTGCCAGAACTGCGTTCCTGTGCATTCCCCCTCAAAATGAGCCTTGCCTACATCTTAAAGTAGTATTAATGTGAACAGAGCAGCTAATTCACAATAACAACTGAGAGCTAAACTACAAGAGACGAATTACACAAGGATGCTCATGTGAAGGGAGTCACAACGTTAGCCAGGAAGCTGAGTTTTAAAAGAGATCAGAAGGCTCTGTCTGGGGGTGTGGTGCCAACTCTGAGGGAGAAGGATGCTTGGAAAGTGAGCTCCATTCCTCCCCACCCTAAAGCCTCAAATTAAATCATCATAACAGAAACCAAAAGCAAAAAAATGAGAGAAATATGCATAAACAAAATGCGGAGGAGAAAAAAACAAAGGTAAATGTCTCTAAAAAGCTTCAAGATTACTTCCTGGTCCCTCATCAAGCAGCAGAAAAAGAAAGTGCAACAACCAAAATGGCGGCTGAAAGCACCTATCTCTACCGATCTGATGCTTGCCAAAATATTTGCCCAAATGAAACAAAAAATAATTAATAAAATCCTAACCATACTTCAACCGTTGGAAGAACAACGAACAGAAATCAAAACGGCTTTAGGCAAAGTAGCACAAAAGGCTAACCGAGTGCTGATATTAAGCATGTTGCTGCGGTCCAAAATAGATGTCTTACAACGGGAGAATAAACAACTTCAAAAAAGACTTTTACAAATAGAAATCTTGACAGAACAATCTAATCTTAAATTCAGAAACTTTGAACAGCAAATGACTGTAAATGCAGATCTGCCTTTGTTTTTAGAGTCATGGCTGACACAGCAGTTGTGGCTTGAAAAGAGAGCAACCCCAATAATCACCAAGGTTTTTCGCCTGGGAACACAAAACAATCCAAAAAACAACCTTAAAAATAATAAGCCAAGAGACATATTAGCTATGATTCCTGACTGGAAGACAAGAAGTAAAATCCTGGAAATAGCAATAAATAAAGGCTCAATTCCGTATAAAGGGACACATATCCAAATTAGAGATGGGCACAAACCACAAAAAAACCCAAACCATGGGGTTTGTGGGTTTTCATGAACCAGTTCATTTTCACGAACCACGAACTGGGGCAAGTATACAAACCAGTTCATGGTTCGTGGCTCATGGGGTTTAAATGCCCCTTTCCGGCCACTTAGCAGTGGCAAGGAAAGAGGCATTTGACATTTTAAAGGGCCCTTTCCTGCCTTGCAAGCGGCAGGTCCCTTTAAAATATCAGCTGGCAGGCGGCAGGGGGGGATCCCCTCCTGCCGCCTGCTAGCTTATAGTTTAAAGGGACCTGCTGCTTGCAAGCCATAGGAAAAGTTTATATGGCCATTTCCCTTGGGAAATGGCCATTTAAACTTCCCCTTTATGACCCAAACGAACCAGTAGACCAGTTTGTGGAAGTTCGTGGAAACGAGCTTCCATGAACCACTGGATCACAATCCACAAACTAGGTGTTTTTTTGCGTCATAATTCAATTTATGCCCATCTCTAACCCAAATACTAATGGACTTACCATCCACAATTTTTTAAAAAAGAAAAGAACTTAGATCTACAACAGAAGCACTGAGAAAAGCCCAAATAAAATATAAATGGACTAACTATATGACTAAGTCAAAATACAAGATTCCACCTACCAAGCTACAGATCAGGAAACTGGAAGGATACTATTGCAGGACCTTGGCATTGAGACTTTTCCAAACTGCGACAAAATCTCAGAGAAAAGAAAAATGCCCATTCCTTTATCACTTTACAAGGAAGGCAAGACCCCAGCGAGACGTATCTAATAACAAGCAAAGAAAAAACAGACCAAGATGTTAACATTCAAGTTGAGAGCAAAGTAAAACAACTTGTTAAATGTTATGACTGTATAAGATATAAATCTGGTTTAAGAATGGAGGCACGGGGTGGGGGGTGGGGCAGAGCTCACAGTTAGGGCCTCCAGTTATTTTTACACTTCTTCAAGTTGGTATAAGAAATACCAAATAGTCTATAGGGGATTACTCTTGGGCTAGAGTGAACTGTTTAGTAAGCAACTTAATTTAATCTAGTTTATAGTGTATTAATCAGTAAGTAAGAGGGGATAGAGTTAAGAGAGGGAGGGGGAAGGGAAGGGGGGTTATTTTAGCAAGGTTCATAAAGGGCTATAAGAATGGTTACAAATTATTGGGTTTTTTTGTATTAATATCTGTAACTGATCCATAAAGGTTTCACTTATAATAATACCTATTTAATCATTACTATAAAAGAATCTATTTCAAATATTATGTTCAACAATAATCTGGTTATTAGCAAAAACAATAAATCGTTTATGTATATATAAAGAATTCTCAATAGTAATGTCAGGTTTTAGGATATCATTTAAGTATATTAATGTCTATTTGAAATCAAAAGATGAAACACCTAGTTGTAAAAAACCTCATTGTTATTATGGTATGCAAACGTTCATTAACGTATGTAATAGAAAATTTATTAGATACCATTGTATAACAACTTTGCTTTAATACTGTAACTGTTTATTAAGCATAACTAAATAAAAATTTGGAAAGGGGTAAAAAAAGAAGGCTCTGTTGATTTCCGCTCTCTATACAGCCAGCAAAGATTGATCCTCACAGGGTTTGTTTATTTCCTCTTCACCTCCTAGAAGGGGAGGTGAAACTTAAAGAGCCTTCAGGAGGAAAAGAGGAAATTAGCAAACGTTCTGAAGAGCAATTTTTGCTGGAACTGTAGAGAGGGGAAATTAACAAAGCCTTCCAATCTCTTAAAATTCAGCCTCCCGGCTAACGTTGCAGCTCCCTTCACATGAGCATCCTTGTGTAATTCTTCTCTTGTAGCTTAGCTCTGAGCCGCTACATTTTGGACCAACAGAAGGCTACATTAACATCAAGGGCAGCCCCATCTAAAATGTGTTATAGTACTATAGTCTCAAAGTTAAAGAAATATGGATAGATCATACTGGCCAGGCTGATTTTAAGAGAGGTATTTCTGAACTTGATCAAATTGAGAAAAAGCATGCTTAACCACTGTATCGATATATTTCTAACAATAAAATTGGGTATAAAAGCTGCAAAAACATATCAATGATTTTTTGTTAGAATAAGTAGAATGCATTTCCCCATTTCTGAAAAAGCTCACTTCACCTGAGGATTTGAAGATGCTTAGCAGGAGCCAAGCTTTCTTCCATCTATAGCTGCTTTTGACCTTCAGTCTTCTGAACATCCTTTGGGTTTCTTGTGATGGGGAGGAAACCAAAATTCAACAAGCAACCAGAATGAAACGCTCAGGTGAGATGGCAGACAGAGAGAACAAAAGAGGCGGAAGGGTGTAGCCGAACAAAGAGATGAGAGGCACAGCTGCGGCCTGCCAAGAAAGAAATGGATCATTATTTATAAAAGCAACAAAGAGGAGAGTCGAAAATGGAAGAGTTTGGAAAAGGAGCCTCAGAGAAGAGCAAAGGATAAGAACAAAATATTAAGAGATCGGCTTGCCCTTGGAACCTTACAGACTTTCTTAATAAGGAAACAGAGTCTAACACAAAGGGAAACAATTAGTACATCATAGTAGGATCCTGCAAAAAAGAGGACAAACAGCAAAAAGAAGAGCAAGATTCAAATCCATTGCACCTCAAAGTCCAACAAGATTTCAAGAGTCAAGCTCCCTTCATCTTCCTCTTCTACTGCAGCCCAACACGGCTACCAATGAGAAAAAAGAGATATTCGACAAAGAATCTGAAGCCGGTTTACACTCTTCTAAGAACAATGACGTCAAAGGACACAGAAGGGTGTAATTCTGCTTAGGATGGCATTGTCAGCCACACAGTATTTATTAATGTATACACTATAAACAGTAAACACAGTATTAATGTATACATTTAATGCAAGTGGCACAGGAGTAAAGCATATCCAACCCCATCCACATTTCCACCCATTCTACATGTAAACAAAGGTGTGGGGTGTACACCTAAAGTCACATATACCTTGCTCACATCATCTGTCCATCCTATATTGAACACAGTCATGTGACATGTTGTACTTGTGAGGGGGGGCACAAAGGGAAAGGGAAGCCCTAATTCTGCACCCAGCTTTTAAACATTAAGGAAAACCAGTCTTGACACATGACACTCAGGGCCAAGCTACAAGTGACGAATGACACTTGAACGGCAAGTGTATTTCTCCCTGTTCACTTGCCCTCCACTCAATCCACTTGCCAGGCAAGTGTCATTCGTCATGTGTAGCTTGGCCCTCATTTCACGGGGGATGTGATTTGCTGACTTTGTCTTCAGGGTTTTATTGATGTTTTACATTTATATTATTTATTGGATTGTTTTGTCTTTCTCATCAGATGCCTCAAACAGGCATCTGGAGAGGTGTGTTGTAAAGTTTCCAAAGAGATAAATTACATCTCTTTGGACATATTCATTTATTTCATTCCACTGTCATTCTGGTCAAACAGGTTTTGTTCTTTTTTCAAAGCCGCTATGGTAGAAAAAGAAATGAGGTTTTACTTCACAACTAGCGATGGCTGTATCCCATCACTTTCACATTTCTGCGGGGTTCTGTACTTTTGTTGGGAAGTGTCATCAAGTCACAGCTAACTTAATGGCAACCCTGTAGGGTTGTAGTGGAAAATTTCGGAAGACTATTGTGATGAGGAGATAGGTGGTAAGCCACATAGCCCTTCTCCATGTGAATGGCAGACGCAGGGCAGCTGTGAGTTAACTTCTACACAGCACCGTAAATTGCAAGCACCTGTTGGTGTTAAGGGTGGCTATATAAGGGTGAAAAACTTCAGAGAGAGACAGATGGAGAGAGCTGGTGTCACAAACCCATGGCCAACTCAGGCTGACTTTCCTTTACCTGGAGGTAAAACTTCTCCGCTTTAAACCTATGAAGCTGTATACTGGGCTGGGCAGCCTCTGGTAGCGTGGTTGATGTTAAGCTTCAACTTTCCTTCTTGCCCCACCCTTTAAAAATATTAAAAATGGTTACCCAGCCAAGTCTTAGTAGGGGACAGATCAGGGGTTTGCACTTAGTAGCAGACAGCTCAAAGGGTTTTGTAGAGGAACTTCACTGGTGTGAGGCACAAAACACTTGCAATAACACTAGGTTGCTGGCTTCTTTCGGAGGTTGACACTGCTTCACAGATGTTACACTTTATATCCTCAAACACAAACACAGCACGACTTTCCCTCCTCTCCAGACCTTAGGGTGCTCCACAGAGACAAACCCTTCCTAGATACTGGACAGGCATTATAGTTATGAGCTATTACCCTGTTCCTGGCACTGAAGGGGAGACTCCTCTCTACCCACTTCCTTGGCCCTCTACAATCCCCAGATCTCTTGAGTCTAAGCAGGAGTTAGTGCTGGTTTTCCCTGCTTTAGTCCGAGGACTAACAGTGCTTCACAGACATTATTTCCTCTCCCAGAGGATTCTCTGGCTGACCCTCTCTGGTCTAAAGCCAGGCTCCAACTCTTTTTCACTCTCTTGTTTACTCTCCAACTCCAACTGACAGCTTCCCCAACACTCCACCCCCAACTGCCATTTCAGGCTAACCTCATGGGGGTGGGGGGGGGGAGGAAACATGTCAATCATAGCTCACTGACTGGAAATCTTAGCATCTGAAGCTGAGCCCATCACAGCTGGCTTTTTCAAGATTGTAGCCAGCTGAAGACTGACCTGCCTGCTTGGAAGACAGCCTGGTTTTTGAAGCTCACATCATCCACACCCTGAGGAGAGGAGGACTGCTTGTTGAGACTGTTTATAGAGGTTATTGGGTGGCTGGAGGATCGTTAGTAGTATTTTTGTTATTATTAGTTGCTGAATAAAGCTGCACCCTTTTGTTCACACGTAATTGCTTGTTGGAATCCTTTTGAACCATGGGCAATACAAGGGTTTTCAAAACAACAGGTGTAGAGAGGTGGTTAGGCCTGCTTCTGCATAGCTAACCTGGACTTAGCTTCCAAGATCTGACAAGATGGGGCTGACTTGAGCTATCCAGGTCAGGACATACTTTTAGAAAGCCAGTTTGGTGTAGTGGTTAAGAGCGGCAGGACTCTAATCTGGAGCACCAGGTTTGATTCCCCACTCCTGCATACGAACCTAGCTGGGTGACCTTGGGTCAGTTGCAGCTCTTTCAGAGCTCTCTCAGCCACACCCACCTCACAGGGTGATTGCTGTGAGGATAATAATGTGTTGTGTGCACATACCCATGCCATTGATGTAGCCTTTAAACTGATATATTGATCTGATCTGCTTACGGTATTGATCTACTGTATGATTTTATGCCATGCTCACTTTGTGCTTTGTAAGGTAACCACATATCATACCATTCTTGGTTTGCCTAAAAATGAAAGTACTAATGCTGATTTCACAGAGAAAGTAACCAGCCTGTTATCTCTGAAAATATGTGGCACTGGCCTTGCAGCTGGAACTAAAAATGTAACCATTTCCCAGGGGAGAGAGAAAGACTTGGCTTTCTTTGTAATCTTCTGCTGTTTCTATCCAGACTAAGCTGTTGTGTTCTCACACATGTTCTTAGATTTTTGTACCTAAATGCAAACTGCTCCAAGGGAGGGGGGAATAGTACTCCCTATATCAGTAGTGCCTTTGCTTGTGTATTTATTCCTGCCAACCTTTCCCTTCTATGGATGTACCCATGAACTTAATGGATCTCTGAATAAAGACCTTTTCAACCAATGCACTGTATAGCTTGCTGTGAGGGGTCTGGGGGTCTATCTGCCATGGACTGCCGTCCTTAGAACTGAAATAATGACATATTGTAAACTGTTCTGAGTGGGCATTAAGTTGTCCTGAATGAGGTTATATAAATTGAATGTTGTTGTTGTTGTTGTTGTTGTTGTTGTTGTTGTTGTTGTTGTTGTTACATGCTTTGTAAACTGCTGTGAGTGTGATATTAAGTTTTCCTGAAAGGTGGTATATAAATCAAATGTTGTTGTTGTTATTAGCCAGATGTAAACTAGATCAACTAATCTCCTCAGTGGGAGCAGAAGTTCTATTGGGGAGCTAGGAATTCCTAACAGAGGATTCTCAGCATCTCACCAAGTTCTAATCCCGACGATTCTTTGAAGCCATCACATATTTGGCTGGAAAATTTAAAAATCTAGGAAATGGTGGAACTGTACAAACACCCAATAATGAAGTCTTTGGCACTCATGACACTGGCTCATAACCAGTACTTCACCTTAGAAGCCAGTCATTATGTATAGTCACCTACCATTTCATGAAGTCTTCAGGAATACCACAAAAAAAGAGGAAATTCTGCCTTTGACCTAAGAGAAGACTAGGATGTTCTCAGAATGGCTGAAGGATTCTTATTGCTCACTGGAAATCTAATCAAGGTAGTTTTGACACTCAAAAATTTATATTATGAAAATGTTGTTCGTCTTCAATGTGCCTCTGGACTCAAATCCTGCTTTTTACTGCTTCCAAATGCCTCAAAGCATGAGATAAAAGTCTGGTGCCTCCTGTCAAAGAAGAGACAGGAACATTCCTTGGGCTCATATTATAGGCTGGGATACCCCCAGAAGCAAGAAAAATATTATTACAGTATGAGACTGGTGAATGAACTCCCCATTGGTGGAGGCATCAACTTCTCCCCTTGCAGAGGAAGGTTTGAGATTGGCCTCCTTCCTAAGATGATGCTCAGAATAAATCATTTTTAGTGTCACCCTTGTTGCAAAGCACATCATAAAAATACCCCTACATTTGCAGCATAAGACCCCCCACCACACACACACACACACACACACAAAGGTGGGGCTGAAAACTCTCCCTCCTGAGAAACCATATTTCCTAAAGTCATAGTGGTCATGCATCTGATGAAGAGAGCTGTGGCTCTCAAAAGTTTATGCTACAATAAAGTTTGTTAGTCTTAAAGGTGCTACTGGACTCTTTGCTATAGTGGATTTTATTAATATTTGTTCAATTAGAACATCAGAGGAAGTGGTATATTCTACAAAAGTCTAAGTGAATGGGCAAATTCTGTTTTCAAACTTAGAAATGATGGTTGTATCCTAGATTTGTGGAAAGATTTCAGAGTTATTATAAACTTATCCTGAAAGTCAAAACCTATGACTTGTCACAAAGGGAAGATTTATTGGCTCCATGAGTGGGTGGAAAATGATTCCCCGAGATTGATTTGTCACAGGTCTACACAGAGATGGAAGTTAAGGACACTTCCAGCTCACAATCAATACATTAAATTGTCTATTCTAGTAAAATCGGTTAGAGCTACGAGTGTACCAGTGTTTCTCAAAATTTGTGTCATGGCTGTCAAAAAGTCACCAAAGGGACATTTTATCCTCTTAAAATTTTCTCTAGTCTTCTATAGATTTTTTCCGCTAATAAATTTAGTATTGATATATACTATATACAAATGAAATACAAAAAGAAACAGGGCCTTCTCAGGAGGACATGAAACGTGTAAAGTGATTTTATGAGAGTTAAAACAGATTCTTCCAAAAAACAAAACAAAAGTTATTTCAGCGGGCCTGTAAGACGGAGATGTTCCACCAGGCTTACGGTTGAAGCCAGCATCCGGACCATCATGCTGTAATTCTTCAGAGGTGGGCACTGTTTTTCAGTGCCCACCTCTGAAGAATCTCTTCTGCAAGTTAAGAGCCAACACTGTCTTTTTCCTTCCTCATCAGAGCAGGGGATTATTGAGATAATCCTGGGAGTTATCACTTTTGCCTCTTCAGGGAACCCTCATCCTGAAACAGCTGCCTCCATCCCAAAGCAACACTTGGAAAGGAACCTGGCAGGGTTTTGTCATTGGCCACAGCTGTCAGGGCAGCCATTTTGGGATGAGGCGCACAAGCAGTCTATAAAATTACAAATGTCCCCATACATTCAACAAAGTTGGGGGCTAGGGATGGGCATGAACTAGGAAAATGGCAGTTGGTTGCAGTTCATGGTTCATCACATTTCATAAACCGCGAACCAAATGAAAATGCCCATGTCGAGAACCGGTTCATTTGGTTCATGAATACGTCACTTCCAGGGCAGCAGAAGGTCTGCAGAAAGCCCTTTCCCCCCTTCCCATTGCCTAGGAAATTGATTGATCGGCACAAGGCTGTCTGCAGTGACAAACTGAAAATGAACAAAATGAAGTCCTAAAAATTGTCATAGTTCAGCACAGTTCGTCAGAAATGCCCTCTGGCGAACCACCAGGTCATGAACCAAAAAACAGCCCGGTTCATGTCAAACTTTGGTTCATATTTCAGTTCGTGGCCACCACGACCGGGGACCCCTGCTCTAGAGGGTGACAATGAACCTTTAGAAGCAAGACTGGTGGTGCATGGAACAATCGTCTGGTTTAGTGTGTGGAAGCCTCTTTCATGTTATATTTTATATGGCCCTTTTCTGTCATTAAATTCGAGGCTGTTTACGTTTTTAAAAAATGCTTACAGTATGATACACAGAACATAAAAAGAAAAAAAGGTTCCTAAAGAGGTAGATTAATGTTTGGTATCCAAGACATACAATTAAAAACAGCACTCGGAGAAGTAAATTAGGGTAGCAGCCATGGTGTAAAAGGTGTCCCCCCCCCTTTTGTTCACAGTAAAAATGCTAAAAGGAAATGAAATGCATTGAAGCAGAAACTCACTATATTCTTTACAAACTAGGGCTATGTTAGATTTGCCTTGTTAAATATTTCTTAAGCAATTTTTAATTGACAACATATGTTGAACATCACATAGCAACGTGTGCAAAGCACTTTACATCTGTCATAGCCTCCTGAAGCTAATCCCTCTTTAATGTTCTTGCTTCCTTTGTATTGCTGCAGGCTTTGTTTCTGTTTACTGTCATCTGAAAGAAGAAAAAAAACAAGTTAGCTGTCAGCAAGAATAGGCTTATTCTACAAAGATTGTAATGCTATTAATCTTTTGATTGGCTATCTTTTTAGGAAATCGTTTCCAAGGGCATGGGATGCATTCAGAGAGAAAAAAGTAAAACCTAACGTCTTTCAAGGTGAAATGGAATAATTGTACCCTTTGAAGGGAAATCTCTGGGATTTTGTAAATGCAGTAAGGCAAAAGGTAGGTCTGGTTGGAGACATTCTATTTATAAATATCTAGCATTATGTCTAACTGTAAAGTCTGGGCTCCTGTGCAAATAACAGAATTAGTGAAACAGGACCAGCTACAAAGGTGACAAATATTTCAGTGGTTCTTTTTGTACTATGAAAGTACAGCTGGCAGGGAAACTGTTGGCACAACCTTTGCCCCTCCTGGGACGAATCTCCAGGGGGTGGGGTGGACTGCGTCCAGGAGACAGTAAAGGGCTCATTGAGTGAATGAGTGGTTGCCCCTGATTTGAAGTGGACAGTGGTGTGTCTATGGTTGCCAGGTATCCTCACTCTCCAGGCAGGAGGCGGGAGACCTGGCACTCAACGTTACTGACGTCTTCATGCACAAAGTGCACGTGCGCTCCTGGGCTGCATGATTATGTCACTTCTCGGAACTGACATCATTGCACAGGGGCCTCATTATGCCCCTGGGAGCACTCTGTGCTCCACAGTAGATGCTTTTGGCACATTTGGAGCCATATTTGGGCTGTTTAGGATCTGAATTGGCCCACTGTGAAGCACTGGAGCTCTCCAGGACCCTCCCAGCAGTGCTCTGGAACTCCACAGTGGGCTGAATCGGGCCTGTTTGAGGCCAAAATTGGCCCACTGTGGTGCATGAGAGTGCATTACACCACCGGGGAGCATGCCCCAGGGGGCATGTTCTTCTGGCTTTTCCCATGCTGGCCAGGTAAGTGGGAGCAGGGGTGGGAGTTGGGAGTGGGGGATCCCATGCCCCTAGCGGAGGATTGCCAACCCTATGTGTGTCCTAAATAAATCTACCCTGGACTCAGGATAGATGAATATTTATTACTCAGTTTCAAACCTATCCTGCTTGAGCAAGGTGATTGAAAAAGCGGCGACTGGAGAACTTCAAAGATTCCTGAATGAAGCGGATTGTTTGGATCCATTCCAATCTGGGTTCCAGCCTGGTTATGGGACTAAAATAACCGTGGCCACATAGTAGATAACCTGCAGTGGGAGACGGACAGGGGAAATGTGACCTGTTGACTCCCCTGGACCTCTCAGCTACTTTTGCTATCATCTGTCATAGTGTCCTTCTGAACTGCCTTTCAGGGTTGGAACTGGGAGGCACTGTTTTTTGGTGGTTTAAGCCTACCTTGTAGGTAGGTTTCAGAGTGTGGTCCTGGACCTCTAGTCTGTGGAATCCCACAAGCTTCCATCTTGTCCCTTCATGCTTTTAAATATCTACACGAAGCCAGTGAGACAGGTTAACTGGAGATTTGTGCTGAGTTGCCACCAACATGCAGGCGGCTCTGCATAATATCAAAAAAGGCAGCAGAGCAGCTTTTAAACTAATCCCAGAGAAAGCTAACAGGAGCTCAGGAGACTCTGGTTTGGGCAGGGCCAGTGCCACCATTGAGCCAGTGAAGCGGATGTTGCGGGCACTGGGGTGCCAGAGGGGGTGACGGGGGCGGAGGCATGTTCCATGGAGCTGGCATGCCTGGCCTTCAGCTGCTGCAGCCAGCCAGCCCCGTGCTGCCGCCACCACCGCCACACGCCCCAGCCAGGCGCAGCAGCCACGGGCCAGGCACAGCAGGTGCCACCACAGCCACCCGCCAGCCAATGGGCCCTGCTTGCTGCATGATGACATCATCACATGGTGTTGTCATCACGCAATCCAGTGGCGCGCATGCACACTGTGTGTATGCACGCGTAGGGGCGGCCACGGGTGCCACAAACCCTGGCCCCGCCCCTGAGGTCAGGACAACTCTTAGTTGGCGTAAGTTAAATTATATTTGTTCAGAGTGTCAGCATGAAAGAGTTCAATAGCAGGGAGAAATGTGGTAGGCTTGTTTTTCTCCAATATTGCATCAGTCTTGGTGCCCAAGGCGCATGCATATTTCCCTCCTTTTTATCACCCCCCTCCCCACCTTGCTTTTCCTCATTTCAAATATTAGATTCTGAACTCTTTGGGGCAAGAACCTGTCATCTCATACTCTAGAGTGATGGAATATAAGTAACACTTGATAATAATTATCCAAAGGGACAACAGGTAATTTTGTTAATTTTGATGGGAGCACAATAGAACTTGGGACCAAGAGCAGAATGAAAAAAGAGAGTCATGTGTGGAAACAAAAGGGCTGAGGAAAGTGAGGATCAGTGGAGAAGGAAATGTGTGATAGGGGTCTACACGCCAATACTAGAATCCTCTGAGCCAAGATGGGGGAGCTACAGTGCCTGGTGCTAAGTGCTAATTTAAATACAGTTTGTTTTCAGAACCTTGGCAGAATGGGATATGGTCACCCCTGGATACAAGTCCTACAGGCAGGAAGGGGCATGTTGGAAGAGGTGTTGTGTTTTGCATCTAACAGAGTATAGAGTCAAATAATTTAGAAAACATTGGGGGAATGAACTGTCCAACAGAATCATTGACTGTGAAGATACCAGGCTCCAAATATTGCTTAAAAGTGGGGGCATAGTATCACTCCCCTGATCAAACCTTTGAGGTTGATCTCAAGATGGAGAAGGAAATAAGGGAGGTGACTAAAGCAGATAATGCTGTGATACTGGCTGACTTCAACTCCCCTCACTTGGACTGGGTAGATACGTGCTTCAGTCATGCTGTAGAAATGAGTTTCCTAGACAACTGAAACGGGAATTGCACTGGAACAGTCAGACACGGAGCCAATCAGAGGGTAATGTTCTTGAACTTGGTTGCGATTGAGGCTCGAGACCTGGTAAGAGAGGTGGATGTAGTTTCTTCTAGTGGGAAAAGTGACCACAATGCTATTAAGTCCAGCATTTGTGTCAATGGAAAGTTACCCCTGAGGTGCAAAACAATAATGTAGGATTTCAAGAGGGAACGTTACAAAAATGAGGGGACTTGTTAGAAGGAAGCTGAAAGGAAGGCGAGTTAAATCCCTAGAGGGTGTTTGGAAACTATATAAAGCCACAGTCATTGAGGCCCAGATAGAACGCATTCTCCAGGTTAGGAAAATCACTGCTAAGTCTAAAAGAATCCAACTCAAAACCACTCTTCCAGAGTGCTCATTCAACACTTAACAAATACAATGTAATAAGTTTTATATAAAGTGCAAAAAGTGCTCAATTTCATCAGTACATAAATATAAGTAAAACCATCAGTATGTATCACAATAAATAGCATATTATTACAAAATCCAAATGGTGGGAAAGAATCCAATGAGCACTATGGATTCTTTCCCACATTTGGATTTTGTAATAATATGCTGTTTGTTGTGATATATATACTGATGGTTTTACGTATATTTATGTACTGATGAAATTGAGCACTTTTTGCACTTTATATAAAATGTATTACATTGTATTTGTTAAGTGTTGAAAGAGTACTCCGGAAAAGTGGTTTTGAGTTGGAGTCCTTGTGTTCCGGAGTAGCCCTTGTTGCTTTGAGAAGACTTGGGAAAAACCCAAGTCAAGGAAGCCATACAAATGTAAAGATCTGCTAAGGAACCTTCAAAAGACTCCACTGTTTGTTAGTAAGAGCTTTATTGAGAAGTGGCTAGATACTTGATTCATTGTCAGGAATGAGGCACCACCAGATATCAAGAACATATATCATTTACAGGCTAACATTCCCCACCCACTTCCTAGATGCTGGCTAATTCTGCTGGGAACTATCTACACAGGGGAGGACAAAAGGTTCAAGGTTATGTGGGCTCCTTTCCCAGTGGCTAAGAGCTAGAAGAATTCACATCTTGGGAGAGTATGGAAACACAGCTGCAACAGATAGTCATAACATCATAACCTCCAGGCCTAACCCCTCAGGTATAAGCAGGGCTCATTTTGAGGGGGAATGCACAGGAATGCAGTTATGGCAGTTCCCCAAAGAGGTCATATGACAGGTGGCCCCACCCACCTGACTCTCAGCCATTTTGGGCCTGTTTTGGCCTGGATTGGGGCCGAAACGGCCAGGATCCGGTCTCCAACGAATGGTGGATCACTCTCCCACTCAGCAGCCACCTGATCCTGACCATTTTGGGCCCCTTTGGGGCCATTTTCAGCCCCTTTTTGCCATTTTGGGACCAATTTCAGCCCTGAATGGCCAGGATTGGGTCCAAAACAACCAGGATAGGTGATGTAACATACAGGAGCCCTTCCTCCTCTCATGGTGGCGTTCTGAGGCCATTTGGGCTTTCCTTTTTTTTTAACAACCATTCCTCACAGCTGTTGTGTGGATGAAGGAACCTGAGTCAGGTCTGGGAAATCTGGACCCAACTCTCTCAAAACTTGCGTGTCTAGAGAGACCCTTAGACAGCTTTAAAAGGGGATTAGACGGATGGGGTGGAAGACCTCCAACAAAGACCAAGCCTGCAGAGGCAGGCAATGGCCAATTACCTCTGTTAGTTCCTTGCCATGGACACCCCATAAGGTGTCACCATAAATCAACTATGACTTGAGAGCAGGATTTAATTTTTCCAGTCAAATTTGTGGGAAATAGGTCTACCAGTGGCTACTTGTCATGGTAACTAAAGACTACCTTCACATTTATTGGTAGCAAACCTCTGGATACCAGTGCCAAGAAGTAACATCAAAAGAAGGCCTTGGCCTCCATGCTCTGTTGTTGGCCCTATGTTGCAACTGGTTGGTCATTGTGTGAGACAGGTTGCTGGACTAGATGTGCCTGTAGGCTCTGGTCTGAGGGCCAAGCTAGAAGTGAAGACTTACACTTGAATGGCAAGTGAACAGACTCACATGTATTCCTCCCTGTTCACTTGCATGCCACTGGCACTCCACTCGATCACATAGAGCCAAACTACAAGTGATGCTTGACACAGGTTGGACACTTGTCAGCTTCCCTCAAGTTTTGATGGGAAATGTCGGCAGCTTGGCGGAATGTTGGACAAGTGACTGTTGAAATGTCCATTGGACAGCAGTCGGAGAGCCAAGCTGCAAGACCAGGATGCCTACATGTCCCATCAAAACTTGAGGGAAGCTGACAAGTGTCCAACTAGTGTCAGGCATCACTTGTAGTTTGGCTCATAGTGATCAAGTGGAGGGCAAGTGGAGGGCAAGTGAAAAGGGAGGAACACATGTGAGTCTGTTCACTTGCCATTCAAGTGTCATTCATTACTTCTAGCTTGGCTCTGAGCCAGCAGGGCTCTTCTTACATACTTGCATTCTGATGACACTCATCTCCATCTCATATTTCCAGAATATCTTTGGAAGGCTATGGAAACTGTGCAGTTTTGGGATGGAGGAAGGCTAACAAGTTCAATATTTTTTTAAAAAAATATTTTTTCCTTCTCTGTGTATGAGGGGAAACCTTGGGCACTAATGCTGCATGCTACTGGAAACCTGCACTCAAAACTGGAAGCTGACGGAACAAGACAGGTTTAGGGTCATGGGGAGGTTTGTTTTGTATGCAGAAGGTCCCAGGTTCACTCCCCAGCATTTCTGTTTACAAGGATCAGAGAGCAGCTGTTGTGAAAGGCTTCCACCTGAGACACTGGAGAGCCTCTACCAGCCAGAGGAAACAACATTGACCTTGATAGGCCAATAGGCTAACTCTGTATACGGTAGCTTTGTATGTTCACGTCATGCCGCTTGCAAGGTTACAATCACATTTTTCATGGAAGGCAATTCCATTACGGCTAACAATTTACTCAGAAAACGTTAGCAAAAGAGTAGAAAAAGACCTTGCAGGACAATTTTGCATTCCTGTAATAGTAACCCACAAACAGTGTCACACTTTAAACTGTTTGACCGCTGGCTATGATTCAGACACCTTTTTAAACGATGTTTGTGTGTGTGTGTTTTTTTTAATGCACAGCTCATCTATACAAGTTGTGTGGGAATTCAGATTTATTTAATCAAGTTCAAGTTGAATCTAATACACGTCTCTTGAGTAGGGAAAAGTTCTAGGGAGCAACCCTACAGGGCCTTTTAACAGGAGACTACAGGCTTGTGGGGTTTGCTTTATTGATGGTTCCCCAGAGCACAGATGAAGACAAAGGTGAACACCTACAGGGTATCTAATCCACTTTCCCACCTGAGATTCCTCCGAAGAAACACTCCAAGGTATTTCTACCAACCCTCAGCAATTTCCCAAGTCAAAATGAAGTTTCACCACATAGACATATCTGCTTACGCTTCTCAACGAGAATGCCCTTTCAAAACTCTCATGACTATTTAGTGACTATCAGGGGATTATTTTATATCAATTAGCACCCACTGAGGAAATAGTAGCCACCCATTTGGGGCCATCAACTTAAAAAAAAAGCATGATCAGCCAGATGAAAGCGTGAGTAATATGATTAGAAGGTTAAAATTTAGGGGCTTTTTGTTTGTTTTTTAGAAATTACAACAGGATAGAGAGAAAATATAGAAGTTGGCATACAAATAACACAGTGAAATCCTAAGCAGAGTTACTCCATTCTGAGTCCATTGTAATCAATGAGATTATACTGGAATAACTCTGTTTAGGATTTCACTAACAGTCTCTCTATATGAGAAATCTGACACAAGAAACGTGAAAAAGGTTTGTCAGGAGATGCAATGTTAGCTGGGACGGGTAGTTTAAAAAGTTTGTCCCCTGATCGGAGTGTCCTCTGGGGAATATATGGGGAGAGACGGTCCCATAGAAATGCTGGTCGGTCCCAGTCCGCACAGGGCCTTATAAGTCAATACCAGAACCTTGAATCTGATCTGGTACTCCACTGGGCTTGTTGGTTCTGTTTACATTTGGAGGCTTTTGTCCTGTGTCTGCTTTGGCATCTGGCTATTGGCTTCTTTTGAGTTGTTTTCTCCATAAGAAACAATGGAGACAAGTTGGATGGCTGAGGATACCTCGTTTAGGAGCATGTAGGATTGGTCCAATTTGCTTGATATTGGGGGGGGGGTCTTTCATAGACAGGCAGTGTTAAATCCCCTGCAATTTGGTGTTATTTGGCTGACAACAGCCACTATAGCCCTACAGAAAAAAATATCCCCCATAGGGAATAATGGAACAAGAATAATTCTGGAATTCCAACCCTCCCCTGCACTCCCAAACCCCAAATCAGTATCCCAAAATTCAAACCTGAAAAAATCCTTTTGTTTTAGATGCACATTCCTAGTATGTATGGATACACAGAGTGGATGTCTTGGATTTAATGGACAGAGAAAATTAATCTACACCTTCCCAATTCTGCAAGGAGACACTGACAAAGGGAAAGAGGATAACTGAGAGAGATCCAATTACAACTCTGCTCATGTTTACTCACTAACCAAAGATGAGGGCATGATAGAAGTTTTAAGAAATAGATGCTTAGCAACAACTGAGAAATTAAAACAGCAATAAGATGTTAATGGATGTACTAAAAGCTGGAATGAATAGGAACATCTTTCCAATTTGTGAATAACGTTAGCACTATCGAAAACCTTTTAATATGATTTCCTTGAGAACATGGATCTATTGTACAAGGATTTTTTTTTCCTTCTTGATGAACCTTGAACTAACGTCTACATGAAATTTTCTATTCTGTTAACTATAAGGGCAGAAGATTTGATTCTTCACCTCTGTGGCATATATTGGGAAACAATTGAAAAATACATTTAGTAACAAATTATCCAGTTATTTGTTGTCTTTTTATGACAATCATTTTCAAACCAAATTCATTCATAGTCTTTTTTTTTGGGGGGGGGGGAGAATTAACAACTTAAGAGAAACAATTGGCTATCAGTGCACATGTGTGAAACACTGGGGTTAAACAGGTTTTTGTCAAGGTGAATCAAGGCATTTGGTAAAGAGCAAAGGTGAAATGAACTCGCCATCAAGAGTCCGCCATACAATTATTTCCTATTGCAGGCAGAAGCAGATGGTGAAATGATTTTACCCTATAGCCTCCAGCAAGAAATGCCAAAAGGTCATATTTGAAAAGGTTGCTCAACTGTTGAATATATTAGTGCTTAAGATGGGTACTAATGGGTTTAAACAACGAAGACTGGAACAATAACGATAAAAAGGAAAACTCAAAGTGGCACCAAGAATGCAGTCTTTTATCAGAAATAGCTCTATTTCAACACCATTCAACACTAGTTTGTTTATTTATTGCTTCCAAGAAGTTCTAAACTGCTTCCAAGAAATTCTAAACGAGACCTCTTACACAAGGACACTCAAGTGAAGGGAGACGCAATGTTAGCTGAGAAGCGTATTTTACAAAGACACTGTCAGTTGCATCTCTCTAGAGTTGGCAGAGATCGCTCCTCAGAGGGTTTGTTTATTTCATCTTTTCCAGAGCTTTGACAGAGCCCTGGGGCCTTCCCGGAGGTGAAGATGAAATTGACAAACCTTCTGAGGAGTGATCTCTGCCGGCTTTAGAGGTGAAACTATTTGTTTGTAAACTATACTTCTTGGCTAACAGTGTGTTTCCCTTCACTTGAGCATCCTCATGTAAGAGGTCTTGTGTAGAGAGACTCCAAGTTATCACAACGGGCTGGGCAATCATGTCCAGCCTAAATATACTATAATAAAACCAGAACTCAAAGGTACACAGTGTTGATAGGCAACAGATTCAGGATGAAGAACTTCTTCATTCAATGAATAATTTAACTGTGGAATGCACAGCCAGTGAAGGTAAGATGACCTTTAGCATACAGTAGATGGCTTTAAAGGGGATCAGGGCATTGATTCCATCAATGGCTACTATCTATGGCACTCATCATGCCCAACTATAGCAAACCACTGAAAATCAATGTTAAGAGGCAACATTGGGGGAAGATCTTGGCCATTCTATCTTGTTTATTGGCCCTCCAGGACAGCTACTGTGTGAAAAAGGATGCTGGACTTGATGGACTTCTGGTCTCATCTGGTACAGCTAGTTAGTGTTCTTTATCCATGTAGTGCCAATTTAAAGTCTGCCTCTTCTTTTAACTGTATAGGCATTTTTGCCACTTTATTCTAAACAGGCCACCTATCCACAATCGGTTTAAGATCAAATTAAGAACCAATACTTTCTATGGTTTATGGTTTTATTGAGCATTTAATTTTGGTTGAAAATATAATATTATGGCAGCTTTTGTCTACTTGTTATAGCTGTATCCCTCTGGATTCGTTCTTGGGGGCTCTGTTTTGTATTACCTTTATGTCTTATATACTGCATTACATATAAAATTCAGCAAAAAATATCCAGTGGAAGACATTTCCATCAGCACAGCTGTACTTCATCTTCCAAACATTGTTGCCCAAAATACTTGGGGGAGATGGGACCTCTAAGAATAACTTAAGAGGGGAGCAGGAGTTCTGCCGCAGGAGAAGGAATCACTCCATAAATTTCCTGAACCCAATGGATTGTTGTAGGTCATTCTAGGAATCTTACACAAAAGTAGGGGGGAGATCTAAAGGTTCTGAAGAAATAAAAGGAGAACTGAAAGATTTTCATATAGGAGGTTCAAGGAGCTTATGAGCATCTTGCTTCTTGATGGATGCTCGTCTAGAAGAGAAACCAGAAGAAATACCTTGATAATTACAGGGATGCTTGTGGCCAACACTGGTTAAGAATTTGTAATAGATATCAAACTGCTCTCAGCAGCATTTGCGAAAGTGTCCTTTGGTTCATTCACAGGATGTACGCAGAGGAACTTCAGCACATGTAAATGCACCTCTTCTGCCCCTGTGCAACTCAAGGTACATGTAGAATTTTCCTCAGGCCTGCAGTGACAGAGGAAAAGTTATATACACCAGAGATGGAAGTCTTGCAGAGTTCTCACATCACCAGGATAATCTCGTTTTCAGAGAGTGGATTCGGATTGGAAGTTCCGAGAGAGAAAGCGTGCTTTTTCACTCCACGATCACAGGTCTTGTAAAAAAAGGGTGAAGGGTTGGGAGTTGGGAGTTTTGCTTTTTTTTTTTTGCTCTTGTTGCTGAATAGTTAATTGTATTTAGACTCCATCTACCACGGTTCTAGTTAATAACACAACACAACAACAACAACATTCGATTTATATATCGCCCTTCAGGATGACTTAACACACACTCAGAGCGGTTTACAAAGTATGCCATTATTATCTCCAAAACAAAACACCCTGTGAGGTGAGTGGGGCTGAGAGGACTCTTGAGAGAGCTGTGACTGACCCAAGGTCACCCAGCTGGCTTCAAGTGGGGGAGTGGGGAATCATACCCTGCATTGTAGATATGCTGTCAGTTCTCTTTGTGTATCCACAGCTCTGCTGACTCTAGATTGCCAGTATATTGATTCAAGTCCCATAAGTGCCTTACAAGACATCCAGGGTATAAGCTTTCAAGAATCTGAGGGCCAAGCTAGGAGTGACGAATTACACTTGAATGGCAAGTGAACAGACTCACATGTATTCCTCCCTGTTCGCTTGCATTCCACTTGCACTCCACTACGTGATTGAGTGGAGTGCAAGTGGCGCACAAGTGAACAGGGAGGAATACATGTGAGGGCCAAGCTACACATGACGAATGACACTTGAACAGCAAGTGTATTTCTCCCTGTTCACTTGCCCTCCACTCAATCCACTTGCCGTTGAAGTGTCATTCGTCATGTGTAGCTTGGCCCTAAGTCCGTTCACTTGCCATTCAAGTGTAATTGGTCACTTCTAGCTTTGGGTCTCAAAACTTCATACCCTGGAAGTCTTATTGGTCTTTAAGTTGCTACTGGACCTGAATCTTGCTCTTCTACTGCAGACCAATACAACAATCCACCTTCAACAGTATATTACTGCCTGCCATTCTTGCTTCTCCCCATTTGGTGACCTGCGCTGCAAGGAAGTGCTCAGACTACTCCACGTGCAACTACAAAGTCTTACGGGGGGTTCTTTAGATTTAGGAAACAGATGAAGGGGGTAGGAACCTCCTTCTCTATACATGCAACCCTTCATTAGCAAAGTGATCTTCTGAGGAATTTACAGAGACATTCGCATACCTCCGAACAAAGTGGTGACCCTGGTGCCAAGCACATTGTGTATGTTAGCCCTAACTCCCTGCTCTTCCTCAGATTGCAAACGAAGAGACAGAAAATTGAGGTATTTGTACTGCTTCTATCTCAGCTACCCACCCAGAAATGGATTGTTTTGTTTTCCAACCAGAGGCGATAAAGTTGACTGAAATAGGAACGGTCAGCTGAGTGGATGTGGGAGGGGTGAGAATGACATTTGAGGTCAATGAAATTACTGTTTGTATCGCTAGTATGCTAGAGCCATAGATCTAGAGGAGTTAGCCATGTTAGTCTGTAGTCACAAAATAGTAGAGTCCAGTAACACCTTTAAGTCTAACCGACTTTATTGTAGCATAAGCTTTCAAGAACCACAGTTCTCTTCGTCAGATGCATCTGCTGAAGAGAACTGTGGTTCTCGAAAGCTTATGTTTAGCTAGAGCCAGAAAGAAGAGCCAGCAGTGCATTCACAGCTTTGTAAACTCTTCATTTTATATTATGTGTCTTTAGCTGGTCTGGCAGATGAGGCATTAAGAGAGCAAACAGAAAATCCAGCTTTGAAATATGTGCAGCTGAAGTTAGGGCAGTCAGCTCATAGAAAAGTGTTTTGGTGTAAAAATCCCCCAAACCTTCAGCCTTCTGTTTCTGGCTGCCATTAAAGAGACAAACTAGATAGTTATACACATGAACATATGACACCACAGTTATAAGCAGCAGAATTATTGTTTCTGGGGAAAGCAAGGATTTGAGACGTGAATAGTGTGCTCCTTCATCAGAGGGTTGTGAGTTTAACTTATTGAACAACAGCAACAAAAATCCTGACTTCCGAACAGATATGATTGGCTATTCCAATTGCCAAAGAAAATGACTTGAGGCAAGGCTAAAGTATCAATTTGCGATTTTCAAATTAAATGCTGAAAATAAGTAATCAAGGCAAGGTGTAAACTGTAATTCTGTCGGCTTACAAATATTATATCAAGGTCCAATGATCTAATTTAGAGAGGAGTAAAAATTTGTGCATATCTATTTGGGCTTTTGATTTTTAAAAAAATAATAATTGGACCTAAGTAGCCAGATAAGATCAAGATGAATTACCATGGCCATTTCCACACTACTCACTCTCATCCGGAACGCTGCGGAACGTCGTGAAAAAACGTGGAAGATAGCATCTTCTCGTGTGAGTTTTCACGATGTTGTGCAAAACTTGTGCAAGAAGACACAATCTTCCGCGTTTTTTTCACGACGTTCCACAGCGTTCCGGGTGAAGGTGGGTAGTGTGGAAACGGCCCATGTATGGATGTGAAAGTTGGAAAATGAAGAAAACTGACAGGAAGAAAACTGATTCATTTGAAATATGGTGCTGGAGGAGAGATTTATGGACGCCATGGGTGGCCAAAAAGACAAATAGGTGGGTTCTAGATCAAATCAAGCCTGAATTCTCCCTAGAAGCTAAAATGACAACACTTCAGTCACATAATGAGAAGGCAAGACTCGCTGGAAAGGACAATAATGCAAGGGAAAACGACGGCTGTAGGAAAAGAGGAAGACTCAACATGAGAGAGCTTGATTCAATAAAGGAAGCCACAACCTCCAGTTTGCAAGGTCTGAAAAAAATTGTTAATGATAGGACATTTTGGAATTTGTTAATTCATAAGGTCGGCATAAGTCATAAATAACTTGACAGCATATAGAATACGCTCACAGAAACACATAGCCAGATATGTTTTGAAACTCTTGTCCTATTAAGTGATACAATGGCAAAGACTTCCTGGATACAGATCTAGTTATGCAATATAATGAATCTAGCCCATAGTGTTATTCTTAAACCTACTTTACACACTTGAACAAAATATAATACACAA
The DNA here is from genome assembly GCF_028583425.1 of Eublepharis macularius. NCBI lineage: Eukaryota > Metazoa > Chordata > Lepidosauria > Squamata > Eublepharidae > Eublepharis > Eublepharis macularius. The sequence goes on along the minus strand of NC_072792.1, from coordinate 17,942,610 downwards.
GGGCTGTTTGTGACATATTGTAGATCGCAGTGGTTGTGGCCATGGTAGTACGATTGTTTATCAGAGAGACAGAGAGAGAGAATGTTCATGTTTGATCCATAGATGTCCATCTCATGGCTCGTGCCCATAATAAGTAGTTTACACTAACGTGCCTTTGAAAGTAAAGTAGAGAGTAGAAGCTCAGGGGAAAATCCTTGGGCCCATTGCTTCTCCAAAGTCTGTAGACTTTCTTCCCTGACCTTATTTATTAGCTTCATGTATACCCCTCTTTCTCCCCAGTGCGGACCCAAAGCAGCTTACACTATTCACCTCTCCTTCACGTTATTCTTACAACAACCCTGTGAAGTCCATTTGGCTGAAAATATGGGAATGGCCCAAGGTCAACCCACCATATTCCCATGGTAGACTGGATGCCCCAGATTCTAGTCTAACCACTGTACCACAATGGTTATTGTCTATTCAAGCCCTCAATTCTCCATGTCTAGGCCCATGGTTCTTTGTCACTGATAGCTCGGTCACTGTGTAGTACCTAAGAATCTCACTACACTAGACATCTTACACAGGGATGGTCAAGTGTAAGGAGATGTAATGTTAGCTGGGGAGCATAGTTTTAAAAAAAGAGAACCAGTGGAGATCGCTCCTTAGAGGGTTTGTTAATTTCATCTTTGCCTGAAGGCTTTGTCAATTTCAGCTCCCCTTTGGGGAGGAGAAGATAAAATTAACAAACCCTCTGAGGAGCTCTCTCTGCCAGCTCTGTCTTTTAAAAATACCCTTGTGTAGAGAGATGAAATTGACAGAACCTTCAGTGAGGTGAAGATGAAATTAACAAATCCTCTGAGGAGTGATCTCCACCAGCTATGTTTCTCTACACTTGAGCATCCCTGTGTAAGCTGTCTTGTGTAGAGAAACTCTAAGCATCTCAGCCAATTGTGGCCTTCTGCTTTCTCACCTGTCTGTGATCTCAGAGCAGCTCAGCCAATCACTACTATTTGATTTATCACCTTCAAATGCCTTAAAAACATGCTCAAGCTTCTTTTTTAAAAAAATGTACAGTTTGCAATGCATTTTACTTGGGAGCAGTTCAAAATTTTGTTTTTCAGTTTGTCTACATTAAAGCTCCACACGTCTCCCTTTCAGCTAATAGAATGCCACCGAGGTATTGAGTTTATTATCAGTCATTCCATGCCTCTAGGAAACAGACCTTGATAGGAAAGCTCAGCAAATAATGGATGGCATATAGTACATATTTGTATAAACATTGTTGATCACTTTTCATTTACAAATGGCAGAACAGAGGTGGGAGCAAAGGGTGGGTAAATAATGAGACCAAATGAGGGTAAACACATTTAAAATACAGAGAAGGTCATGGAAAGCCACTGTTAAGTGGTAGCATTACAGACCAGGTATATAGGCATTGCAAGGTATTATTAAATACAGATCTAGGTCACAGACTCAGCTTATTCGAGCAATATCACTAAATAAGAAAGTCGCCAACTGGAACAGCAGGTGCATGTATAGAATTCTTACTAAAGCCAAAAGGGATGTTCTCAAACATTTGAAATTTAGCAAATTTTCCAACTTTGAAGAATTTCAGTGAAAAAATTCAAAGTCACATTTTGAATACTTTTTTTAAAAAAAATCTAACTATCAGTACTTTAGGCTTCTTGATATTTCCTAATTGGTTTGATTTTATCAGTTTCAGTTCTCTAATTTCACAAGATGCCAACTATTATGTGTGAAGACCATTGTGAGTTCTTTCCAGTGCTATTAACCTCCCTTATAAATCCAACTATATAAAAGGCTAAGCGTATTCAAGACAACTCACTTCTTACCCTGGTGCACCTCCAGAGAGTGCTGTTGTGGAGGGAAGCCCAGATGAGGCAGCCAGACCTCCAGAGTGCACACCACAGGGGGAAGCCCATGCCTGCCCCCTGCCTTCACCCAGCTGGGATCAGGAGAGGAGCAGGTGGCAATGCCTATCACCCATCTTCACACAGCTAGGATCAGGAAGAGAGAGGGGACAATGCCCAACCCCACCTTAACCTAGCTGGGATCAGGAGCAAAGCAGGTGGAAATGTCCACCCCCTGCCTTCAACCAGCTGCGATGAGGAGCAAAGCAGGGGGCAATGTCCAATCCTCACATTTATCAAGCTGGGATGAGGAGTAAAGCAGGGGGCAATGCCCATCCGCCACTTTCACCCAACTGAGATCAGGCACGGAGCAAGTGGCAATGCCTGCCCACCTAAAGGGTGGGATCACCTACCAAGCTGGGATCAGGTGTGGAGCAAAGGGCAATACCCGCCCTCCATCTTCACTCAGCTTGGTTCAGGAGTGGAGTAGGCAGCAATGCTCACCCCCCACCATCACCCAGCTGGGATAAGGAGCAGAGCAGGTGGCAATGTCCATCCCCTCTTGACCCAGCTCAAATCAGGAGCAAAGCAAGAGGCAATGCTTGCTTCCCACTTCACCCAACCAAGATCAGGAGTGAAGCAGGTGACAATGCTTACCCCCTGCCTTCACCCAGCTGGTATCAGAAGCAGAGCAGGTGGCAATGCCTTCCCCTTCTTCAACCCACTGGGATCAGGAGCAGAGCAAGTGGAAATGTCAGCCCCTGCTTCACTCAGCTGGGATCAAGAGTGCAGTAGGTGGCAATGCCTGCCCCCCCACCTTCACCCAGCTGGGATCAGGAGTGGAACAGATAGAAATGCCTGCCCTCCCACCTTCACCCAGCTGGGATCAGAAGTGGAGCAGGTGGCAATGACTGCCCCCCCACCTTCACCCAGCTGGGATCAGGAGTGGAACAGATAGAAATGTCTGTCTTCACTTGACCCATCTGGGATCAAAAGTAGAGCAGGAGACCAGGCCTGCTTCCCCCTTCACCTAGCTGGAATCAAGAGCGGAACAGGTGACAATGCACGCACCGTGTCTTTACTCAACCCCCCCCCCTTCATCCAGACAGGATCAAGTGCAAAGTAGGCAGCAATGCCTGGCCTTATTCACCTGGCTGGAATCAGACACGGAGCAGGAGGCAGTGCCCACCCTCTCTTCATGTGACTGGGATCAAATGCAGAGCAGGTGGCAATGCCTGTCCCTTTCATCCAGCTGGGATCACGAGTGGAGTAGGCGGCAATGCACGCACCGTGTCTTTACTCAACTGGGATCAGGCACGGAGCATGAGGCACTGCCCTCCCACCCTTCACCCAACCAGAAACAGGCACAGAGCAGGTGACAGTGCCCACCCCCGCTTCACAAGGCTGGGATCAGCCATGAAACAGCCATGGCTAATTCTGGCCAGGATCAGGCATGGAGCAGGTGGCAATGCCCTCCCCCTTCACTTGGATGGAATCAGATGCAGAGGAGGTTGCCATGCCCATCCCCCACCTACCATCCAGCCAGGATCAGTGATGGAGAAGGAGGTTATGCCCGCCTGCCCACCTTCCCCTTTTTAGACCCAGTTGTATTTTTTCCCACAATGGGCTTTGTTACTAGTCAAATATAAATGCCAACTCTTATTAAATGCACATCAGATATCAAATATTGTCAAGCATGTATTTCATCCATTTTCAAACTATTTTCCAGGGGAATCCTGGGCCCTTTGGAAGCTTTCTCATGAAAACAAATTAAAGATAGCTTTCCCATCAAAGGCTGTCTGAAATGCTCAAAGAAGAATGCTATGTGTATTCATTCAGCTAATAACGCCTTAAGCTAAAGGCCAGTGCTGCCCCATATGAATTGAATGTACACCCCAGAATATATCCCAGAATCCTCTGCAGTGTTTTGAAAATATGCAGGGGAACTGTTCCCTGACATTAAAAAGTTTGAAAATCACTTCGATGTGCAATTCTTTATCATCTATTACTACTCTCAAATGCTAAATATCATTGCTTGTTAGCTATGAAAAAATCTTTTAAAAAATCAACTGTTCATTACCAAACACTGAAGTCAAATACCATCAAAATACATAAAAGATAATTCCAGGAATGTTTGAGTACAAATTCACGTCAGCTCTCACTTGAATAGATTTTTAAGTGCCAAGCATAATTTCTCTTCCCAGTTCTCAGCAGACTTTGTCCCACCCTTCTTTCATTAATTCACACTGCCAAATAATTTTAGTTACCCACAATAGCCTTTTTTTAAAAAAAAAAGGTGGAGGTATCAGAATGCATGCAGCCATTATCCTATTTTCAAAAAAAGAGAGAAGTGATACTTAAGATCAGAGCCAGCAGTCTGTAACAATGTGACAATCTTGCCCTTCCTTGGAGGAGTTTAGGGTGGTAGAAATGGTCTTCTTCTCCTTTTCTCATCACACTAACCCTGTGAGATAGGTGAGGCCGGGAGAGACTTTGTGTGTTTGTGTCATTAAGTTGCTTCTGACTTATGGCGACCCTACGAATCCCCTACAAAATGTCCTGTCATTAACAGCTGTGTCAAGGTCTTGCAACCAGAAGGCTGTGACTTCCTTTATTGAGTTCATCCCGCTCATATTATGTTGTCCTCGTTTCCTTCAGCCTTCAACATTTCCTAGCATTATTGTCTTCTCCAGTGTGTCTTGTCTTCTCATGGTGTGACCAAAGTACAGTAGTGTCAGTGTTGTCATTTTAGCTTCTAGGGAGAATTCAGGCATGATATCTAGAACCCACTTATTTGTCTTTTTGACTATCCACTGTATCCATACATTCTTTGCTAATACTACATTTTGAATGAAGTGACATTATTCCTCTTTGTTTTTTTTCATTGTCCAACTTTCACATCCATGCATAATAATGGGGAACACCATAGTATGTATTATCTTGATCTTTATCCCCAGAGACACATCCTTATCTGTAGGGATTTTTTTTAGTTCCCTCATTGTTGCCCTTCCAAGTTTCCTAGTGCAATCCTAAGAAAAGTTACTCCAGCCTAAGCCCATTGAAACCAATGGGCTTAGACTGGAGTAACTCTCTTAAGAATTGTGCTGATTATCTCCTTCTGATTTCTTTGTTGTAGTCTCCCTTTGGGTTGATGATTGAGCCAAGGAATCAAAGTTGACTAGCCCCAAATCAACAAATGAAACTTCTAGTTGAGCTGGAATTTGAACCTGAGTCTTCTATGTCCATACTGGTTCTACTTTGGGAAGCTCTTGAGATCTCATGACCTGGGGGCTGCTGTTGTTCAGCAACATTTCTGTGTATCCAACAAAGCATCAATGGAACTCATCTCCGAGTAACCAGTCCTTTTTTTATTTCAAATAATTCAGTGACCTAACAGTCTTGGGCAATGTAAGTCCTGCTTTCTTACTCCACCCTTGCCTTGAAGTCACACTGCCCAAAATTATGCCACGGCCAGTGTTGTACAAAAATCAATAGCAAAAAAAGACGGGAAAGTAGAAGTCTCAGAAGCAAGCATTGGCTGAATTCAGAGATCTCTCAAAGGGGCTACCACTAGCATGCAATTGAAGAAGCTATGAGCCAACATTTCAGTTGCATCAGATCCACAAGAACATAATCTATCTGCATAAGCTACTCCCCAGACTCTACCCAGGAAAAATGCAGAAGGAAAAGATTTAATGTAGCCCCCGCAAAAAGCCCTCCAAGATTCGGGGCTGGTTAATCACTAAAAATAAGAGAGAAGAGTAAAAAGAGGCATAAACCTTCCAAAAAATGCAGAGCACACTCTATGAGCCCTCCGATCTGCGCCCCATTAATGTAAGGATCATTGTTCAAGTGGTAGTGCTGAACATGGTATAATTTATGCGCAGCCATGAGCACTAACGCTGTTCTGCTTTGAAAATGCATTTTAACTGCATTATTTTGGTATAAAATTAAATTGCACCCCCCCACCCACCGGTCGGAATGAAGAGGCAGACACAAGTGTTGGGAATTAAAAGGCCGCTTTATTAAATTATAACAACATATTTGTCAATATGGCAAGGGCCTAACTAGCAGTACAGGTCAGGCCCCGGGGTCACTCCTGGATCTCCGTCCTGACCTGTTTGGGTGATCCACCGACTGCCTGGGGGTGAGCCATCCATCTTATGGTTGTGACCTGGCCAGCCTGGCGAAGTGGTTCACTCCCTTAAAGCTTCCTCTGGCTGTAAAACCCCAGGGGGGGACCAGCTTGTCCAGGGGTTCCCCCCAAGGGCGTCTGACCTCACAACTGTGCTGTACAGCCACCAGCTGCTCCTGACAGACCCCAATTCCACACCAATGGGGATATGCCAAGGGTGGTCACCGGCCCACTCATTTTCCCCAACTCCTAACCTGCCAAAGGCTATTAAACTCAACCCACCTGAGCCAATCACTCACCTTTCTAACAATGCAAGATAGGCAAAAAACTCCCCACCCAATTGCCAAATAGGATGAAAAGAAAAAAATCCTACCTGGTCCTGGAAATGGCAACTGGCTGATCCTGCACTGAAATAGGGAGAGGTGGGTGGTCCAAACATGAGGCACACTGAAGTGCCAAGGGTGGAGTAGCCGAACAAGGTCGGCCTAGCTCCGCCCTACTCATGCCTCCCCAAGTTGTGGGGAGAGTGCTGCAGCTGCCTCCTCAACCTCCGGAGGGGCAAAGCACAGCCCCCAGCCATAGTGGCTGTTGCCGCTGGCTGCGAGTGCCATCTTATTGAACCTTGAGGCAAACATTCAGTTGCTAGTGCTATGTTTGGCACATGGAAACAGGTTGTTTGATACAATGATACTTTATTTTATTTATTTATTTTATACTAATTGTACTAAGCTCATACTGTGTAATCCACCTTGAGTCTCAGTGAGAAAGGCAGACTACAAATGACATAAATAAATATTTATCGTCCGTCTTTCTCAAAGAGATTCAAGGCAGATTACACAGTGTAGGTCAATGTTCCTAGCACAATTCGGCCCTCCCAGCACGCAGACAAGGCTGCTTTGGGCCGAGGGCCGCGTTTGCCACCGCGGAGAAGGGAAGGCAGCCCGCCTTTCCCCTCCATCTGGGCATCTGGGTGGGTGGAGCCAAGACGGACTTACAGGCTTCGCTCGCCCAGTCCCTCTCAGTTGTTGCTCTGAGCTCGGCCCTCCCACCGCTCCCTATAAGCAGAGCAGGACTAGCCGGTTGCCATTTATCAGGGCCAGGTAGGAATCTTTTCTTCTCCCTGAATTGGCTCTGTGGGGAGTTATTTTTCGCCTACCTTGCAATGTAGGGATTAATTTGTTACTGGTGGCGGGTTTGTAAATAGTTGGCCACTGGTAGGATAGGATCAAGGGTGCGGGCTGGTGACCCCCTTGGCACATTCCCATTAGATGGGAATTGGGGTCTGTCTAGAGCAGTTGGTGAGGCTGTACGGCTGCCAGCTGTGAGGGCAGACTGCCTGGTGGCGACCCCGGACAAGGCCACCATCAGGCTCCACGGCTGTGGGGGCTGGAGCTTTACAGGGGGAACCACTTGCCTGACTGCCAGGTCCCAGCCATCTATGGGATGGAACAGCCCTGGGGCAGTGGGGGCTCACCCAGACAGGTCAAGGCAGAGGTCCAAGTGGACCCCAGGGCTTGACCTGTATCACCGTTAGGCCCCTTGTTGCAATGACAGGTTTGTTATGGTTTATTTAATAAAGTGGCCCTTATTTTATACCCAAACCTTGTGTCTGCCTTTTATTTCGACTGGGGGGGGGCAATAGCTTGCTACTTTAAAAAAAACCCTTTGGTGAATGTCTTTATGTTAGCATAAATGGTCCATATGTGTCATTGATTGCAGACTGAATTTGCCCAGGAAGAACATAGGTGTGCTCACACCTCTTCCCTCTGTTTGCATGCATGCCACTACTACAAGTAGAGATGACACTTCCTCTTCCTCCAGTTCTTCTTTGCCAGATATTCAGAGGGCAGGCCACCGTAGCCACTAGAGATGGGCACAAATTGAATTTTGACCCAAAAGAAACATATGAACCAGGCCAGTTTGTGGTGCATGAACCAGTGGTTCATGGAAGCTCATTTCCATGAACTTCCACGAACTGGTCTACCGGTTTGTTTGGGTCGTATTAAAGGGGCAGTTTAAATGGCCATTTCCCCAGGGAAATGGCCATTTAAACTTTTCCTGGCACTTGCAAGTGGCAGGTCCCTTTAAACTATCAGCTGGCAGGCCTTCTCTGCCGCCCTACGGGTCCACGCAATGGCAGAAGAGGCCAAAAATTGCTTTTCCGCCCCTTGTGGGAGAAGGGGGAGGAAGATGTGGGCCCACAGGGCAAGGTAAGTGTGGGGCTGGGGCTGGGGGTGAGGGGATCCCCCCTGCCACCTACCAGCTGATAGGTTAAAGGGCCCTGCCACTTGCAAAGCAGGAACTGGCCCTTTAAACTGTCAAATGCCCCTTTCCCTGCCACTGCTAAGTGGCCAGAAAGGGGCATCTAAACCCCATGAAGCACGAACCACGAACTGGTTCGTAAACTTGCCCCAGTTTGTGCCAGTTCGTGGTTCCTGGTTCGTGAAAACCCACGAACCACAAACCTTATTGTTTGGTTTATTTGTGATTCATGCCCATCTCTAGTAGCCACTCCATGCTATAATCCACTGTTCATAACCTGCCCAAGCAGCAGCAGCAGAAGCCACCATGCAGTGGAAACGGGACCATGAGCAAGCGGAACTTTACTCAGCAGTAGTGACTGAACATTGGCCAGGCAGGTGAGCTAGAAGATCACAAGAGCACCAGCCATCCTTCAATTGCCTGCCCACTCCATCTGTGACAGGACAACATTACGGTGGGATCCAAATGAAAATCTCCCTCTAACCCCCAAAAGGCCCTACCTAGTTGGTGTTTTACCATATCCACAGATCTCTCTACAGAAGATTGAAAGGAAATGATGAGAAAGAAAGGTGGAATTTTTGATCCCTGTCCCATGATGTCTTGTGAAGTCAGACTTGGGAAAGGTAATGGGAAAAGGAAATGATTTGCTAGGCAGCATTTACAGTAGGCAGAGAGAGGAAAGGGCTAAATTTCAAGGGAAGTAAGGACATTGGGTGGTCAGAACTAGGATTCCTATAGCTCCATCCTGTTTAGTGCTGGAGCCATCTCTCCACCCTGGAGATTCAATCCAAAGAAATATCATAAACATTTGCTAATTTCAGTGAAGCAGTGGAGTGGATACATTGTTTGTTTCCTTCTTCCATTTTACACATTTTTCCCCATTGCCCATAAAGACTGTGGACACTGTGAAGAGAAGAATTCCGATCTAGGCCCACACCGATGGTTCTTTAAGAGCATAGATCTCTTTGGAGAGCTTAGAAACATGCAACTCTGAGCTCAGAGAAGCAATCCAGGCACTTGAAGGATCATTTCAAACTGCCTCTATCAGAATTTAGCGAATCAATTTTTGGCCAAAAGAAGAACCAGTTGGACTTCTGAAGAGTTAATCTCTGAAGAGCAAGAGATACTTCTGAGAAATCCCAACTTCTACAGTTTGGTGTTGTTGTTATTTTAGGAAGAGGTGGGAGGTGAATGAGGGAATGGTAGCTTTCTTATTGACATCTTCGCAGATTTTCCCAATCTTGTAATTTCATTTTATTGTTTATTGTAAATGTTTTTATTGTCTTTATTGTAATTTGTTCTAAGGTAGTTTAATTGACCAATATGGGGTCTCTTGTTGGGTCATTTGGGTAATACTTGTCATTTTTTATTCCTTTTATGATTTTGTATATTTTTCGTATAATATTTTTTTTACAAAAAGAGTTAATCTCCAGAGGTGCCCAGCATTACGGCTACTCTTCCTGTGCATTTGGAAGGGAAGAGCTTAACTAGGTTTGTTGCTGGAGATCAGCTGTTTAATAAAATTGACCCTAGTTAACCTGCAGCTGAGTTTCGTGTCTTCATTCTGAGGAATATTGCCAAGGTCCTCCCTTCCTCTGTACCACCAAGATTTATCCTTTTTGTTCCGTCAGAATTCTTATCATCTGCAGCCTAAGAATTAGAGAGAGGGCTCATTTGATATCAAACAACTTCAAAAAAGCAATCACGCTGTGTTTCTCCATTATAAGTAGGATTAAGAACTGCAAATATGAAGCAGTCCACTACACTTACCCCTGATCTTCCAGCTGCCTAGTAGAGACACAAGCCCATTGTCATCCCTTCACCGTCAGTTCTAAGTCTACAAAAGTCTTTAGCATAAGTAATGTGCATTAAAGCGTCAATAAAATGTCTGTGGGATTTGAGGCCTAGTTAGCATATCTATTGAGCTCTTTGCGTTTGCGTTTTCAGAAATGGACTTTTATTAATTACCAATTTAAATCCAAAACTCTGATGCCACAGGTCACTAATAAGTGGGTCATTTCAGCATTAGCAGCTTTAACCAAATGCAATGTTGAAATTTCTGCAAATTTTCACCAAGAGCAATGAAATCAACCATGTACAGCAATCCTTCTCGGTCCTGGTGCTGAAATTTGGGAACTCTCTCCCCGGAACTCTCCAGAATCTTTCGCACTCCTTCCCCATGTGTGCCTGTCTCCCTCTGTCATTATCTTCCAGCATAGTTTCATTTGGTGTTCCCCGGGTAAACTCTTATTGGTTCACTTCCCTGGTTGTGTGTGTCAGTGTGTGTTTCCATGACTATATGTTTTTATTATGTTTATATATGCATTTTAGATGTCATCTTAATGTGTTAAATGTTTTAATACCTGCTGTTCTCTGCATTGGGTACTCTATTGGGGGGGGGGGAGGTGGCATTTAAACATTTTAAATAATTAAATAAACAGCCATATTTATTGTCATAACTGGACAACTTTAAGACATTTATGTGCTTTTGCTCTTAACATAAGCTATAGGAGCGTGCATCTAGAAAATTTTCATGGTAGTTTTGGATCCAGGGCTGTTGAGTTAGATGTTTATTGTGATTGGGTAGGTTTTGGGGGGCGTTGCCAGGTCAGGAATCAAAATCCATTTTTTTCCTTCTTTTTTTGTAATCATTCTTTTCAATAGGGAAAGGGAAAGCTCTGCGGCAGCTATTTTTTCTCTTAATGGCACTACAATTGTTCAGAACACAGTCCTCCCTCTAAGTTTCAAGCAGATAAAACTCAGGGCCAAGCTACACATGACGAATGACACTTGAACGGCAAGTGGATTGAGTGGAGGGCAAGTGAACAGGGAGAAATACACTTGCTGTTCAAGTGTCATTCGTCATGTGTAGCTTGGCCCTAAGTGAGCCAATTTTACAGACCTCCAAAGTAGGTTCCTCTCTGCACAGCCGCATTAAGTTTGCTCTACTAATTTCTAGCCAGTAGGAGAGCTCTGAAGGAGAGCTCCAACCAAACTCAGCTTTTTTTAAAAAAAAAACCTGCCTGCATTTCTTTACTCTTACAGTGGCTAACAATCTTTTAATTTAAAAAAAAAAATCAAACTATTTTTTTAAAAAAATTAACCCACTAATAACTCAGTTTTTCCCTTCCTTTCTTGTTGTGGTCTGTTTCCTTTCAGAAACTGAGCAATCCTTCTTTTGCCCCCCCCCCCCCAGCCATCATTGCACTTTTACTATTCTATTCCAGGGGGACTGGAGTTGTTGTTTTTCAACCAAATATCACCAAAATTACAGCAGAGCATCTTCTACCTGTGCTTAAAAGGACCCCCAAGATTCAAGCAAATTGGGTAAAATGAATTATATGGGCCCCTGAAGAAGCAAAGACTTTTTCACAAGAAAAATGTCTCTCTATAATTCATGAAGATGGGGGGAGGGGAAAGATGGGGGAGGGGATTAGCAGCTCACTTTGGGATTAGTGGTGCTCTTTACTCCTTCCTTGCAACCATCTGATTGGAAGGGAGAAATTCAGTTTAGTTTCATTGCTGGTAAATGCTGAACATAAAAAAACCCAGATTTTTCTCAGGGAGGGGTTTTGCGACTACAATGCAGTCAGGGCTAATGTTTCCATTCTGGAGAGTCACAATAAGACCCAGAAACAGTTATTTTCATGATTTTTACAGCTTGCGATTTTCATCACGCATACCCCTAGTAAGCTAGCATCCCACTTGATAGCTGTATTCAATAACATTTTCATTTTCCATAATCAAGCCTAATTAAGAGAAACTGGTTATTTACCTGTCATGAAAGGGGGAGGGAATAATTTCCAGCATAAAACACAACTTGGTGGAGATATAATTAGGAAATCCTGACTGTACTCTGTGGGAGATTTGGTGTGGAAATTATTGATATTGTTCAATTATGCAGGTACCACACAGTGTTGCACTCCATTTCAAGGGCTGTCAGCATTTCCTCCACAAACCTCAGCATTTAGTAGTTGTTTTAAAAGCCTCAACAGAAAACTGCACTCTTTGGTAATGAAAACAAAGAGTCAATAGGAACCAGTGCTTGAAAGTTTGCTTGTAAGGAGAACATTAGTTTCTATGTTTGTATTTGATCCTCTACCTGTTGGTACCCCACCATACAGATTTTATAGTTGATAAAGAGTGAAAAAATTGAAACTAAACCCTAACAAGGCAGAGGTCAATCAAGATGGGTGGCTATGTTAGTCTGTTTGTAGCAGCAGAAAAGAGCAAGAGTCCAGTAGCACCTATAAAACTGACAAAATTTGTGGTAGGATGTGAGCTTTCGTGAGTCACCGCTCACTTCTTCAGGTACACCTAGAATGTGACTCCATCTGTCCTTATATCTTGGAGAGTGGAGTGATTTCAGATGCCAAATGACAATAGTTGGTGAATGACAATAGCAGGTGTGATTGGATAGAATGGGGTAAGCAGAGGGGTAGTGGGTGTGGAGAAATCAGCAGCAGCAGTAGTGAGACAGGAAGCCTAGCTCCAGGCGGATGCATTGAGCTTTGTTATTAGTTGCAATTCAGCAGTCTCTCTTTCTAATCTCCCTTTGAAATTCCTCTGCAGTTTAACTGCTACTTTTAGGTCAGCAACTGAATGTCCTGGAAGGTTAAAATGTCCCCCCACTTGTTTTTGAATGTTTTGGTTACTTATGTTAGATTTATGTCCATTAATTCTTTGTCAAAGGGACTGGCAAGTTTGTCCAAAGTAGTGGGTGAAAGGGCATTGCTGATGGCAAAAGACAGAGGTAATTCTAGTTGGGAAGGTGGAGCTCCTAAAGGGTCAGATGACCCTTGCTGACTTGGTTGAGAACCTAGAGGTATACTGGATCCAGAGCTGCTGCTAGAGAGCAAGGCAGCAGAGCTGCTGAAGAAACTTTCTTCAAATATAGTTTAATCAGGAAGATGACCCCCTAATTTAGCTCAGCCAATCTGGCCTTCTGGATCCATGCCACAGTAACATTGATACAAAACTACTGTACTATACATAAATCTCGCCTCAAATTCAACTCCAATTGGTGCAGAATGCTACAGCTTAATTATTATTAGGAGCAAGGTGGAGCATGGATACTACTCCAATTCTGCAGTTACTCCAATGGCTACCCATTGACAGCCAGTTTGGTGTAGTGGTTAAGAGCGGCAGGACTCTAACCTGGAGAGCCGGGTTTGATTCCCCACTGCTCCACTTGAAGCCAGCTGGGTAAACTTGGGCCAGTCACGGCTCTCTCAGAGCTCTCACAGCCCTACCCACCTCACGGGGTGATTGATGTGAAGGGGATAATAATAACATACTTTGTAAACCACTCTGAGTGGGCATTAAATTGTCCTGAAGGATGGTATATAAATTGAATGTTGTTGTTGTTACTACTAGTACTAGTACTAGTGGAACTGGGTTCAGTTCATGGTATTCACTATCACGTACAAAGCCACTTCGTGACCCTCATCTGCAAGACTGCCTCTCCCCCATGATCAAAATCAATAACTGCCCATAAACATGCTGAAATTTAAAAAAACGTGAACCAAAATTAGTCCTAGGAACCAAATCTCTAATATCACTTATCATACAAATTATTCATTAAATTGGATCCCAATGTTTACAAAAATTCAATTCATATATACTCTCATAGAGTGATTCAATCCTCTCACATCAGTGTGTCAATATAATTGTGTACATAGACCGCATCAGTACAAATGATCTGTCAGTGCAACAATACAAGGTCCCAATTGTATAAGCCTCGCACTTTCTTGGATAGTCAACGTACTGCCGCGTACTGAAGACACTGAGAAATAAGCAGGACTCTCATCCAAAACGAAAACAGAAATAAACTGCCAGGAAGAGCCGTCTCTCTCCCCCCTTCCCCTCACAGGGAGTCCAATGTGTAACTTCAGATTGTAGATTCTTGTAACTTGTAACTGCTTCCTCTTCTTTCTTTTAGGTGGAGTAACAAGGAAATGGGGACCCCGAAGTGCCCCCCCCACGCCCTACAAGTATTCTGCTTGTTTCACATGACAGGCATTTATAAAACTACGAATAGTGTGGAGAAAGTGGTTAGTAATTTCCTCCCTTTTTTAAAACATTAGCACTCAGGGTCACCTAGTGAAATGGATTGCCATAAGTGTACGACTGATAAAAGAAAGCAGTTCTTCACGCCAGACATAATTAACTGATGGGCTTCATTATCAGATGAGGTAGAGATGGCCCCTGGCTTAGATGGCTTTAACGGGTACCAGACAGTTTCCTAGAGAAGAGATCTATCAATAAATATTAGCCATTAGAGCAAAATAGAAACCCTATGTTCAATGACAGTGTACATCTCATGGAAAGATACTGGGGAGAAAGAAAGTTCAGGAATAATCAAATCCATGCTTTGGAATTTGCTTTCAATGAGTTTACTGCAACAGGATTTTTGCAAAAGACAATAACTGACTGCAGGCCATTAATGCCCCAGAGAGGCCTTCAGAGCACATGCTCTAACACATATTCACATAGAGCAGAGAGAGAAAAACAACAAGAGGTAGGTTGAACTGCAAGGAAAACATTCAACAAACCCTAAACACTAGAGAATGCTCCACAGCTCCCCCTAGGGTACAAGTGGACTAAACTACTTTTTCAGCAGTATTCACGGTAACTAGACTCTTAGCAGGCTGGTGCTTCGCCAACAGAAGGTCTGTGGCTTTCATACCCTACTTGTTGCAGTCCCAGAGACAATTGCAAATAAGATGCTGGACCAGATGGATTATAATAACAAATAATAATAATAACATTTGATTTATATACTGCCCTTCAGGACAACTTAACACCCACTCAGTTTACAAAGTGTTTTATTATTATCCTCTTAACAATCACCCTGTGAGGTGGGTGGGGCTGAGACAGCACCGAGAAGCTGTGACTGACCCAAGATCACCCAGTGGACTTCAAGCAGAGGAGCAAGGAATCAAATCCGCCTCTCCAGATTAGAATCCTGCCGCTCTTAACCACTACACCAAACTGTCTCTCATGTGGCTAGGCCAAATCCTAGCCAAATCCTCTTAATGGACCCAGCCATGGCTATTATGCAGGGTTTTACATGTAAGAAAAGTGTTACATGTTTTAGAGGGGAAATGTGAAACCCATCTAACATTAATAGTAACATCTGCATATATACATATCACAGTTGGGTAGGCGGAGAAAGAACTGAAATCCTGCATGGAAAATTATGAGACATATATAAAGAATGTAAATAATAGTGCTGTACATGAAAACGAAGTTTACTGTTAAGTACTGGGATCATGGGGACTGATTTTCCTTACTGATTTTGCTTACTAATGGTATTTATCATGTAATGGGAAGGTAATTCATGTGTAATGTGTGCCTACAGTAGCAAACTAGCATTTACAGGGGGCATTAGACATCTCACCAATGCAGTAATAATAATAACCCAATAATAACAGAGTTTAAAATAGTTTCCGTTGGGTAGCCTTGTTGGTCTGTAGTAGAAGAGCAAGATCTGGTACCTGTAGCATTTAAAGACCAACTAGATTTCCAGGGTACAAACTTTTGGGGGCCAGAGCTCTCTGACAAAGGGAGCTCTGACTCTCCCAAGCTTACACTTTGGAAATCTAGTTGTTCTTTAGAGTGCTATCAGAGCCAAGTGTTTAAAATGTAATTAAAGAACGGGAAAGAAGGGAAAGGGAAAGGAGGAGTTTCTGTTCCAAGTACCGCAGGACTGATTAATATTTCATTACTATGCATCTTTTTACTACTGTGTTTGTGTTGGAAGAAGGGATTGGCAATGACTTTTGCTCAGGCCTTTAGGACTGCCAGCAGAGAAGAAGGAAAGCAACAACCATAGAGTTAGTTAGACAGATAGACTGCTATCAGTGATCTTGGGTCAGTCACAGCTAGACATGGGCACGAACAGCATTACGAACAGAAAAAAAAACTACAAACAGCCTAATCTGCTGTTCTCTAACAAGCTGTTTATGAGGCCCCATCCTAAGTCTGGCCCCTGCTGCAATCAATCCCCTTAACAAGCGGAGGCTGGGAGGGACTGAACTCTGTCTGAACTCCTTCTGGCTTTCCTTCTGGCTTTAACCCTTCAAATTGCTTCTAGCAGAGAGTCCCGTTTTTGCCTCTGTGAAATGACAGCCAATGGGGAGACCCATGGATTATGCCTTTCCCAGGGTGCAATCTCTCTGAAACTTGGGGGGTCTTCAGAGGACTGTGAGGACTATGTCCCCTGCAAATTTAGTGGGTATTGGACATTGGGAAGGTCAGTTTGTGGGGTGTTTAAAGGGCCCTGCCCCTTGCACATGGCAGGAAAAGGCCCTGTAAATTATCTTTAAAGGGCCAGGTAAGTGGGTTTGAGGGGAGGGGGGCTAAGTGGGGGGTTGGGATGAGGGGGGTTCTGGCCCCCATGAACAATGAACAACAAACATGTCCGGGGACAGTTAATATTCATCCATGTTCGTTGTTCATTGATGGCACCGAATGACAAACAGGGTGTTCGGGAGTTTTTTTCCGATCATGCCCATGTCTAGTCACAGCTTCTCAGAGCTCTCTCAACACCACCCCCCTCACAGGGTGATTGCACTGAAGATAATAATAACAGACTTTGTAAACCACTCTGAGTGGGTGTTAAGTTGTCCTGAAGGGTGGTATATAAAGCAAATGTTGTTGCTGTTATTGTTGTTATTGTTATGAAGCTACTACCTGACAATTACTGTAGCAGCCCTGTGCCTGTAGTGGCTGCAGTGCAGAACTATGTTAAAAATAAAATAAATCAAAATGCATTTACCAAAAGCAGGATGGCTCTGGATTCACAGGTCATCAAGTTGACTTGGCTGGCCGGACTTTTGTACCCCCAGTCCCTTCTTCTTTTCAGTCCTGTCTTCATATGGTCTATGTTGACTGTTAGATATAGTGACAATGATGGGTGAGTGAGAATGGCAACATCTGATGGGGAGAAACTTTAAAAGAAGGAAGAGAAGGTATGGAGGAGTAAACAGGAAGAAAAAGAATGGGGAAATGAGCTTCCCACTGAAAGTCCTCATGGGTCCCTCACTTAACACAATCTGTCCTCAACAGAATGCAATTAAGAATCCCTTTTCATTCCAAACTTTTCCTGTTTTCAAACTGTAGAAAGCATACAGGAAGCTACAGGGTTTTTTAAAAGATGAACTTCTCTGAAACTCTAGATGAAGAAGTTACGATGCACGCACACGTTTTCCCACAGTTTTATAGAAGAACTGCTTCATGACAAAGTTTTTCACCCACCACAAAATACTGAACACGGATCGCGGTGTTTCCTGTATAAAATGACTATATAAATGTAACATATTTATTATCTTGTTCTTTGTATTCATAATTCTTTTTGAAGCGCAGGATAAAAATCTAACTGATCATGTTGGGAGGAAGTAATCTGTTGTGCTACACCAACAGTACTATTTTCTCCCTCCTTATCTTGGGATTAGTCTGTTCAGACATGTTTGTTCTCCTTACCAATCTAAAAAATGTTTAGCCAAGTAAATGATGGATGGATTCTATTAATGTTCTTGAAGTTCACCTGAAGTTTGTGGGCAGGCTTTTTTTCTCTTTCTGCGTGCCTTAACTTTTGGCTGTGCATTAACCAAGGTTTTTGGGTTTTGTTTTAACTTTAACTGTAGGTATGAAGAGCCTGACCTGATAGGCCAGGTGAACCTGATCTCATCAGATCTCAGAAGCTAAGCAGAATCGGCCTTGTTTAATTTAATGGGAGACCTCCAATGAAGACCAGGGTGTCAAAGGTCAGCAATGGCAAACCACCTCTGTCACAGCTGCTGGAGCCCAGGGAAGCTCTCTACTGATGACACCACCCATGACGTTCTGGAAACTGACTTAATCTTTATGGTATTTACCACAGAGTTTTGAGTGATTTCTATAGGCTAGTAGGGGGCAGTAGGGTCAGTCAGTCATTTATTATTACAGCAAAAACAAAACAAATCTGCGATAAAAAATAAGTTATTACATCAGGGCATAACAATAAGATCAGAGCATTAGTGCTGGAAGAATTGATGAAATAAAAACAATGAAGATAAAAGAGTTTAAGAAAAAATTGCAAAAGCAATTATACCACATGTTCATCTAAAAGGAGTCAGAGTTTCCTAATGGCTGGGGAACAGAATCTGGCCATGGCATAAGTCACCGAGCTCTGAGTGTCTTCTAAAAGGAAGTTGCGTAAGATTTCTGGTCTAAAGTCGAGATAGGACTGCAGGGGGTTAAATTTAGACAAGAGAGGCAGTATAAGACAGGCCCTTTCCTCTTGACATAGTTCGCAGAATAAGAGAACATGAGCGACTGATTCCACCATGTTGGTCACACATGGGCATAGGCGTTCATGCATTGGCACATGAGCAAATTTACCCTGCAATACGGCTGAAGGAAGTGCCTCAAATCGGGCTCTGGAGAACGCCCATCTGTAAGGCACATGAGTGATATTGGAAAGGTAAGAAGCAGCAGTAAAATCAGGGCTGGATTTGGGCAGTAGGGTCACTTTTGCCTCTTCACCCAGAAGTGACATCAAAGTGTCAGCAGCACTTTCTCTTTCAAGGCTCCATCCCCAAACAGCTCCCGGGATACGGGCCTCTTTCAGCACCCAGATTCAATGCACATATATCACATAACAACAAATGACATGACTTTCCTAGATCTATGGTCACCCCCAGGGTGACTACAGACTTCAAAATTTGGTTCTCCTAGTTCTCCTCTTTCAGCAGCCCCTCTTCTTTTATGTTAGAGGCATATGCTATCTGCTTTGGCTCCAACCCTTTCTACAACACATGAATTCAACATGAGATCTTAATGCTACTTGTACACCTATATCCCTAACTCCTTGAGATCTCTCTAGGAGTTCCTGCCATATACATTTCCTTTCTCTGTCCACCTCTCTGCCTGCAATCAGGATGAAGGGTAGCATACCCTGAAGTAGCAACATTTTGAAATGGTTAAATATATGGAGTCTTATACACTTAGTGTATTTCATTCACAACATTGAGCTTTTCTCACATTCCGTTTTCATGAGGAGGTTGTTGCCCTGCAGATATTTTTGCCTACTTTTACCAAATTTTTGTAAGGCACTTTGGACAGGTTCCCTAGAAGATGCAGCATTAAATAAACTCAAATAAATAAATGAACTGTGCAAGGGCTCAGTTCAGAAGAGGACTGCGGCATGAGGAGACAGATGTTCAGTGAAGGGAAATGATACGGGAGGAAGACTTAAGCTTTCTTCCCCTTGTGCTGTATTTCCACTGTGAATTGGGGGCCCCCTGTGCTTGATTTTTAAAGGGAGAAAATAGCCACAACATTCAAAGAACTCCTTATGTCACATCTGTTGGGACCCAAACATGGCTTCCTCTTTGGAGTTTGGTACTTAAGATGGCGCTAGCCTGAATGCATCCTAAGTATAAACCTCAACACCACCACAAAAATCCTCACAATTATTAAAACCAGTGCTGGCTTTTCAATTCCCTGCATCAAATAATAAAATGTCAAAGGAAGAGAGGCAGAGAGCTTGGTAGGCTGCTGTTAACTGTAGCGCCTGGTTCTTTAGACCATAAGCAAATTTGAAGAATCCAGTTCACACACGATGTCACTAGTTTCAATTTGTACAATGGAGAAGCAAAATTGAAACTGGGATTTTCTTGTCTAAACAGCAAGGATGAGAAATTTGAAATTATCCCTACTTACTTAACAGAATTGCTTTCTTCTCTTTCAATCTGACAGCCTGTAAGAAGTGTTTGCTAGGAATTAAGAGCCAGTCAGGTTTCAGGGATTTTATAAAACAATGCCCTTTTCTTTTATTAACCATCTGTTTTCCTCCACTGCAGCATATTTATTCTGCTTTCTCTCACTGTTGTTGTGCGGAGCCATTTCATATTGTTCTGCCTCTCCTTTCTTTCACTGCCTTTTTCCTGCAGTCTGCTTTCTCAATCCAAATGGATGCACTTTTCCTTTTACATTGATGTGCACCATCCCCACAGCAGTTTCTGCACATGAAAAACAAAAGATCACCTGGTCCCACCAAGCTGCAGGTAGGGCCATCACAGCATTTTAAAATGGCCAAGTTTAGCTGTAAAATGGAGTTGGCTCCCACAGATCAGACCCATGAACTCCGTAATGTCCTGTTTGGTTCTATGTCTGTGGGACAAGCTACACATGACGAATGACACTTGAACGGCAAGTGGATTGAGTGGAGGGCAAGTGAACAGGGAGAAATACACTTGCTGTTCAAGTGTCATTCGTCACTTGTAGCTTGGCCCTGTGATACACAGATGCAGGGCTCATTTCGAGGGGGAATGCACAGGGACGCAGTTCTGGCAGTTCCCCAAAGAGGTCACATGTCAGGTGCCCCCACACATCTGACTCTCAGCCATTTGGGGCCTGTTTCAGCCTGGATTGGGGCCAAAATGGCCTGGATAGGGCCTCTGACGGGTGGTGGATCACTCTCCCGCTTATCAGTGGCCCGATCCTGACCATCTTGGGCCCCTTTTCAGCCATTTTCAGCTCCTTTTGCTGAAAAATGGCCCATCATAGGATCACCATTAGAGATGGGCACAAAGAGGAAAAAAACGAACATGATGTCCGTTGTTCGTTGCCATCCATGAACAGGGACTCATGAACAACCACAGACATGGCCCTGTTCACGAACATGTTCATGGTTGGCTGTTCGTGGGGGCCAGCAGGCTCTCCTCCAGCCATCATCCAAGTCAAGATCCCTACTGTGCTACTCCTAGAAACCTGACCTCAGCAGGAACCAAGAAAGGTAGCAATAATAAATAATAGCTTGTCCCCAGAGCCTGGCAGCAGCCCCGGAACTTGAAGGGGTAGATCCTTACCACACCACTCCCAGAAACCTTACCTGAGCCAGCAGCAGGAAAGGTACCAATAGTAAATAATAGCTTGGCCCCAGGACCTCGCAGCAGCCCTGGAACTTGAAGGGGTAGATCCCTATCCCATCTCATACAAAGAAAACTCAAGCTCCAATGCACTCTCTCTATCAAAATGCCAACATAAACTGTCTCTCCACTGTCTGCAAACTAAGCCAGAGCTGGTAGCCCCCCTCCCCCCTGCTCTTTGCTCCCTTGTAACAAATTTGGAGCTCCACACTTGAAAGGAAGACCTGCCTATCAAGCTAAATTGGGCTTAGATTGGGGTTTCCAGGGCAACAGCAGGAGTTCAGACAGAGTTCAGACAATCCCTGCCTAAGTTGCCAAGGGAATTGATTGCAGGTGCCAGACTGTCTGGCTTGATGAACAGCAATGAACAGCAACGAACGAGGCTTGCAACAACCACCTGTTCATTTAGAATGGGGCCTCATGAACAGCTTGTTCGTGAACAGCAGATCGGGCTGTTCGTGGCTTTTTTTTGTTCATATTGCTTTTCATACCCATCTCTAGTCACCATAGGCCGGAGGTGACTTGATGGCACATGACACACACACAAATGCTTTATTTAACTTGCCTTCTTGAACGTGTTTTATGTAATATTTGAAGCAGACTTGCTGGACACATAATCATTTATGTAATGAATGTAATGAATGTAATGAAAAGGTCTCTTGTTCAATCTATTCCTTGTTCTGGTGGTCCATATCCTTGGCTAGCTACTTGTAGTTTTGAGTTCAGGGTTACCTTTATTTCTACTAGGGATGCCATGAAATTTGCATCTGGTCCCTCCCCCGACCAAAAAAAAATCTGGTCATATGTGGAAATGTTGCCATTAACATCCCTAAATACTAGAAGAACACTAAATGATAGGGTTTTTTAAAATGCTTATTTATAATCTGTAACTGATTTAAATTTCCATTTAAACAATTGCCAGTTACATTGTACAGCACCATTAGGAAGGAAAGAGGAAGAAAATACACTTTTCTAAATCAGGATTGGTTCACTCTTAAATGTGAACCAATCAATATTTTACAAGACAACTAGAGGGAAGGGCTTGCGGAAAGCCATCCAGGGAAGTTTAGGCTAGCAAATTATTTAAATTTACCATGACCATTTGAATCAAAAGTTATACCAGGAAGGAGAGAGTTTCAGCTTGAGACCTTTGTCAAATTATTGCCCAGGAATTTGAGAAAAGTCATGTGGAACTAACAGATTAGGTAGTAGATGGAAAAGGAAGGAGGTAAGGGAGAAGAGATAGGATTGATTAATGTAGGTTTTTTTATACTACCCTCTAAAGAATCTACTTGAAGTGTCTTATAAAATAGAATATAATAAAAACATAAAATGCCATAAAATTTACAGTCTAAATGACACCAAAAACCCACTTAGGAAACAGGCTACTGTTGATGGTTCCTCAAACTGGAATTATATCCTTTTAAAAATAGTCTTGTAAACACAAGCTTGCTTCAGTCTTTGACTTCCCCTGTGCCACTAAATTATTCCTCCTGCCTGCTTTTCTCACTCTTTTACTTAATTCCACCTACACAGATATTGTATGCTGGCATACAGCGTTGTCTTTTGTTGTCTTTGAGGTACAGATGAACTCCTTTTGCTAGAACCACTGACTTTTTCAAGACAAACTACTTCCATCTCAGCTACAAGGTTTGTAATTTTGGAGAGAATTAGTTCTACTGCATACTGCAAACATGCTGTCTTTGTGTTGTGACTTTTATCCAGAATCAAACACAGCATAAACCACTCTACTGTGGCAATATAAATCAGTCTTTCATGGTCACTAAATGTGGGAAACTGAATTTCAAGGGAGGGGGGAGCAAGGAAAAGAACAGAAAGATTCTTTTCCATATAGCACGTTGTTGACATTTTTTTCTCAAAGACTTGTCCAGTTCAAGTATCTAAGATTAATTTTATTTTATGCAGCATAAGCTAGGAAATGAAAAAAAGTCTTTTCCAAATGAAGAACACATTAAGAAGAAGACAGAAAAGGCAATCTAAACATAAACCATAAACCACAGAAACGCATGAGCAAAATTTCCACACCAACAAATCTTATCACATTTATATCACACCATTCTTCAAATAAGCATAAAGACAAAAAGGGATCATGCATCTCAGCCTCTTTGTCAAATGCAAACTGCAGGCTCACACAATCTCAGTTTGTACTGGAGTCAACCTTCACTCCAGGTCTCTCTGTGCAAGACATCTTACATGAGATGCTCATTTGTAGGGAGACGCAATGTTAACCAGGAAGTGTAGATTAAAAAGACAGTTGAAGGCTCTGTCAATTTCAGCTCTCCTTGGGGGAGGCAAAGATAAAATTAACAAACCCTCTGAGGAGAGGTGAAACTGACCGAACTGTAAACTATGCTTTCCAGATAAATAAATAAATTTTTATGTATGTATGTATGTATGGTCATTTATAGTTCGCCTTTCTCTGTCCAATCCATCAACAATGTCATAGAATTTTACGAAGACATAGCATTAGCAAGGATCCAATACATAGTTGAAGAATTGCCAAAATGGAACATAATCAGTTCTAGGACTGACATTAGATACCATGAAGCACAGGTAGAATAGAGGAGTATTCCTATATTGAAAACAACAGATAATATGCAAGTCAACATAGTCTTGAAGTCTCAAGAAGTGCCAACTATCGAGGACTGGATTTACAAATTGCTGTACATGGCGGAAATGGACAAAATGACAAGGAAACTGAGAGACCTTGATCCAGGACAGTTCAACATGGATTGGGAAAAGTTGAAGCAATATTTGGTGAAAAAATGGGAGGTGGGAGAAGAACTGTGGCAGTTTGAAAATTACTGAAATACAACAAAAGAATAGGGAAGTGACTTTACCGAGGGGAGGAGAGTTAACTGAGAAATTCTAAGCAAATATTTTATTTGACTACTATACATAGTACTAAGTAATAGAGGTGTTACTATAAGAATTATAAGGATAGAAATTAACTAATTTTATTTCTGGCAGATAATTGTATAATGGAGAAATCATATAACTAAGACAGAATGAATATAAGATAGAAGGAAGTAAAGAGCAACATATAGAGTATGAGTTAAATTGATTGACTTACAGTGAATGTATACAATGCTCATAGAAGTACTTAAAGTTATGCAGAATAAGGGACAAATTGTTTGCCCCATATTGACGAGACAAGAATGAAATAAGATAGAATATGGAGTACAAAAGTAGACAAATGACTGTTATTATTAAAGAATATATGCCAGGAATGTAACATTTAGTCGATAAGTTAAGTGGGAAAGGGAATAGAGATAGCACTGTGTTATAATAGAAGCTTAGAAGAGAGTGAAAGTATATGTTTAATAGAATAAAATAAGTTTGAAATGAGTAGGGGGAAAAAACGGATAAGGGGTTGGAAAACTGTTGGAAGTCAACAAAAGGGGGGGGAAGGGAGGGGGTTAGAACTGGAATATTTAAAAGAAATTGATTGTAATAGATATTATAGAGATTTCTAATCCAATATTTTTTTTTTTAAATAGTCTTGAAGTCTATGGTCCCTAACTCATTAGCTAAGCATCTGGGACCCTCTCTCTACACTAATTCCCTCCTATTTGAGTAAAAAGCCTTTTTGAATAATGACAGTTTGCATTGTTTGTGGAAAGCTAGGAAAGTGGGGGCTCTCCTGACCTCCTCAGGCAGGCCGTTCCAAAGGATAGGGGCCACCACAGAGAAAGCCCGTGTGTAGGCTGCTGTTGATTTTGCCCATGTGCAGGCTGGCACCTGCAAGAGACCTTGTTCAGATGAGCAAAGCTGCCATGGAGGGACATAGGGAGGGAGGCAGTATCGTAGGTATGCTGGGCCAAGGCCATGAAGAGCTTTGTATGTAACAACCAATACCTTGAATTAAGCACTGTAACTGATAGGTAGCCAATGGAGTGACTGTAGGATGGGTTACCAACTTAGTTAACTTAGATGGGAGACCTATGTATAGTGCATTACACAGCCAAGTTTTGATGTTACCACAGCATGGATCCAGGTGGCTAGGTTGGCTGTGTGAAGGTAAGAAGCCATCTTCCAGGCTAAAGTGTAGAAAGCATTTTTTGCAGCTGCCTTAACTTGCTTTTCACATAGTAGCACTGGATCCAGTATAACACCTAGACTCAATTCAATTCAGCAACCTTTATTGGCATCACTACACCTAGACTCTTAACTGAGCCTGCAAGGGTTAAACAGACTCCATCGAAAGTGGGGAGTACAATGTCCTTCAAGATCTCTGGCTTCCCAACAAGTATCACTTTAGTCTTGTCTGGGTTCGATTTCAATTTGTTCTTTTTCAGCCATTTCACCACAGCTGCCAGGCAGCTATCTAAGGTTTCTACTGCATCCTGTGGGGACCTGGATAGCAAGATGATAGAGTTGGGTGTCATCCGCATATTGATGACATCCAACTCCAACTCCATATTGATGACATCCAACTCCATAGCATATTGATGACATCCCACTCCATTGATGACATCCAACTCCATAGCTCCATAGAACGAATTCTCCTAAAGGCTTTACATAGAGATTGAATAACATGAGACGTAAGATTGCACCCTGCGGAACCCCACAAGATAGTTCCCATTCTGGAGATAGCTGTTCTCCAACAGCAACCCTTTGAGTCTGTTCCATTAGAAACAATTTAAACCAGCCTAGGGCACATCCTTTGATGCCCGCTTCTGTTTCTAAATGCCTCAACAGGATGGCCTGGTCTACTGTGTCAAAGGCTGCAGACAGATCCGGGAGGAGCAATAGTAAGGCATATTCTTTGTCTATCATTCAGTAACGCTACTAGTGATGTCTCTGCCCCATGCCTTGGTCTGAATTCAGACTGGAAAGGGTCTAGAGCACTAGAGTTTTCCAAGAAGATCTGGAGTTGGTCAGCTACTGCTCTCTAAATCACTTTACCCAGAAAGTGTCAATTAGAGACTGGGCAATAATTGGCCACAATATTTTTGTCTAGGGATGTTTTTTAATTAGTGGATAGATAACTTCCTGTTTGAGTGGCTGGGGGAAGGAGGCCTGAGTTACCAACTGATTTACAATAGATCTCAGTAGTTCACTTATCTGATCTTTACTTGATTTTAACAGCCAAGATGGGCAAGGATCGAGCAGACAAGCAGTGGCTTTCATAGATGCCACGATCCTGTTAAGGTCTGTCATTGTAATTGGTTCAAAGCAGTCCAAATTTAAATTTAGGGTTTAGAAGGTGTCTAGAAACAACTGGGATGGTCGTGAACTAGCCAACACAATGGTTGCTGAGGAATAACACTTCTTTCTGCTTTCATTTCCACTTCATAGATTGCCCAGTTTTTTCTGTAGCAAGTTCTATCTGCTTCTGTGCGAGTTTTTTGCCAGTGTCTTTCTAGACGTCTTCCGGCCCTCTTCAGGTCAGCCAGTTCTGTGGTAAACCATAGTGCCAACTTCCATCCCAAGGGCCAGAGGGGTTGACAAGAAGCAATGGTGTCAACAGCCTCAAGGAGCTTTGTGTTCCATGCTCCTACAGCAGCTCTGTGGAGCATGTGTCTAGAATTCTAAAACCCCCCAAGGCATTTTGGAATCTGGAAGGGTCTATGAGGCTTTGTGGGCAAATCCTTTTAACTGGACCTCCTATTTTGAGGGGTGTTGGGGCTATATTCACTTTTATCTTCAGCAGATGATGGTCTGACCATAGTTCAGGCTGAATTTCCAATGTTGAGCCAAGGTTTTCCCTCAAAGGCTCAGTGCAAAATATTAAGTCTAGTGTGCGGCCTCTTTCATGTGTAGGGCCTGACACTATCTGAGAGAGGCCCAGGATTGCCAGGAAAGTGATAAATTTCTGAGCCGGGTGTGACTTGGAACACTTAGCATGGATGTTGAAGCCTCCCAGAGCAATACGTCTAGGTGTCTCTAACACCATGTCTGCTAGCAGCTCTGCCAACTCAAAAAGGGTGCTTATGGGGGAGCTGGGTGGTCTGTACACCCAGATTCTGATGGTGGGGGCACCCAAAACAAGGCCTCTAAAGATGGCCAGAGTGGACAGGTAGATTCATATGGGAACAGGCAGTCCTTATGGTATACTTGTCCCAAGCCATATAGTACTTTAAAAGTCAATACCAGCACTTTGAGTTGATCCCAGGAGCAAAATGGGAAGCAGTTTAGATGGAAGAAGACTGGAGTGACTACGGTCCCTGCGACACCCTCCTGTCCACATTCTGGTTGCAGAATTCTGTACCAGAAGTAGCTTCTGGACAATCTTCAAGGGCTGCTCCACATAAAGTGCATTGCAGTAATCTAATCTTGACATATGTCGCAGTGGAAATACCTTTCCTGCCCAGGGCTCCACAACTGGCTCACCAGTGAGAGCTGATGAAAAGTCCCCCTGGCTACCACTGCTATCTGTTTATCCAACACGAGGCCCATGTCCTGCACTTGCCAGAAAGTGCCACTGGAAGAGAAAAGAGAAAACAGGAGATGTGAAGAAAAATACTAGACTTAAAAAACCCTGAAAAATCCATGGTTTGGCGAATGTCCAGCAGTTCAAAGGTTATTGAGTAGCTTAGAGCCAAGCTACAAGTGACGAATTACACTTGCCTGGCAAGTGAACAGACCTAGGGCCAAGCTACAAGTGACAAATGACACTTGAATGGCAAGTGTATTTCTCCCTGTTCACTTGCTCTCCACTCGATCCACTTGCCGTTCAAGTGTCATTCATCACTTGTAGCTTGGCCCTCACATGTATTCCTCCATGTTCACTTGCCCTCTACTTGTGCGCCACTTGATGATCTGTAAAAAAGCTCTTTTTATGTCTTATCCCAACAAAACATCACATAGTTCCTCTTTCTATAAGAATCAGTCATAGATGACTAGTTCAAGCTAAGACTTAGGTCATTTCAATAAAATATTACTTTTCCCTCCAGCGTTAAAAACCCAATATATGACTTATATTTGTAACTTTAAATACTATGACTTAAGTATAATTAAAATTACAGATATGCAAGTTGTTCCAATAGTACTGAATGACATTACTGAATTAGCATATTTTACTTTGAAAATCTATTAGGGATTTAGGCAAATATATACATATTTTATATTTGAGATGCTTTCCAGTTAATTTGTATATATATATATATATATATATATATATATATATATATATATATATATATATATTTGAAACATAATTGAATAGTATATTTTGCCTGGTTCTCCTTTTAAAATATTTTAAACGTGACCAATTTGTAGCTTAATTAGAAAGGTCATGTTTTTTCATGCATTACAGTTTTATCACAAAGAAATACAATTCTGGGCCCAATCCAGAGGCAGTAACTGTAATACTAAGCAGAGTCATATCTTTCAAAGTCCATTGAAATCAACATTTAGGATTGCACTTAAGTCACTCTTAGAGCCAAGCTACAAGTGATGCCTGATACAGGTTGGACACTTGTCAGCTTCCCTCAAGTTTTGATGGGAAATGTAGGCATCCTGGTCTTGCAGCTGTAATGGAGAGCCAAGCTGCAAGACCAGGATGCCTACATTTCCCATCAAAACTTGAGGGAAGCTGACAAGTGTCCAACCTGTGTCAGGCGTCACTTGTAGCTTGGCTCTTAATCTGTTATCCAATGCATCTCCTTGTGAGTTGGCGGAATTAGTCTGCAAGGAGGGCAGTGAGGGAGAGGGTAATTCAGGGATCTCCACCATGGGACAATATGAGGATTGTCCCAGCTAGAGAACTCTTTCGATGACCAGACAGAGGTTTCAACAAAAAAGGGGATTTTGATTGAAAGTAACAAAGATCTACAGCACATAAAATAGACACAACATACACTCAGAACTAACTAGAAAGCAGAAGTGAAAGTTGGATAGAGTTTAAGGGATTGGGTGATATGTACCATCCCAAAGAGGACATTTGGGAGAGAGAGCATTGAGCGACCAGCATGCAGAAGAGTGACCAGCAAGGCAGAAGAGCTCAAACGGATGCTGGATCCAAGACCATATACACAGCTATGGCAGAGAGGCAGTCCAATTATGCTGTGGATCCTACCTAGGGGCAAGATTGCATGTTCTGTACTCCAAAACAAAGACTTAATGGTTGTTCCCAGGGTGGGGCAAAGGATTGAGAAATTGTCTCCGGGGCGAGACAAAGAGGTGGTGAACTGACTCCAAAGTGGGACAATGAACTGGCAATATGTCATATGCGGACAATGAACTAGGAAGGTTTGGTTAGGTCTGCCTGGGTGGAACTAAAGCTATCAATAATGATTGACAATCCATGAAGTGGATGGGTGAGGCGGTCAGATCCCTGAATCGCCTAAGAATGGGAAAGTGGTTAATGGGAGATTGATCGGGTGTGTTAATTAATTCAGGAACTCCAGGAAGGCCATATTGTATCCGGATCCTTAGCTCATCTCTGGGGCATGGGTGGGGGTGAACTGGCATTACCTGTCATCCACCATGCTTGCATGTTCCATCTCGCTGTTGGGATCTGGCGTCCATATTTCTGCCTTCTTGGGCAGTAGTTTTAGTGCTTCAAACACAGTCAGAGAAGGGGCTTATGGTTTAACCATGTTCATAAACCTTCTAATATTGTAGGGGCAAGTCTGACCACTAACAAATTCACATTGAAATCGATGCAGGTATGGTTGAAATGAAAGAAGACAGTGCACTATTGGTAAAATGTTTGCCCCCCGGGGCAAATCTTGGGAGATTTTTATCCAGGCATCAGGGGTACAAAAATTAGGGGTACAAAACTGTTGACTGTCATATCGTGCTACAATGACAATGACAATGACAATAATTCATTGGTCATTGTGTAAAAAGTATAACTTGCCAATATCAAAGAATTCATGGGAACATCAGGTGGAAAAGGTGCTAGAAAATGAAAAAGTCAAGTCAAGATTTCAGAATTCAAACTGATCGGCAACTTGAACATAATACACCAGACATAACAGTCGTGGAAAATCGAAAAGTCTGGCTAATCAACATTGCAATTCCTGGAGATGCCAGAGTCGAAGAAAAAGAACAAGAAAAAATAATTACATATAGAGAACTGGCAATAGAAACCACCCGACTATGGAAGAAGACTGCAACTGTAGTCCCCATTGTCATTGGGGCACTTGGAACCATCTCAAAAAACTTTGCAATTCATATGGAAAAACTGCAGCTCTCTGACATAACACCTACAGAACTGAAAAAGATGGCACTACTTGGAACAGTGTACATATTACGCCGATATCTGATTGATACTTTTGGTCTCTGGCAGAAACCTGCATCAGTTTAGCAAGGCCAATCAATAATAACATGTGACCTCTGCTTATTGTTGATTGTGTTTCCAGTAATTTGAATAACAACAACAATAACAATAACAGCAACAACTGCATTTGATTTATATACCACCCTTCAGGACAGCTTAACACCCACTCAGAGCGGTATACAAAGTATGTTATTATTATCTCCACAACACCCTGTGAGGTAGGTGAGGCTGAGAGAGCTCGGGAAGAGCTGTGACTGACCCAAGGTCACCCAGCTGGCTTCGAGCGGAGGAGTGGGGAATCACACCCAGTTCTCCAGATTAGAGTCCTACCACTCTTAAGTGCTACACCAAACTAGCTCTACGAGGATCCATGAAAGTGGGCAGCGAAGGAGTCATAGTTCAGCTACAATGCAATCCTAAGCAGAGTTACATGCTTCTACGTCTACTGAAGCCCACAACTTAGAAGGATGTAACTCTGCTTAGTACTGCATTCTATACAGGGAACATCAGCCTTAGTAACAAGGACGTGTTCCTTCCTTTCCCCCCACCTATTGTGAGACACAACAATGCCATTGGTTTCATAGAATGTTGTGTCTTAAGCAGGTAAAATTTCTGCATGTCGTTGTAGCACCATGTTCCTTATGTGATCCCTGACTAGTAGATGCAGTCGAGAGGAAGGAAGGGTAGTTGGGCAGACAATGGATGTCAGAAGTATAAAGAAAGAAAAAAATTGGTAATTTTTTTGCTCTTGAGTTTTGTGTATCGATTTTTAATTGTTTTGTTGATTTGGGGCTCTGTATATTTTAATGGTTTTTATTTTGTAATGAGGATATATGTCTTGTGCTGTGAATAGGATAAAAATACTTAAAATATATTTAAAAAGTGAAATTAAATGTTCTCCAATGAAGGGCTTTGGAATGACATTTTGGCCTTTTCATAAGTACACCTTTCATCCAAAAAATGTTTAGACAACTCATTTGTGGGAAGGAAGCTGTAAGATTTCTGATAATTATAAGGAAATGTCTTACAATGAGAAAGACCTTTCAATTCAGTAAACTGCTAGCAAGTTTCACCAAATAGGGGGAATCTGATTTTAAAAGATAGATCTGGTGGAGATTTCCTCCAGAGGGGATGGATTCTCTTGTGGCCCTCCACTGCCTCCGGTGTGCTGGTCTGTCTGCATCTCCAGAGCCTTTCCCCTGCCACACTCGCTTCTTAAAGCTTTAAGTTAACTGAGCTTCGGCAGGGGATCTGGGGAGAGGAGTTAAAAGGCGAACAATCGCCACTGGCTCTGTCTTTTAAAACTACACTTCCTGGCTAACATTGAGTCTACTGGCAGTTGATAAACACGTACCCAGGTGTCTCGTGTAGAGACTAGAGATGGGTAAAGACCAGGAAAAAACCCATGGACCACCAGACCATGGTCCGTTGATTTTCACAGACCACGAACCAAGAACTTTTCACGGACCAGCTCCATTCACAGACCAGTTCATCAGTCAGTGGTCCATCATTTCTGGCAGCCCTGGCTCTGCCGCCTTCACACTCAGAGAGCCCAAACTCTCAGAGAATCTTCAGCAGCCTCTCCTCCAGCCACCCTCCAAGTTTGGTCAAGTTTGCATTTTGGACATCTGAATTACACACCCTCAAATCGACCGCCCTCAGGAAACTTCCATGAGATACTGGAGTCGCAAATGCCAATTGGCATGAATTGGCACCCAAAAGTTGCAATGAGGCAAAATCAAACAGAAAAGGGTGAGAGAAGAGCCCCCTCACTCACCACATAGACACCTTCCCAGCCATTGCCTAGGGAATTCCTTCTTGCTCCTTGCTCCATAGAGCAGAGTGGGAGCTCTCTGGTTGGCACGCAGAGTTGCCTATCAAGGTTTTGAGGGCTAAGATTGGCTGCAGAACGTCCACCCCTCCATTGCAGAAAGGGAGGTGTCTAGTTGGCAGACAGAGCTGCCTATCAAGGTTTTGAGGGCTAAGATTGGCTGCAGAACATCCACCCCTCTGTTGCTTAGGGAATTCATTCTTGCTCCTTGCTCCATAGAGCAGAATGGGAGATCTCTGGTTGGCAGGCAGAGCTGCTTATCAAGGTTTTGAGGGCTAAGATTGGCTGCATAAGTCCACCCCTCCATTGCCTAGGGAATTCATTCTTGATCCTTCCTCCATAGAGCAGAATGGGGGCTCTCTGCTCAGCAGGCAGAGCTTCCTTTCAAGTTTTTAACGGCTGCAAAATGTCTGTGGATGTACCCTCTGTTGCCTAGAGAATTGATAGATTGGTGTCAGGATGTTTGAATTCATGGACCATGGACCAACTGACCTGCCAAAACAGACCAAAATTTGTAAAAAAGGTGAGTCCCACAAACAGAGTGTTCGTGAACCATGAACTGGGCTGGACCATGTAAAATTGTGGTCCATTTTCTGGACCGAGCTCATCTCTAATAGAGAGATTCGTAGTCAAGCAAAACAGTTGTTTTAAGAACTGTAAAAAATCCTAAAGAAAAGGAAATCAAACCTTTTCCCCATGAAGCAAATTTTAATAAGTTCCCAACACAGAGAGATGCCCTATTCAATTATTAAAATTTTGGCAATCCATTTTGGGATGTATAATGAGATCAGACTATGCCTAGTTCTCACAAAATACTCAGTCACCATTTTGTGTGAACAGGGCAACATGCATATTTTCTACCTTTGGTAATGTGCAACTGGAAACCCAGGTTTTGGAGGGTATGAGTTTGCGGGTAGCAAAACTAGAAAATATTATGTTGTCACCTATGTGTTATGTCAGTCTGCGTTCCAGCACAAATGACTCACATGACACCTGTCTTGGGTTATAAAATGGCCACAACTTTATTGATTACAGCTTGATGGAGCATTGGCCCGGCATCTGGGCATGGATCCCCGTTGGCATCGGAGGGCCATCCTGCCGACTGATGCATCTTCCGCCAGTCCCGTGCTGGCCCAACACAGCAAGTGCTGGCCCCACCAGCACATTCCAGGAGGTCTTCTCCTTCCAATCCGTCGGGGTGAGCAGACCCCTGGCCCACTCACCCTATTTGGATCTGGCCCAATGTCACAAACCCGCCAAACCCATAAAGTTGTGACAGTCCTCACTCCCTTTCCCTGAAGTGGAGGGTGGATAGGAAATGTGCTGCTCCTGCCGAAGTCCTGGGAGGAATGGTGCCGACCATGATGCTGACCAGATGTGGGCTGGGCGCTCCTCCCCATCCTGGCTGTCACTGCCTCCACTACATCCTTCACAGCGGTGACAACCCAGCCCTCCGGGGAGCCAGCGAGCTTCTCTTATCCTCGTCACACAAAATGACATCCACATGTATTAGGAGGATGGCACTCTTTTCCATTACACTAGATTGGAGGACCAAAATTGTAAAGAATTATCTGGGCTAGAATGTTCTCTTAAGAGCTGTGGGATTCATTTCAGTGTCAAGCTCTGAGCATGCAAACCCATTGCAGAAGAGCAGCTTCATCAGACAGTGCCTAAAGTAAAAGAGCTCCCCTGCCTCTGCAATACACACTATAGCTTCAGGCCAATGTATGCAGAATATACATCTCAACTACCTGCAACCTGTATGAGTGATAAAAATGCTCTAAATATAGCAGCTCATGTCTCACTTTAAGAGGGCTCATAATGAGGAGTAATAGGATGAATTACACAAAGGTAACATTTAGTCTTAATATCAGGGAAAGCTTCCTCACAACGAAATCTATTAACTTTTACTGTAATCTCCTTAGGGGAAGTAATGAAGGCTCATTTATGTACATCTTGAAGAGAACCATGGACACAGCACTGAAGGGTGACTAAAGGGTGACTATTCAGAAAAATGTGGGGCTTGGAAGAGAGCATGAAGGAAATGGGTGGGAAATATTGATACTATAGTTTGCATTTATGACGATCCTCTAATCCAGTTCATACATGGGTAATGGTACAGAATGGCACCCAGACCTAAAATTCTGCAGTGACAGAACCAAGATTCTGGAGCAACGTTTGCTATATTTGGCTCGTCACAGAAAAAACATCCAACCACAGTTGTGAGGCTCCTTATAAATTAAAATAGAATATATATATATATATATATATGGGGAACCAGCAAAGACTTGTAGGGTTGACAATTTCCCCCGTATCACCTCCCACACACTATGTCTTCTTTCTCCCTTCCTGGCAGCCCCCATATCCTCCCCCCTTTCCCTGCTTCCTTCTCTCCTTCCCACTCACCAACCATCCTTTCCTTTTTCTGTCTCCCTCCCTCATCTGCAGCTTACTTGATTATTTGTTTACTTCATTTATACCCCACTTTTTCCCTAGTGAGGACTCGAAACATTTTACATCATTCTGCTCACCTACATTTTATCCTTATGACAATTGGGTGAGGTTGGTTACGCTGAGAATGTGTTACTGAACCAAGGTTACCCAGTGAGCTTCTATGGCAGAGTGGGGGGTTTGAACCTGGGTCTCACAAATCCTAGTCTGGTATCAAGTTGTCTGGAGGTTGATTCTGATTCTGGCCCCAATGAATCCTCTCCCAAAGGCCAAAACAGCCCTATAAAAGGGCCCTTCTCTCCCTCTTTTTAGTGACAGAAACCAAGCCTGAAATACTGGCCAAACTGTTATGGTTGCCTAGCTACGGCCACTGAAGACATCTGGTTAAAGCGACAGGCACTCCTTACATTATTCTTTTTTTACTCCCCATTTCTTTTTCTTTTCTTTTTTTTCCAAGATTTTTCTGCAGGCCTGGGCTTTCATCAGATTTGTAGAAAGAGCTGAACTGTCTGTTCATGGCTCCATTCTCTGGATTTAAGTATCCACAGATATGGCCACATTGAGAAGTAAATAGATTGATTACACAATAAAATATTTAGTTCTGCTGACTACACAAAATGAAACACTAGTATAAGAATATTACAGGATTCAGAACAGATGCAACTCCTGTAAGGATGACATGTATGCTATTCAAACAAAGGGAAAAAGTATTATTAAACTCATCATAATTGCTATAAGGTCATGGAAATCCTGAGGGGCTGTATGAAGAATTGTAGAATATGTGAAATTCATTCCATATAATTAAAACAACCAGGGAAGGTTGGACTGCATAATGATTTTCCCAGGTCAAAATGCCACAGTGGAGGGTTGTGTGTTTGCCCTGTCATGGGGCTGCATGTGCAAGGAAATACCCCCCCCCGCCCCGGTGCCATATTGGCTGCAGAAAATGGTGCAAGGAGAAAGCAGGAGTGCTTCCTTCCTCCACACAAAGGTCTGATCAGAATCAGGGCCCTGAGGTGATTCCAAATGGAGTTGTCAACAGGAACTCACAGCTACAATACAGCTGCTAACCCCTGTGGCAAACTCATGTAATTTGTAACATTGTCATTTGACACCCAGACGTTCCATAAGAAGGGAAGCTGGAAGGTAATCAGTGGAAACGGGGAACTTGCAGAGAGGCACCACAAAACTGTCAGTTATGCCCATCTCATCATCCTTATTTTGACTGTAAAGCAATAGCTCTTTTATTCCTCAGGATGGCTTCCCGCAGATGCCAAATGCAGTGAAGGAAAGAAAATGCTGAGGTTCACTACCACTGGCTGATTCCGCACACGTTGGATAATGCACTTTCAATGCACTTTATTAATCGTTTGAGGTGGATTTTTTGTTCCGCACACAAAAAAATCCGTTCTAAATGATCTATAAAGAGGATTGGAAGTGCATTAACCAATGTGTGCGGAATCACTCATTGACTAACACTAAGTCATATGCCATACAGATATTCTTCTTAAATTGTAAGTTCCGTCGTTTAAGGGTTGTCAACAGGTCTGGAGGGAAAACTACAGTCTTGTTCCTTCTACGGAGTCTGAGGGCCAAGCTACAAGTGACAAGTGACACTTGAATGGCAAGTGTATTTCTCCCTGTTCATTTGCCCTCCACTCAATCCACTTGCCGTTCAAGTGTCTTTCGTCATGTGTAGCTTGGCCCTAAATGTGCGGAAATGGGCAGATGAAGCTCTCCAAGGCTGGTGGTGGATCATATCACCTGACAAGAACAAACTATTAAACTTCTATGAATGAGAGTGGAAATGTTTTCTCTCTTCAGGGATTTGGCCACCGTCGGGGTTGTTCACCTAGAGAGAAGAGTGGGGATATGCCACTGTCCCCAACACATTCACTTTGTGCGTCCTTGTATAACTTGTGAAAAGAATTTAAGTACATACGAAGTGTACATGTATAAATGCCGTCTCTGTGACTAAAAACCAGGAAAACATAAGAATTTTGCACAGAGAGTTAAGGTGTTTATAGTTTGCACATAGACTCTGTGAACAAAAATGTTCATAATAATAATAACATTCGATTTATATACCACCCTTCAGGGCAACTTAACACCCACTCAGAGCGGTTTACGAAGTGTGCTATTATTATCCTCACAGCAATTACTCTGTGAGATGGGTGAGGCAGAGTCACAGCTCAGAGAGAGCTGTGACTGACCCAAGGTCACCCAGCTGGCTCCAAGTAGAGGAGTGGGGAACCAAACCTGGCTCTCCAGATTACAGTCCTGCCGCTCTTTACCATTATATCAAATTGGCTCCCAGGGGTTAACATACACTTCCCCCTAGTTGTGATCTGGAAAGAGCAACTGAGAATAATCTTTGGTTGGCAAAGATGTCACATGGCATATTCCTTACTTTAAATAAAAAGTTTTAAAACTTAAGTGGGCCAAATCCCTGCTGTACATGGGGTGGCGAACTCTAGGTATAGGTGTGCTGTCAGGTCACAATCGCCTTATACAATGAAAAACTTCTTGGTCTCCAAGGTGGACTTAAATCTTGCTAATTGCCTTATGTTGACCTCATCAGGGAATTTTCAAGGCAAGTGAGGAGCAGAAGTGGTTTGCCATTTCCTCCCCTGCAAAGCAACCCCAGTCTTTCTTGGTGGTCTGGTCTCCTATCAAAGAACTGAGCTGGCTTATCTTCCAGGATCCAACGAGATCAGGTACAGCATGCTGCCTTTCTTCCCACCTATGTGGTATGGCCCCGCAACAATACCTTTTGTTTTTGTTTGTTTGCGAGTCCAGTAATGCTTTTGCAAACCTTGTTGATTCTTTGGGAGTTTTTTCCACAACTGTGAATGTGTAGTTTTCATCTGGGGAGAAGAAAATCACAAATATTCTCAGCATCTCTACTTTCTAGCAACAGCAGACCAACTGTGCAACCCTTCACTGATGTACTGATCAGAGGTGAGGATAGGAAATCTAATATTACAAACCTCTTGGACGCCAATCCTCAAAGCATATCAGTGAGCAGAAATCATGGTGACTTCAATAAATCTATGGGTGTTCCAAATTCTTTGATGACGGGACTGCAAAGACAGTCGATACGGCTATGGGGATGGGAAGCATTCGTATTCCTTCTTTTTTTAAAAGAAGCACTTCAGGGATTTAGGGTCATCTTGTAGCTGTGGTTGTTATGGCTTCTAGTCTGTTTATGTTTCATAAGACTCTAATTTCTTCAGGGGAACAAAAACATTCAGCTTTATTTCTGCACATGGTAAAAAAATAAAGAAATGAATTTTGATGTTCTAGAGAGAACCCAGGAGCCCCATGCCCTGGAAGAACCTTGCAAGAGAAACTTATGTAACAGTACATTTCCAATTGTCTGGTATGAGAGAAATGTTTTTGATTCCTTTTATAAATTAAGAAAGATGGGCAGTGCAGTCCTAATTGGAGTTACAGCCTTCTAAACAAAGGGACATTTAAGGGTGTAAGCCTGCTTAGGAAGGATTGCGCTGTCTGCATATTTATCTCTGAAGATGTTTTAATACTAAGAGTTCTATATATGGCTATAACTAGCTTGATATCCATGCTTAATTATGGTATTTAACTACTTTAAATTTTTGATATATAACCTTTCTTGGTTTGTGAGGGTTTTTGTTTTAGTTAACTTTTAGGGGAAGAGTGGGAGGTGCATTTGACCTCAGCACACATTCAATGACTCCCAATAGCAACTGCATACTGTTTAGAATGTGGAGGGGTGAGGTCCAATCAGACTGCATATGCAAATGACTTTGAAAGGCTGTCCCAGTGAGGGAAGAGTGGCCTAGCTGCCGGAGGGTGGAGGCGTGGGCAGGCAGCAGCGTGCCAGCCTCACAGGGAAGCTGTATCCCTTTGGGAAAACACGTTACCCCTTTTTACCCCCTTAGGGGGTGAATTTCTTAAAACCCCTTCTTAGTAGGTGTTTACATCATGAAAGGAATTTTCTCCCCAAATTTCATGTTTGTAGGTCCAGGGGTTTGGGCTGGATGTTGATGAATCAGTCAGGACGCTTGTCTATATATAGATAAGTTCTTAGCATGTTGTTGCATTGTTTTATGTAGTATGGATGGAGGAAATTGTCTTGGTCCTAGCTTGGGGTTTGGAAGATGAAATGAATCCATATAACAGAAGTAGGGAACCTTTAAATAACAGAGGTAGGAAAGAGCATCAAGGGAAGGCGTCAGCCTCTACACCCTGTTTGTTTGGCCCTCCAGACCAACTGGTTGGCCACAATGTAGGGTTTTCATAACTGGTTGACCAAACCTGGAAAGCAGCAGAAAGTTTGAGGGGGTGGGGACATGAGGTACAGAGTCATAGGCATGTTGATATCACTTCCAGGGAAAACAGCAACAGCAGTAGCTCTAGAAATAGCTGAAAACTTTAGAGAAAATCCATAGTTTCCAGAAATTCGATGGTAAAACCAAAATTTCTGACAATTTCTAGAGCTACCAACATTGATTCTGGGTTTTCTCATTGTGACAATGAGCTGTTTTTTTAAAAAAAATTCCCAACAAGTGTTAAGGAGGGGCAATCCTCTACCCCTGCTGGGGGGTTGGTAGTAGACATGAGCACAAACCAGAAAAACACTGAACCATGGGGTTTCCACGAACCATGAACCACGAACTGGCATGGAACTGGCTCAGTTACGAACCAGTTCATGGTTCATGGTTCATGGGGTTTAAATGCCCCTTTCTGGCAGGGAAAGGGGCTTTTAATCATTTCCTGCTGTTGGAGGAATCCCCCCTGCTGCCTGCCAGATGATAGTTTAAAGGGATATGCCACTTGCAACGCAGGGACCTTTAAACTGCCCAAACCTGAGCCTGCAGCCCCACCCCCAAACCATACCCCCCAGTCCCAGCCCCACCACCAAGCCCCAGCCCCAGCCCCTCACTTATCTTCCCTCTGATGCTGGGGTGGAAGAGGCTTCCTTTGCTGTCCTGCAGGCCCGCGTAGCAGAGATGAAGCCCAAAACCACCCTTTCTGCCCCTCAAATGGCAGCCATGGCTGCCATTTGAGGGGTGGAAAGGATGTTTTCAGGCTCCTCTGCTGCCCTGTGTACCCGCAAGGTAGCGGAGGAGGAGGAAAAAGGGCGGAAAGGACATTTTTGGCTTCCTCTGCTGTCCTGTGTGCCCTCAGGGCAGTGGAGGAGGCCGAAAAGGGCCCTCCTGCCCCTCAAATGGCAGCTGTGGCTGCCATTTGAGGGACGAAAGGGCCGTTTTCAGCCTCCTCCAGTGCCACATGGGCCTGCAGGGCAGCGAAGGAGGCCTCCACCACCCCAGCATCAGATGGAAGGTAAGTGGGGGGTTGGGGCTGGGGCTGTAGGGTGGGGGTTGGGATTGGGGGGCTGGGGTTGGGGTTGCGGGTTGGGGCTGGGGGACTGGGGGATTGGGGTTGGGCCTTTTAAAGGGTCCTGCCACTTGCAAGCAGCAGGTCCCTTTAAACTATCAGCTGGCAGTCAGCAAGGGGGATATCCCCCCTGCCGCCTACCAGCTGATAGTTTAAAGGGATGTACCACTC
The DNA here is from genome assembly GCF_028583425.1 of Eublepharis macularius. NCBI lineage: Eukaryota > Metazoa > Chordata > Lepidosauria > Squamata > Eublepharidae > Eublepharis > Eublepharis macularius. The sequence continues at coordinate 17,902,358 of NC_072792.1, read as the reverse complement.
GCAAGTTGCAGGAAAAGTTTAAATGGCCATTTCTGCCAGGGAAATGGCCATTTAAACTGGCCCTTTAATACGAACCAAATGAAGCAGTAGTCCAGTTCATGGAAGTTTGTGGAAACGAGCTTCCATGAACCCTGGTTCATGAATCCCAAACTGGGCTGGTTCGTGTGTTTTTTTTATTCATATTTAGGTTCTAGTTGTCAGACCTACCACTGTATGAAAGTGTATGCTAGACTAGGTGGACCAATTATCTTATCCAGCTGGCTTTACTTATGTTCTTCTGCATTAAATTTGTGTGCAGTTGCACTCAAGTCTAATAATACAAAGAACAGAACCCAAGGTTAGGGCTATCCCTGGATCGAACCATTATAGAAGCAGCAGGAGAGGGGGAATGCTCCATCAGGGTGAAAGAACACCTCACCTAAAATCAATGTAACATAGCATAACACCTCAGAGAAAAAAACATTCTGTATTTCCAGGTGCACTTTTTCCTCCAATGGGCAGCCAAAGAAGCTTACATCTATCTTCCCTCCTCCATTTTATCCTCACAACAACTCTGTGAGTCACATTAGGCTGAAAGAGAATGCCTGGCCCAAGGTCAACCATTTGGCTTTCATGGTAGTATGGGAATTCTGCCAATGTAAGGGTAGAAATTTGAGTTCATGACTTGAATTTACAACAACAACAAAAAAGTATAAAAGAACTGATACTATATTTTTAAAAAACGTACCTTACTCAGTCTTATCTATTTGGCCACAATGTATGCACATTTCTGCAAGTGAGAATATTGGGGCATGGGGACACACAGCTTTATACTTTCTCCTCTAGAATTACTAATGGGTAATAATCAGAATCTGGAAGGAAGATTTTTTTTAAAAACGGAACAAAGAATTACAAACAAGCAAACTCCTCTGTTTGCACTTCTGTGTGTTCCTTATATCCAGAAGACGAAGTGAATCATACGGTAGACCAAAGCGACAAGCAAGCTTCCATGTTAGAATGGGGATTTGAATGCTGCCACCATTTGGCATTTGTGGGAATTTCTCATGAGGAGGGCCCAATATCCCTGCTCCACTGTGGAGGCTTCCTGTCCTGAGGGTCAGCCTCAATCTCCTGCTTCTCAGCATGTGGTTACTGCGGGGACTACTTGGTGTACTTGTGCACCCCTGTACAGCACCATGTGCTGTGGAAGACAAGAAAAAACAGTAATGTGGGTCTCATTCCACCATTTTCAAATGAGAATTCTGGCCACAAGATGGAATAACAGATAGAGATGGGCATGAACAGCAATACGAACAAAAAAAATCCATGAACAGCCCAATCCGCTGTTCGTGAGCAAGCTGTTCATGAGGCGCCGTTCCTGGCAAACATGTGTTCGTTCCAAGCCCTCTTCCTGGTGTACATCAGCCGTTCATAAAGCTAGACAGTCTGGCACCTTTCAATCAATTCCCCTGGCAACATTGACATGGACTGTCTGAACTCTGTCTGAACTCCTTCTGGCTTTCCTTCTGGCTTGTAACCCCTCAAAGTAGCTTACAGCAGAGAGTTCAGTTTTTTCCACTGTGAAAAAAAAATGACAGGAAAGGGAGGGACCCATGGTTCATGGCTTTCCCAGGGTCCAATCTCTCTGAAACTTGGGGGGGGGGCGCGTCTTCAGAGGACAATGAGTATTATTTCCCCTGCAAATTTGGTGGGTATTGGACATTGAGAAGGTCAGTTTGTAACCCCTCAAAGTAGCTTCCAGCAGAGAGTCCAGTTTTTGCCACTGTGAAGAGAAAATGACATGAAATGGGGAGACCCATGGACTCTCCTTTCCCCTGCTCAAGTTCAGCTAAGTCCCAAGAGGGGGGCATCCTTGCTCCCAGGCACTTCCAACTATGAACATGTTCGTGAACATGTCATGTCCGTCGATGTTCGTTAATCCCTGTTCGTGTATGGCAACGAACAACGAACATTGTGTTCATTTTTTTCCCTATTCATGCCCATCTCTAATAACAGCCTCATCCCCCAAGCACAAAAGGAGGCAAGCAAGTCACTCACTGTGGGAGCCAGCATAAAAGACACATTGAGGTCTAAATTCTTTGATCTTTTCAGAGGAAGAAGAAGCCTGTGAATTTCAGAGAAATCTTAAATGGAGTTACACCTTTCTGAGCTCCCTCGGTTGAGCAGTGGAGGTCTATGTGGTACACAGAACAATTACCAGCATTTAATTTTTTTTAAAAAAAATTACTCATTCTCCCTTTTTCTGAAAATGTATGTGTGTGTTCTTCTAGGAAAATGCATGTGCTGAACAAGGTGTACTCTAACTGGCTGTTACTAAAGCATTTCCTGAATTAAATTGCCAGCTATGGTTGCCAACTCCAGTTTGGGAAATTATTGGAGATTTGGTGATGGAGTATTGGAGATGGGTTTGTGGATCATGAGGTACAACATCATAGAAGCCACCCTCCAAAGCTGTTATTTTCTCCAGTGGAACTGATCTCTGTTCTCTGGAGATTTGTAGTAACTGGGACACCTCCAGGTCCTATCTGGAAATTGGCAATCCTATTGCTACTCCATATTGCCTCACAAAATAAGTGGATGATAAAAACAGAGTCTTTGCTGTACAAACACATGTAGCAGTGCCTTCCTTGCCCACTTAACAGATGACTGGCAGTCAAAGCGGACATGGCCACCATCTTGTTGTGGCGCTGCGAGTAGACTCCCAATCCAATAACTAGAGTAATACATGCAGCTCTTAGGGGAGTGGTTGATAATAATAACACACATCTCATCCTTCCACGTAGAGAGATCCTTAGTAATCAGGAAATCCAGATGTGCAACTGCTTTCATATTTCAAGCACTCTCATGATATCAGGACAGCACTCTCCCAAGAGCTTTCTTTGTGTATTTTCATTTAAAATGGTGGGTGGAAGTGCAATTCTGGCCTCATTCATTTCTCCTGTTGGGTTGTCAAAAGTGGTCTGTGCTCTTCCCCTTGCCCCACATCTGAACATCTATGTCCCAGCTGGGTCTATGCATCAAGAAAGATATCGTTCAATTCAGCTCACAGAGGAACTGGTTAAAAGTCAAATAGTTACAAAATTTGAACAAGTTTCTTCTGTGATTATGCTATTAAACATCTTGTTACAACACCTTTATCAATTTTTAAAGCTTCAGCAAGGTTGCAAACCTCACCCATGTCTTTTAATTGTTGTTATGGAACATTAAGTTGGATAGTATTAAATTATTAATCTTGCGACTGGCATTATTCAGAAGATCCATATCTGCCTTTTAACCTTATTACAAAGGTTAAGCTGTTCAAAGTCCCATGTGTTAACTAAGTATCTAAGAGAGGAAATACATTTCCTAAAGAAAAATGAATTCTATATGCACATTTCTTCAGATATTTGGTTATGAGATAGGGGCATTAACTTTGTTAATTTCATCTCTCTACATGAGGGTAATTTAAAAAGACAGAACTGGCAGAGGTTCTCCTCAGAGCATTTGTTAATTTCATCTTTGCTTCCTCAAAGGCTCTGTCAATTTCACCTCCCTTTGGGGAGACAAAGAGGAAATTAACAAACCCTCTGAGGAGCGATTTCCGCCAACACTGTCTTTTTAAACTACGCTTCCCAGCTAACATTGCATCTCCCTACACTTGAATGTCCCCATGTAAGATGTCTTGTATAGAGAGACTCCTACTCAGGCCACAAATTAAAGAATAGAATTCTGAGGTGGTGAAATGGGCTGTACCCCTTCCAACCACCCATTTTTTTCATACATACACACCTCACAAATTTATGATGATTTTAGGTGATATTAAAGGGAGAAAAAGCATTTCCTGGAAACAGAAATTAAAACATCAAAAGGAATATGATGAGTTTAGCTCTTTGTATAATCTGCTAGCTTTCCCCAAACAGGGAAATGTTAATCTCTTTGAAATGTGAAATCCCTCATTTGCAGTGGAATGACTTATTTTGCCACCTCAGCCCTCTGCCACGTCATTCTGCTGAATATATTAGACCAGGCCTGGGTGGCACCATTATCAGAAACTCTGAGAGATCGATCCTAAGCAGGTCTACTCAGAAACCTACTCTGGTTGATTCAATGGGGCTTACTCCCGGGTAAGTGCCCTTCGGATGCCACTTCAAATACTGATTCTGAGGCCTTCCACAGTTACCTAAAATCGTCACAAATTTGTGAGGTGTGTCTGTGTGATATTTTAAATCCCAAGCTCCAGATAAAGCTGTCAATTCAAGCTTGTATGCAGAGAGTTTCCATTAAAGTGAATGTTGCAGTTGTTGTTGAAATCTTTTATTTACAAAGCTGAGATTTACACCCAAGTAATTGACAGGAGTGATAAACCAAGATGTGAAGGCCAGCCTTGTGCTATCAACATTGAAGCAGGAACAGTTGCTTTTCAGAACAGGGAGGATATGTAGTGCGGCAGCCAAAAGCTTTCCTGAAAATAAATATTTACTATGCCTCATCGACACAAAACACTGATTGATCCAAAGTACACCTTCAATTATTTTCTTTTTTTCAAACAGCTGTAAATTCTTAAGTGCAAGGCAATGAAACAGGATAACCCTAAGAACTTTCCTTTACCTAAGCTTTCACTTTAACCATAATGCATTGAATTCCAAGCCACTTAAAGATACTGTCCTGCTATACTTTTGATTTTTTTTTTTAAAAAATGTATTTTTTTTAATAGTCCATCCTTCTTGCTAAGCATCAAGTCACTCCATTGGCTACTGTGACGGACTCAGCTTCAGAGGCTGAGATTTCCAGTCAGTGAGCTATGATTGACATGTTTCTCCCCAGCCCCAGCCCCATGTGGCTAGCCTGAAATGGCAGTTGGGTATGAAATGTTGGGGAAGCCGTCAGTTGGAGCTGGAGAGAAAACAAGAGAGTGGAAAGGAGTTGGAGCCTGGCTTTTGACCAGAGAGGGTCAGCCAGAGAATCCTCTGTGAGAGGAAATAATGTTTGTGAAACACTTTTAGTCCTAGGACTAAAGTGGGGAAAACCAGCACTAACTCCTGCTTAGACTCAAGAGATCTGGGGATTATAGAGGGCCAAGGAAGTGGGTAGAGAGGAGTCTCCCCTTCAGTGCCAGGAACAGGGTTTAGCTCATAACTATAATGCCTGCCCAGTATCTAGGAAGGGTTTGTCTCAGTGGAGCACCCTTAAGTCTGGAGAGGAGGGGAAGTCGTGCTCTGTTTGTGTTTGAGTATATAGTGTAACATCTGTGAAGCAGTGTCAACCTCCGAACGAAGCCAGCAACCTAGTGTTATTCCAAGTGTTTTGTACCTCACACCAGAGAAGTTCCTGTACAAAAACTTTTCTGTTTCTTCAGTTCAAACACCTGCCTTTTGACTTTAACCTACTGTAAATAAACCTTCAGTTATGTTTTGAACATGAAGCCTTGTGTGCCAGTTTCTGCTAAAGGGAAGCAGAAACCCCTGATCTGTCCCCTACTAAGATGGCTGGGTAACCATTTTTAATATTTCTGAAGGTTGGGACAAAAAGGAAAGTTGAAGCTTAACATCAACCATGCTACCGGAGGCTTCCCAGCCCAGTATACAGCTTCATAGGCTTAAAGAGTTTTACCTCAGGGTAGGGGAAGGTTAGCACAAGCCTGAGTTGGACATGGGTCTGTGGCAACTACCTATCAATTACCATGCTCAGTTCAAGGTATTGGTTATCACATGCAAAGCTCTTCATAACCTTGGCCCGGCATACCTATGGGACCACCTTTCTCCCTATGTTCCCTCACAGCAACTTTGTTCATCTGAACAGGTCTCCTGCAGGTGCCACCCTGCACATGGGCAAAATCAACAGCAGCCTCTATATGGGCTTTCTCTGTGGTGGCCCCTACCCCCTGGAACGGCCTGCCTGAGGAGATCAGGAGACCCCCCATTCTCCTGGCTTTCAGCAAATGATGCAAACCCCTAACCAATGGTTAGGGTTTCACTTCTAGATTTGGAACATTTTAGAGATTTGGGGATAGAGCTTGGGAAGGGCAGAATTTCAGGAAGGAGGAACGTCAGTGCAGTATAATTCCAGAGAGTCCATCCTCCAAAGTAACAATTTTTCTCCAGAGGAACTGACTTCTGATGTAATGTGTAATTCTGAGATATTTCCAGGCCCCACATGGGGGTTAGCAGGCTTGATAATGATAGACAGAATTACTATCTTCCTTTGAATTGTGCAGCTGAAGAGGAGTACGTTCTACTGCGCTTTTTGCAATTAATGGGGTAGAAAAAAAGAGACCTCTAATAGGCACCCCATTTGCTAGGATACTCCACCACCAGCCAGTGCTTCCTGCCACCATTCATCTGGCCAATGTGTGTGTGTGTGTGAGGGGGGGACTTGAGAGGACGGGCAGCATCCCAACATCACTCCTTGTGTGCTTGAAAGTGATGGCAGCACATCGCCAAGGGATGATGTCCCTGACATGCTAATGTCACTTCTCGGTGCCCAGGGAGTAACATCAGCAATTGCCGGCAACATGATGATGTTGTGGGCAAGTCCACCATGACCCAGTAGATAGGTAAGTAAATTTCTTGCATATGGCCATTGGCCTTTACAAAACAAAATATATATAGCAAACCACAACCATAGTTTTTTAAAACATTCTAAAATATCAGACAACATAAAAAAATTTCAAATCACAATTTACTGCTCAGGCTGATGAGATGACCCAGTTAGGGCCAAGCTACAAGTGACGAATGACACTTGAACGGCAAGTGTATTTCTCCCTGTTCACTTGCCCTCCACTCAATCCACTTGCCATTCAAGTGTCATTCATCACTTGTAGCTTGGCCCTAAGTCTCTTCCTCCTCCGGGTGCCAGGAGGGACCTGGCTACCCTAGTTCCTAATACTTGGTCACCATACTGTACCTCAAATGAGTGCCATTAAAGATGTGCCAGAATTCACTGTCACATACAGGCTTTCACAAGAGACATCCAGGAATTATTCAGCAGATAGGTTCATTTGGAGACAGTTCTTCAGAAGGAGAAAAGGTGAAATGTTGTGATCTAGATGTTAGCAGAAGCAGAAGCTCACACTCCACACCAGTAATGCATGACACTAAATGGTTTAGACTCAGAGTCCATTCATCCTGCTGTGAAATCTTATTCTGTCTGTCAAAATAATAGTTCAAAATCTGTCTACACTCCCTATTCTTCATGGTCTTTATTCTCCCAACTCTTTTTCAAGAACCTTAAAAAGAAAGCTCGATAACATAGCAAAGAAACCTGTAATATTCTGGTAAAGCGAACAAGGAGATATTATCTGGATCAAAGTTGAAGGCTTTTCATAGAGAATGGTTATCTACAGATGAGCAAAAAGGGGGAGGGGCTTCAGAAATGAAGATAAATCAGAAAAAAACTGCATGTGTAATTTATAATTTACATTAGAGGCAAGCACAAACCAAAATATGAACCAAAGATCATCATGAACCAGGCCAGTTCATGGTTCGCGAACCAGCGGTTTGTGGGAGCTCATTTCTCCTGAACCATCATGATTGTTAGCCCAGTTCATTTGGTTCATATTTTGGTTCATCACTGCAGATAACCTGGCACTGATCAATCAGTTTCCTAGGCAACGAGGGGGGATGAGCTCTCTGCAGACCTTCTGCTGACCCGGAAGTGATGTTTTTCATGAACCGAACAAACCGGTTTGCAAACCAGGGCAAGTTTGTGAAAATTCATGGTTTGTGAAACGCAACAAACCATGAACCACATGGTTCAGAATTTTCCCAGCTCATGCCCATCTCTAATTTACATTAATAAATGCAAGTTTATATATCATTACTATAATTTAAATAGAAATATAATTTACCCTAAGGCCCACGCTGCCCACTGTGCAGGTGCTAGCTATTTATGGGGAGCTTTCCAAGGCCCTTCCTGCTCTTTCCTTATGGTTCTTCACCTTTAATTTACTCCAATAGCCTAGCTATCTTGAGGTGCCCTTCTTCCATCTGTAGGGAGCTGTGTGGACCCTGCAGCTGCTCAGGAATCAACCTCCTCAGCCACTTCAACTGATTTTACTGGATAGACACAGCACCCAGATGTCTCAAGAGAAGACTATCTTCTGATTGAGAGGTCATCTATCCACTCTGCTACTGTACAGTCCATTTTAATACAGTAAATACAGATTAGCTGTACATTTGTTGTAGATCTGGACAACAGAATTTGTTGTATTCTGTTAAGGATATATTTCAGAAGTTCTAAATGTAGTGCCTGCTGGTGCCCTGGCACCTATCAACACCTTTCCTGGCACCCACCAAGTGTTTATAGAAAATGAGTGGGGTTAGATGGGGCTTTTGCCCAGCAGGGTTTCTGGTTAGCTGGGCAGATTTTTAAAAATGTTGCTTTGGCAGGAACTTCACTGCGTGACCAAAGGTGCACATGCAAGAAAACATTTTAACACAATATGTTCATTTTAAAAGGCATCCTGTCAATCAGAGCATCTATCTGAAATCTGAAATGCTGGGGAGTTACTATTAGAGTTATACATAACCTCACTTTCTGACATTTTGTGATTGGCTCCATTTCCTGCAGCAGCCATTTTGTGATTGTGCCAGCCACTTTGTGTCCGAATTCCAAAGGTGCCCACAAGGTGAAAAAGTTGGCGATTACTGATATATTCTGCCATCTTGATTCCAGGAGCGGAAAATTCAAATGAAGTCACAAAAGTACAATCAGTAAAACCATTTGATAATTTGTTGTACTTCAGTAATACCCTAAAATCTGCATGGCTAGGGCTGCCATGTCTTCCAGTAGGGGCAGGGGATCCTCTGCTTCCACCCTCCACCTCCCTACCACTTACCCGGCTGATGGGGGGATAATAGGCCTCCTAGGCATGCTCCCAGAGTGGCGAACAACAAAACAATGGCACTTCCCGTACTGTAACAGTAAAACTAAAGAGAAACCTCACGGGAAGGAACAACAATTACAAATTAATAAACAACTCTATTATAAGTGCCCAAAGGGCCATATGTGTTTCTTATATAAATCAATCAGTGAGATGACCAAATACAATTTATACAATGATTCTTCCTTAAACTTGAAAAATACAAAGGTCCAAACAAAATGTGCCCTGTATCTTCTTTAAATAAAGTAGCATTCATGCACAGCTATGTCCACACATGGTAAGGGAATCCACGGCTGCACACCCAATCTGGGGCCGGCTGAAAAGCTCAGATTTGTATAAATTGGATGTCATGTAAAATTGCTATTGGTATAGTACGTAAGATGTTTGTTTTGCAGTGTTTGGCCACGCCCCTGAGGAAGATTCTATACGAAATCTGAGCTTTTCAGCCAGCCCCAGATTGGGTGTGCAGCCGTGGATTCCCTTACCATGTGTGGACATAGCTGTGCATGAATGCTACTTTATTTAAAGAAGATACAGGACGCATTTTGTTTGGACCCAGAGTGGCGAGACATCACTCCCCGGAGTGATGTCATCACACTTCCAGCCCCTGTACGATGGTGTCACTTCCCAGAAGTCCTTGTGTGATTGCCCAACAATATAAGGACTTTGTAATGCGTAGAATGGACCTAAGCAGGTCTACTCAGGACTAAGTGACATTTTCCTGGAACTTACGCCCAGGAAAATGTTCTTAGGTTTGCAGCTTGGGACATCCAGCCAAAACTGTATGTTTTGTTCTGGATCCTTCCAAAGACATTTTTAACTAACACTTTGTTGCTGTCTAAGGACAGGAGTGTCTGGGAATAGTCTGCTTTTCTAATCAATTTTACATTGGTTGTTGTGGGTTTTCCAGGCTGCATTGCCGTGGTCTTGACACTGAGAGATCTCTGTCTTTTGGTGCTACACCTCTGAAGATGCCAGCCACAGCTGCTGGCGAAATGTCAGGAACTACAATGCCAAGACCACGGCAATATAGCCCGGAAAACCCACAACAACCATCGTTCTCCGGCCGTGAAAGCCTTCGACAATACATCAATTTTACATTGATTGAAGGAAACTTTGCAAGCTCTTTAGTATTTTCATACCAAAAAACAAAGAATGGTTGTTGTTAATGGTTATAATTTGCATGCTTCTGAATTTGTAAGAGATTCCAAAACATTTCAAAAGCAGAATTATTTCCTCCCAAGTAATTGTGCTGATAAAATAAAGGTTTGCACAGAAATATGGTAAAATACTGTCATGAGAAAGTGGAAACTGAAATATGATGTCCAAAAAGAAGAGACAGGGGAAACAATGGAAATCTGGATGGTAACATGAAAAGAGACTTAGATTTCCATTTTGGGGCTATAAATAAGAAAAATGGTTCTTAGGATTTTGTACCACACTGGAAAATGGAAAGCACCCTTTATCATATACTGCTTAATTTCTACATTCAGAAAGGAAGTACTTAACATGTCAAGGAGTACTTAACTGCATTAGTAATTCCATCCTTTTCAACAAGGATTAGCAATCTCAGTATGAATAACAGACCCTAGAAATAAAAATCCTGCTAGCAGAGAAGAATTTGATTTTGCTGGATTTGTGATTTTGAGTAGGGAGCTCAATAAAAGACTGATTAAAAATATAAGTGATCTATATAACTTCTTTTTCTGGACACAAACTTTAACAGATGGTAATTGCAAGCAGTACAATTTTAATGGTGTCTCTAGAATCTGAGTTAGTAAAAACTGTGGTGTTAAACAGTCATTTTGGATTAGAAACTAGCACCACGAGGTTAGGAAACAAATGGGATTTAGTCCCAAGTAAGATGTCTTTTAGAACATTTGGTATAGCCTGTTTGAAAACCTGCAAGCATTGCAGAGTTTGTAGAAATAACATGTAAAGGGGGGGGTGGGGAATGACATTTGTTTTTCCTCAATAGCTGACACATATTTAAAACCATCAATTCTAAAATGAGGTCATACAGAAGATTAAAGACAGGGCATTTTTAAATATTTCGCTACTGTGTTAAACCTACAACAGTGTTAAGGCCATGGAGGTACAGGAAGTGGAGTCGTTGCCTTAATGCAATAGAAAAACAAAACCACCTAGTCTCAGGGTCATGGTCACTATGGAAGAAAGAACACTTAAACACAATCCAATGGGTAAACACACTGATCTGGATTCTCTGAAATTAGACATTTCAGTCCATCTTTGCATGTATTCAGCCATGATATTCCAAGGACTGGGTGGCACTTTATTTATTTCATTATATAGAGTCTACCTTTTTCACTGAGGGCTCAGCTGAAAGTGACAGCTTCCCTGAGTTTGTATCTGTATCTGCTGGTGCCATTTTTAATTGATCTCATAGAGTCATAGAATCATAGGGTTGGAAGGGACCTCTAGGGTCTTCTAGTCCAACTCCCTGCACAATGTAGGAAATTCACAAGTACCCCCCTCCCCACACACATCCAGTGACCCTTACTCCATGCCCAGAAGATGGTAAAACACTATAAGGATCCTCAGCCAAACTGGCCTGGGAAAAATGGCTACCTGACCCCAAGGTGACAATCGGCCTTACCCTGGGCATGTAAGAAGAGGCCACGAGAACTAAGCACTGATGTAACCCTTCCTGCCTCCCTCTGATGATCTGCCTAGGTTCACAGAATATCATGATGTTCTAACAAAATAAAGTACTAATACAACAATTACAAAAGTAATTAACTTGATCTTATTTCATCTATGCACAATTTACCATCAGCATAACGGTACACACAATCTTCCCACCTTCAGACCTATACTTAAAGTGCTAGTGCATTCAATACAATTGATGAACAGTCATTTAATAACATTCAGTATTGCTTTTTGTAAACAATTCTTGACATAAGGTGCATAGAGTCCATCAATGCCAATTGTAGGACAAGGTGGGCAGGATGGAAAGGACACCATCTAACGGGTTGACCAGTTAGCTATAGGTCCCGTTTCAGTTCTTTGTCAAAGACGGTCAAAGAGCCGACGTCAATTTCACCATTCTTGAAACCATCCTATTCAACCACTAGTAAGCCAGACGTCAGGTAATGCTCCTAAGGAAGGCTGTGTCTTCCTTAGGCACCTTCCTTAGGCTCTTTGACCAGGGAGCTAAATGGACTGCAGAAGGAGGAGGCATGCTGGACATTCTCACGCTTCAAAGTCTATGGGTAATACCCCTTGTGAAGATCAAGTGGTGTGTTAGTGAAGATTCTGCTGCTTCAGAACACCAGTGACTGTTCAGGGAAAAGTGGTAGGTTTAGTTTACTTTGAAGGAGAGGAAGGAAGGTCATAATGGATATAGTAAGATATGGTATGGTTACTTTTTATTGTGAGTGTTTTTTGTGTAATTTCCTCACCTTGTGTTATGTTAAATTCAGTCAGTGCTTAGCTTGCTCCAACCACTTGAGAATTTATTTACATCACTTTGTCCTGATTCCAATTTCTTTTTATATCCCAATTAGCTTGATACCCGTACTTCACTACGGTATTTAACTACCCTAAATCCAGTTATAATATTTATGTGGGTATGTAACATTTTTTGGTTTGCAGGTTGTTGTTGTTTTGAGTTGGTTTTGTAGTGTAATAGTATAATACCTGAGCTTCACAAAGGTGTCTGAATAAAGTGAAGTGTGTTGATGCTGAAAACCAATGACGTGAATTTCGAAATGTAACATTTATTGAAGAGAATTTAAAAGGAAAAGATTGTGGTGCAAAGATTAAAGTGAAAAATACATACAACTGGGGTTTTTTTCCTGCTGAAGGACCTCTTTGTAGACCACATTGGTGGTTTTCCCCTCAAGTGCTAGGATCACCAGGCTGCTGGGTGAGCTCACACTGGAGCAGGCCATGTGAGAAGCAGTCCTGCCTCAAGTCAATTCCTACCATGTTCAGTGACTGCCCCTGGGACTTGTTGATTATCATAGCAAAGCAGAACTTGAGGGGTAATTGCAGTCTCTTGAAGGGGTTATCTGATGGGATGAGTGGTATGCATGGTCTGAACACCAACTCCCCCCAAGCACTGCAGGTGAACAATGTGGCTTTGATGACATTCCTGTGGAGGGCTTTCACTCGCAGTCTGGTGCCATTGCAGAGTTTGGGTGGAGCAGGTTCTGGAGCAGCATCACTGGAGCCCCCACTTTGAAGAGAAGCTTATGGGCTGGGAATCCAGGAGGGCTGAGTGAGCTGAGGAACTCCATGAGGTAGTGGACCATGTCATCCATTTGCACTACCAAGTCCACAGTTCTGTACTCCATTTCTGCCCCTTTGAGGGAGTTTCGTTTCATTAATGATGGTAGCCTTGTCATTCTTGGGGGTCAGAATGGCACGCTCGCAGAGCCATTCCATGGATTTCTCCGTGATAGTGGTGATATCAGGGTATAATTTGGTTGTTAGGTCTGCTAGGGTCATCACTAGAGGTGGGCACGATAAAAAAAAATTACCGATCAAGCTGATCGGGGATCAGCGCCGGTGACGACCCCAAATCACCAATCCACACTGGTCATCTCCCGTTTCTGATCTGTGGATCAGGGATTGGGGAAGCCAAAGTGGAGGGGGGCCCCGCTGTTCCCAGCTATGTGGGAAGGTGGGTGGTGGCGGCGACCGCCACGTCAGGGGGGGGATGTTCACACACACACACTTAGAGCAGAAGGGGGGAATTTTTAACCCGGCGACAAGCCGCCTCCCCTCAGGGAGGGGACGTTCACACACACTTAGAGCAGAGGGGGAGAGTTTTCAACCCAGCGACGAGCCACCTCCCCTCAGGGAGGGGACGTTGACAAACACTCACACACACACACACACACACACACACAAACACACTTTTAGAACAGAGGGGGGGAAAGTTTTTAACCCGTCCCTGCCTCTCCAAATAGAGAGAGAGACATCCTGTCAACATGTTTCAGCCAGCTTTTTTTAAAAAAGCAGAGAATCCTCCATTCCTCCCCACCCAATTTTAAAAGCAAGCAGCCAATCTTCCAAAAGCATATTTTAAACACATGCACAGAGCCGTGCATGAGGTTTTCCCACAAAATACAGTGTTTTAAAAGCAGGTTAAAAACAGAGAGTGACAGAAAAACAGCCATTCCTCCTACAAAGCCCGTTTTTTAAAAAAGCAAAAAACGTTTGGAGTGCCCATGGCTACAGAACATTCCCTTCCCCCTCTCTCCTCTGGCTGTCTTCTCCCAATTGGTGAGTGGGTTGCTGCTCTGTGGTTGGAAGGAAGCCCTGCTTATCAAGGCAAGCTGGGCTTCCATTCGGGTTTCCAGGGTGACAGAAGGAGGGCAAACTCAGTTCAGGCATTCCCTTAGCTCCGTTGCCAGGGGAATAGATTACTGGTGTCGGAGTGACTGGATCCCCGATCAGATACCGATCGCCCTGATCAAGCCCCGATGAAGCTCCCCCCCCCGAACGCTGGATTGGTCGACATGGACGGCACGAACACCATTATAGTGGGTATTTTTCTCTTGTAATGCTGATTGTGACCATCTCTAGTCATCACGACTGTGCCCAGATCTTCAGGGATGGTCATCTTTTCCTTGGACTCATGATACTCTCCATCCCTTTCTTTTAGTAGAAGTTTAGAGAATTCCCCAGCAGACAATGCACCTCTCAAGTGGACCCTCATGTTCTTCCTTAGTGAGAGTTTCCTAATGAGGGGCCACAGATACGATGCCTTGACACACGCTGTAACCTCGTCAGCTCGAGTTCCCCTTGGGTCTACTGGCAGAATCTGCCCGAAGTCTCCAGCCAGCAGCACGGTGACTCCCCCCATCATTCTCTCATCACCCCTGATGTCTTTGATGGTTATGCTCAGTGCTTCAAAACACCTCTTGTGTGCCATGGTGCTCTCATCCCATACAATGACTTTACAGTTCTGCAGTACTTGGGCCATGTACTTGTTTAGAGATGCTGCACAGAGGTGTTTGACCAATTCCTGTTTGATGTCAGGAAAGTTGCTGCACCTCAAGCACAGTCCCGTTTCGTCCTTGCCTATGAAATAGATTTGCAGGATTTGGGCTTCCTGTGGAGATGTGGGCAGCAGACTTTCAACCAAGTGATACAATTGTTCCAGAACTTTGAAGGTCAGCATGAAGCCATCTTGTAGTACCTGCTTGGCCCCAAATAATGTCATGCTGAAGCAGCCATTATGCACGTGCCATGAAATGTAACATACCCATAAATATTTTAACTGGATTTAAATAAGTTGTTTCCTTGAACAGATTTTTACCTCATAACATAGAGTCCCATAGCTGACCAATCAGAGAGAAGAGGGTGCTAGCAGGCAGGAGCCTGCCAGCCACACAGGAAAGCCAGGCCCCACAGGGAGATTGGCAACCCTAGTGAACTTTTAGGGGAAGACTGGGAAGTGCATTGACTTCAGGACACATTCAATGACTCTCAAGAGCAACTACATACTGTTTAGAATGTGGGGGGCAAGGACCAATCAGGCCACATATGCAAAGGACCTCTGTGTTCCAACTGTCTCTGGGTGGAGAATGAGGTGTGGAATGTTGTGAGCCTCAATCAGCCTGCATATGCAAATGACCTTAAAAGGCTGGCCCAATCAAGGAAGAGTGGCCAAGTTGGCAGTTGGCGGCACAGGGGGGAGCAGGTAGCCAACCACATAGGGAAGCCATATCCCTATGGGAAAACACATTTTACTCCTTTTTACCCCCTTCGGGAGCGAATTTCTTAAAATCTCTTCTTAGTGGGTGCTTACATCATGAAAGGAACGTTCTCCCCAAATTTTATGTTTCTAGGTCCAGGGTTTGCGGCTGGGCGATGATGACTCAGTCAGGACACTTGTCTTTATATATATATATAGATGAATTCCTGTTTGCCTTCCCATTGCTGTGTGATGAGTAGACCAAGAGGCAGGACTGAAGGAATGTGGAGTGTGTTTCACCTGTAGCTATTCAAATCTGCTATGTGGCACAAAGAGGGAATGTGGAGAAGTTGGAGTCCAACTTGTTCATAATAAATGGAGGGAGGAAAGACAAGAAGTTTTCCCTCCTTTACAGTAAAACCTGGGTGGTGGCAGCTTGTTTTTTTAAATCCCAGGAATCTGAAGGCGTTATGAGGGGAAGTTTAATGGGGCCCTGGAAAGTCCCTGGCTATGTATGGCAATGGTTCTGAGAGCCAAAATACATGGTAAGGTGACACAGGTCATGGGTGCCTGACCTGATTCACAATCACATGTTCTTGTGGCACTAACATTTAGAAACTTCCAAGCACTGCAAAGGCGAAGGCTTTTCTCCCACACCGATTTTGCTAAGTGAAACAACCTCTCCATTGGCTCTACATATCCATCCAGGGCATGGCAATTGTCAGGATGGGGAATGCAAGGACTCACTTATAAAGGACTAATTTCTGCATTTTCTGAGATTTCTGTATTTCCAGTCAGGAGATAGGATAACCCAACCTGCTCATGGACAATCTATCATAAAAGCTGGCAAAATAGTAGAGCCTCCAAAGGCACCGAGCCCTTGAGTGGTATGAGGTTCTTGACTGAGGGCATGTTGGAGCAAATGTGCTTTCCTGTAAAGAACTGCTCAAGAGGCAGATTAGCAGTTGGTTTCTCCAGAATGTGCTTGAGAAAGTAATTGCAGTCGAGTGTATGTGAAAATGCTTTAGTGCACTCTGAGGCTCCTAACTACTTCTCCTTGCAAGCCAGACTCAGAAGCTTTTATTTAAGTTGCGTGAGATGAGCTGCCACTGCTGCAAAGCAGCTCTTCCGTATCTACCCCTACTGGAAGTAAACACAGCAAGATGGATGCTGTAGGGCCATACCTCCAGCTGGATCACATGACCTCAACACTTAGACTGGAGCCTTCAGTAGGAACTGTGGTGGAGGGAGTGGAAGAGGATGGAGAACTGCCTGAGTCTGAACCCTCAGTGTTGCTGCTGAAAGGCAGGAGTTCACAGAGCTTACATCATGCTGGGAGGTCAGACCAAGGTCATCTTGACCCTGCCTTGAACCAAGAAAAATAAGCCTGTCAAGGCAGAAGAGAAACCTAGGGAATAGATCCATGCTAACAGTGGCATCCTTAGCAAAGTTACTCCAGGCTACGCCCATTGAAATCTGCTGTGGCACAAAGAGGGAATGTGGAGAAGCTGGGGTCCATCTTGTACATAATAAAGAGAGGGAGGAAAGACAGGATGATTCCCCTCCTTTAAAGTAAAACCTGGGTGGTAGCAGGTTTTTTTTTTTAATCCCTGGAACCTGAAGGGGTTACGATGGGAAGTTTAACAGTGCCTGGGGTCAGACTGGGTACTTTGCAGATAGATCTTGCTCACTGGCTTCCAGTTGGCCATCCATGTTGCATCTTGCAATTTCATTATGCTACTTGCCTAGCGGTTAGTATTAGAAATGTGTGTTTCTATGATCTTCCATAGTGCTTAAAATTTGCTTTCAGATAAGGGGGAGGGAGGATTCCCTGTTCTTCATCACAGATTCACTTATAACATTTAAGCCTTGAGGAAATTATCTGCTTCTGAAACCACATTTGATTAGCGCTGCCGCGGTGTACAATCTTGTGTGCATTTCTGCCAGTGTTAACTTCCTTCCTTTCCCCCCCCCCCATTTCACTCTGAATAAAAGTTCACTTAACCTAACCTACTGAATACCAATGAGGACTCAGATACCCAATGGATCAGTTTATCGGTGCATTATGTATGTCGAAAGAAAGCTAACATAATAAAACCGTTGAAGCATGCAAGTTAAGGCAAGGGCCGTACCAAAATCGAGAGTGTTTTAGGTCACCTGAGACTTAGTTAAAGCTGATGTATTAGCAGTGAAGTATTAATAAGGTAAGCACTGCTTTTTGTCATGGTTGCTTATGTATACAGGGAACAGGGAACTAACAAGAACACTTCCCTATAATTGTCCGCCTGTGCTGTAGTTCTGTGCTATAATCAGACCATCAGTTTTCTTCATCTTTTAGTGCTTTATAACACCTCACTGCACATAAAACATACAATTATATTAAATGATCCGAATGCATGCTTTGAAAATGGATAAAATAATACACCGTTGCCCTGCAGTTCATAATACTAAATGGGGAAAAAAATGAAAATCATTTCTACTGGCAGGATTATTTCATTTTACTTCTTTGGGTCATGTTGTTAGCTTAAAGCCTTCAGATAATCATTAAGGATATTCTTGAACCCATGTTAACTATTTTCTCCCCCTTCTAATAATATTTGAAAGGAGGTGTTTGTGACATTTCGTACTAATGTTGTTTTCAAATTCTTGGCTGCATAGAACTGTGGGAAACATTAAAATACTTTAATTTAGATCTGACTAGATACACTCCTATTGAAGATCACTTACAATTTTGATAAAGATGAAAGAAATGTCTTCAAAACTATTATGTTATTTACAGGGAAAACTTAAGTATCTGTTTTCTTTCTTGCGGGGGAGGGGACAGTTTCTTACATTACATCGCTACTCCTAAGGAAGTACACCTTCATTGTGAGTAGGAATATTAGGCCTCCAGTTATTGTGGAAGACCTCCCAGCAATTCCCTTCAATGTCCCCCAGTGCTTCGGTCACTAGAAGGAGAAATTGAGGGGGGAAAGGAAATTGGAGGAGGAGGCCTGATACTCTAGCATCATGCCAGCACACAAATGTTTAAACTGGAAGTAACAAGGGGCACTGGCATTTTTCAAAGACTCTATGGCAAAACCATAGAGTTTTTGTGAAATGCCAGAGTGTCCCCAGTGACATTCTGATGTCACTTCTGGGCATATGGGGAGTCATGTTAGTATGTATATCACTGGTGGTGTCAGCAACCCACCCCAAACCTGGCAACCCTTATTGTGTAGTGTATGTGAGCTTTGCCACTCTACATTGCTTGGTGACATGACAAAATGCTATGCCAATGCCACACTGTCTGAAAAATTTGTGCTGGCAACACTGAAATGGATCACACTAGCCAATTCTCTTCCAAAGGTTTCAGAAAAGATTCTGTGCTAGTGTGGCCATCCCGGCTAGCAGCAGAGCTGCTTTAAGCCAGGGGCTTTCCTTTGCTGCTCCACAGGAGGAAGAGATGCAGCATGCTCTTCCTCGGCATACGTGGATTTGGAGGAGGTGGAACCAAAGGCATATAAGGCAGCTCTGCCCTGCACACTCTAGCAGTTGCCGTAAGATTGGAGGCAACAGGGTACAGCAGCAGCAATCACAGCAGCAGGGCATGATTGCAATGGCGACCGTGGTTTGAGTGGTGGCTGAAGTAGTGAGGCTTCACGACCGGTGGTAAGTGCAGATGGATGAGTCAGCACCATGCACGGCCGAGTTGGCAGTGGTAGCCCTTGTTGCAGCAGAGGTAGCATGGGGCAAATGCAGAGGGGCTCAGATGGCTGGGTGGTAGCAGGCCATGGCCATCTCTGGCCTCTGGCCGACCCACCCTCCAGTAGCAGAGAACTGCAGGTGGCAGGCGGCCTGGCTAGAGGGTGGTTGATGCCTGTCATGCCTCACATTTGGCCTCAACCACTGCCTGTTTGCAGGGAGAGTGCAGGCAGCTAGCAGTGGATCTCCCCCCCCCCCCCCAGTTTGTCTACAGCAGCCCTATTGGGCCTGCACCACTTATTTCGGTGGCTAGGCTTCATTGTGGCCATTGCTTGGGTGTATTTACCCCCCCCCCCCCTGCTTTTGGTTTCCCATTAAAGGTCAGCTCTACTACAGCAGGGGCAAGCCTTGGCTTTAGCCCCCTCCCCTCTTTCTCCACTTGGTGGCATAGGAGTACTGGCTCCTGGCTGGGAGGTGTAAGGGTGGCAGCAACATCTATGGCTACATTTAGGTGCGAGATTCTAACTCGTTTATCTGCTTTGGAAGGTTCCTCGAGTCTTGGTGGAGGCACCAGTAGTACATCTCAAGAGGCAGACTATGAAGACACCAGTATGGGATAGGAGAAACTGAGTGGGTCATCAGAATCCCGTCCAATCGCTGTAGTGGTGGACCTGGTTGAAGTAGAAGGTAAGAGTGCCACATCACACAATAATTACTCTTGGCCCTAGGGGCCTTGGGGCCAGGTCTCTGCCTCAACGCACTCAGTACATCACAGGGTGGAAGTCAGCTGGGAGCATGATCCTTTGGGCCACAATAGGTGGTGCCTGGCAGTACACCAGGTCATTTGTTGGCCCCAATGCTGCTCAGGCAAGGGGATTGTCAGAATCCTGCAGATTCTTTGCTTCCACGGCAGGGGGTGTCAGGGTCACCCTGGGCAGCATCGGTATATGGACCAGTATTTTATGGGTCAGTTCCCTTTAATGCTGTACCCTTTGGGGATGTGTCACTTCCCCTGGGAGATGACCGTACCCAGGCTACCAGAGACAAGGTCCTGAAAGGTGAATATATGAACATCTTTACCCTTCTCTTCAGGGAGCTGGAGAAGAAGGTTAAATATGAACTTGATGAACAGGATAAGGAAAGGCTCAAATGTAGAAAGGTAGACAAGGTCTGGGCCAATTGGTTACCAGAGTTCCTGATATATGCTTGTCCCCTGCCAAGCTGAACTCAGGGGACTACTCAGATAGCGGCCATCTGGTTCACTGAGCAAATGTCAGTAGTACTACCCACCCTGCAACAGGGCAGTTGGTTCAACCCCATATGCTCCGTTGGGAGTTCACCTCCTAATGGTCTGTAATCAGAAGTTTTGCAAGTTTGGGCATGAGTGCCCAATTTGTGGTGGCCCCCATGCATTTACCACCTATAAATGCCAGAAGCAGGGTGGACAATGGTGGGGGGTGTTAAGGCGGGAGGTAGTTCACAGCAGCCTCCTACTAGAAAAGGGCCCCAGCCCAAAAAATCTGAGGGCACTTAGGCACCTATTGGCTCAGTACCCCAGGTTCCAGGATGCTGCCTTTCTGTTGGATGGGTTTATGTATGGGTTTTACATCCCCTTTCAGGGCCCAAGGACCTCTTTCATGGCAAGTAACCTGTGTTCAGTTGTTGGCATAGAAGGGGTTGTAAGGGAAAAAATTGCCCAAGAGTGTGCTGAGGGTAGGGTACTGGGCTCGTTCCCCTCACCACCAGGGCAGAACTTGCATGTTTCGCCCTTGAGTGTCATCCTCAAAAAGACTCCTTGTGAATTTAGAATCATTCACCACTTGTCTTACCTGAGGGGCAGTTAACAATGCGATCCCGGAGCACCTGTGCTCTGTGCATTACATATAGTTTGACCAGGCAGTGAGGTTGGTCCGCCAATGTGGGATTGGCGTTGAGATGGCAAAATGCGACTTTAAGTCTGCATTCCACCTTCTCCCAGTTCATCCTGAGGGCTTTGAGCTGTTGGGCTTCTCTTTTGAAGGGCAGTTTTATATGGATAGGGCCCTGCTTATGGGTTGTTCCATTTTGTGTGCTGCCTTTGAGTGTTTCAGCTCCTTCCTTGAGTGGTTCAAAGGACAAGAATCCGGGGAACTATAACAGTAAACTATCAAGAACAATTAGTATATATATTTTTACATGTGCAAAGTGCTAAAGTGCAAGTGTATACAGAATCAATACAAAGTGCATGAGTTACAAGCATTCAGGGGTAGTCTGTCAATAAATAATTAGTCACAACAATTCAATATATAGTCTCAACTGGTGGACAGAGAGTACACAAAGGTGGGAGAAAAGCATCCTGCTTGAGCTGGAAATCAGTCCATTAGTCCATAGGTCTGCAGATAGGATAGGACAGGCCCTAAGGCACTGCTAGCCAACGGGCTTCTGTGCAATTTTCCCCAGCTGAGGGGTATCTTGCCACGACAGCAAGCAGGGCCACAGGCGAGGTGCTCTTGTCAATCCTTAAGACGTGGCACATGGGGGTAGGGTGCCCCAGTCTATTCCCACACTGTGTCAGGCCACCCAATCACAGATGGTCTGGGTGAGCAGGGGAGGGTGGAGCAGCAGGAGGGACAGCTGAGATTGAAGTCTCCTCCCTGCCAAGTCCTCCTTATCCCTTTCTGCCCGCGCACGGGGCAGCAGTGATTGTTGTTGGTGTATGTTCTTTTGGACTTAGACCAATCTTCAGTTCCCCTGAAGGAAACGGTAGAGGCTAGGCTCTGTGGCATCACATCCCTGCTGAATTCCTTTCCTTCCCAAAATTCCACTACATGGGCACTGCCCCAAATTTCGCAGAATTTCCCAAGAAGGACTTGGGAGGGAGGTGGTTAGTGGAAGAAGTAAAGCTGCCCAATTATACCTTTAGGTCCATATTGTTCGTGCCAATGTTACAATTCAGATTTCACCAGGGAGACCAACAAGGGAACCAATGTGAAGGTGTAATATTCTTAGCAAAGCAGGAACGGAAAATTGCACAGAAGCCCGTCGGCTAGCAGTGCCTTAGGGCCCGTCCTATCCTATCTGCGGACCTATGGACTAATGGACTGATTACCAGCTCATGCAGGACGCTTTTCTCCCACCTTTGCGTATTCTCTGTCCACCAGTTGAGACTATATATTGAATTGTTGTGACTAATTATTTATTGACAGACTACCCCTGAATGCTTGTAACTCATGCACTTTGTATTGATTCTGTATACACTTGCACTTCAGCACTTTGCACATGTAAAAATATATATACTAATTGTTCTTGATAGTTTACTGTTATAGTTCCCCGGATTCTTGTCCTTTGAATCGTCCTTTTTTCCTGGGGGTGCCCTTTTTGTTCTCTGGCCTTCCTTGAGTGGGCCTTGCATCACTGGCTGCAAAGCCAGGACACAGCCCACTACCTAGATGATTTTCTTTTCTCAGGCCCAGCTGAATCTGGCCAATGCGCCAGGCCTCTGGCCATTTTCATGGGGCTTACACATGACCTGGGGGCTCACCCTTGGCTCATGAAAAGATGGAGAGCCTGTCATCTTTCCTCATGTTTTTAGGTATAGAGCTGGACATGTTAAGGCAAACGTTTCATTTGCTGCCTGAAAAGTTGAGAGCCATTCGGGCCCGTTTGTCCTCTGTTTGAAGCAGGAGTAAGATTTCCCTTCTAGAGCTACAGAAGCTGGTTGAGCATTTGAATTTCACATGCTATGTGGTTGCACCAGGTAGGGCTTTTCTGCATCACTTATGCAACACATTAGGAACCCTCCACTTGCCACATAACAGAATGAGGATTAATAGGGATATGCGGGAAGACCTTGAAGTGTGGGAGACATTCCTGGCCCACTGTAATGAGTTGTCCTTTTGGAGGGAGGACTTGCTTCTTGAAGCAGAACTCCAGATTATCACAGACGCCTCTGGGTCCACAGGTTTTGGTGCTTATTTTAGGGGACACTGGTGCGCTGAGTGATGGCTACTAGATTGGATGGAAAATGGTTTCAGTCGAGACTTCACCTTCTTGGAGTTATTCCCAATTTTAGTGGTGGTCTATTTGTGGGGCAAGGACATGGCTAATCACACTGTTCACTTCGGGTGTGATAACCAGGCTCTGGTGCACATTGTGAATTCCTTATCATCTAAGTCCTCCAGGGTGATGAAGTTAGTTAGGCTGTTTATGCTCCATTGCTTGCAATTGAACATTCTGTTCAAAGCCAAGCATCTCCTTGGTTTGGACAATTGTGTGGCAGATGCTCTGTCTCGCCTGCAGATGTCCAGTCATTCTTAGCAAAATTCTGGCCTTAACTCTGCAGTTCCTTACAGTTGTCCTCTTCTATACTTTTTCCAGCTCCACAATGTCCCTTTTGAGATACAATGACCAGAAGGGTGGATTCTAGGGTAGCCAGTCCCTTGCTGTGGGTGGGGGGGATCCCCTGCTCTCACCCTCCACCCCCTGTACCCACATACCTGGTTGGCAGGGGAAAGGCAGGGGAACTTACCTCCCAGGCCATGCTCCTGGTTAGTGTGTGGTGCTCCTGCCTCTGCAGTAGCCATTTGGGTTCCAAACGGGCTGAATTGGACCCATTTGGGGTGTAAATTGGCCTGCTGTGAAGCACAGGAGCACTCCTAGGCCCGTCACTCTGCCCTGGCAGTTCTCCTGATCTCCACAGTGGGCCAATTTTGGTTCCAATCAGGCCTTATTCAACCCACTGCAGAGCATGGGAGCGCTACTGGGAGGGCACTGGAGAGTTCCTGTGCTTCACAGCAGGCCAATTTACACCCCAAATGGGTCCAATTCGGCACTAAATGGGCTGAAATCAGTCTTCTGTGGAATGCAGGAGTGCTCCCAGGGGCAGCATGATGCCCTGTGTGATGACTTCATTCCCAGAAGCACTCACACACACATCTCCAAATGAGAGTGCCAGGTCTTCTGCCTCCTGCTCAGAGGGTAAGGGGACCTGGCAACCATAGACACACCACTGTCCACTTCAAGGCAGGAGCAACCGCTCATTCACTCAATGAACCATTTACTGTCTCCTGGACCCAGTCCACCCCACCCCCTGGAGATTTGTCCCAGGAAGGGCAAGGGTTCTGCCAGCTGTTTCCCTGACAGCTGTTTCCCTGCCTTCTGCGGTCCCTCCCCTCCTCAAATCCTGTTGTCTCCAGGCACCATGCCAAAGTTTCCCACCATGTTATCACCATGTTTTATGAACAATACAATATTCAGCAATGGATCTACAGATACATTTGTCTATTTTTGTATTTAGAAGCATTTTCATTGCTCATTTAATATAAATTGACTTACTTTTTTTTCAACCAATAATGTCAACAATAAGTCATGAGTTCTTATAGAATGGTTCCACTAAGCAAGAGAACTTTTAAAAAAATGAGGCATGTGTAAAAAATGGCATGAAAAGTAAAAGTTGCTTCAGTACAAAACATGAACTGCCTAGATAAATTTGCAATAATGTGCTTTTAAAAATACATTCATTGTAACAAGTGGCACTACAAGAATAAGAAAAAAGGATGATCAATACAGCTATAATGAGAGCACACGATTGCCAATCCTGTTACATGAAGAATTAGAATCAACACAGTTTGACAACAGATGAAAGAGACTTCAGACGTATAAAAAGAAAATAACTTTGTGTTATTCGATGAAGCAAATCTGAAATGAAATGTGTGGGGGTGGGTATCCATAGACACGCTCCAGTGTTACTGTGATGAATTTTAGAGGCATAATCAACTGCCATTGAAAATCAGTGTCTTGCCCATAAAGAAGTTTTCAAAACGTTGAGAAGAAATATTAAACATCAACTTCAGAAGTGTTGGAAAGAAATGGAAATCACTGATACAGCAGCACAAATGGTGAGGTTTGCCTGTATGTTTACCCAACAGGAATATGTTGCGTTGTCCGGTGGCTAGATATTTTTTGAAGACCAAAGTTCCATTCTGTGAACAAGAAGAGCTTTATCTCCCTACCTCTGAGAAGATTATTTTCTTTCACAGAATGTGGCTACTCCCTGTCTGCAGCTTCAGTTACTTAGGCAAGGGACCATTATTTGTATACCCAGAGAAAGGAGAGGCAGAGACCCTGTTCCCATCCATCCAGGCCTTCAATCTGGGGGCAAAAACAGATGCCTTAAAAGACAGCTCTACCCCTCAGCCTCTGCAGTTTGCCTCGAGCTTGGCCCACCCACCTGCCCTATAGTCGGGTGGGTTTAGCTGGTCGCTGATTATCGGGGCCAGGTAGGAATTTTGTCTCCCCTTCCAATTAGACTTACAGGGAGGGGTGTTTTTCGTCTACCTTGCACTACTTACAAGGATTGTAAGAATAGAATATGGGTTAAATGAGCAGACTGGTGAGCACACTTGTCACATCCGCATTAGGGGGAATTGGGGTCTGTCAGGATCACTGCCATGTTTGACAGCTGCCAGCTGGGATGGCAGACTGCCGCGTGGGACCCCCTGTACAAGTAAGGCCCTTGTGTTTGACAGCTGGGGTTCTGTAGGCTTGGTGGGGCTTCTATTTGCCTACCGAGCCGGTCCTAGCCATGTGCATGGATGGCTCTTGCTTGGAGTAGTGGGGGTCTCCAAGATAGGTCAGGGTCGAGGTCCAGGAGTAACCCCAGGGCCTGACTTGTACCGCTAGTTGGACGCTTACCATGTTTGCAGTAATGTTGAATGTTAATGCCATTGCCAAATAAATGGCCCTTTAGTGCCCAAATAATTTGTCTGCCTCTTTATTCCATCTTGGGAGGAAAAGTTATTCAGAGGATCCCCCCCGCCCCCAGCATTCTCAAGTCAATGAAGACATGGGAAGTAAGAGGAAAGCTCAGTCTTCATTTTAGCAAAGCCAGGAGAATTGTGAGTGACCTTTAAGCACAATGGAAGCAATCTAGAACTAGCTCACAAACATAAGGGTTGCACAACCACTTTACCAGAAAGCTAGTTTATGACTCACTGAGAGCACCCCAAACAAGAGTTGGGAAGATTGGTGCCTGTGGACCATCAGAAATGATTATGTTCTCAAGCAAGAAAACTCTACAGACAGCAAAATGGGCAATCAAGCTCCCTCCATGAACAGAATAACAAAAGACAGAGACATCTGTCCTGAATCACTTTACATGTATACAAACACACACACTTCACATGCAACAACACACACAGGGAGGGCACTCTCAAACTCTTTTCTATAACAGCAAGTGTCTTTGGGATTGGTTTCAGATGAATATTTTTTGCTGCTTATATGGTGAACAATTTTCTTTGCTTCATTCATTAATCTGCTACTTGCAAAAAAAAGTTAAAATTTAATGTTTTATTACCATACTCATCATCTCTTACAATATTAACTTTTAATAAACGATGTCTATTATTATATTATTTGCTTCTCTATTTAGATACCTTAATGGACATCCTAGAGAAAACTCAAGAGAATGGTTTCCGTATGTTCTATCAACACGCTTGAAACCACCATTGATTTGGGGGACATCAGCTTAATACGGATGGGAACTATGCATTATGAAGTGTATGGTGGGGCATTTACATTAACTGTACACAGTTTGATGCTACAATCTAGTAAGTCATGACTTCACTCAGACTATGTGCTGAGCTACCAGAACATGGTTCAGTGCAGGGCCAGTCAAAGGATTCCTGTTGCTATAGGTAAATAGCTTTGTCATCCTCGCGCATGTCATGAGGAAAATGCCCCCTTTTGGGCTGCCCTCACTGGGGCCAGGGCTGTGTCTTGCTGTGGTGCCCCACCACCGATCCTGGACCCAGTAGTGGGGGAAGGCCCTGTCTGCTGCCCAGATGCCTCAGCATGGTGTTGCCCTCTGCCACTGATCTCAAGACACCATGAGAGGGCTGGCTTGTCACCCCTCCAGCTTGGACAGAATGGTGACATAGGCAATTGTCTAGATATACCTAGTGGATGAACTGGCTCGGGTTCAGTGTGGAGCAGTTACATGGAGCAGGAAAACATGGTTCTAGGCAGGAGCCCAAAGCAACCAGACAGAGAGCTAGATTAGAGTTGAAACCTCCCAGATTTGCAGGCCATTACCTTCTCTCCATATTGACTACACAAAGAGGACCAAGAGTAGACTCAGTAGTTACATTTTTAGATTTAGGGGGTTGAAAGGATGCAGTGGGCATATCACATCAGGTGCCTTCCTTTTCCATTAGTTGAGTTCTGGCCTATTAAGCTATTTTCTCCAAGGTCAACTCTTTTTCTTGCTTCATGTTCCAACCTGATAAATATCGAGACGTGTTCAGCATACTGTGAGACATGCCTCTTCCATTGGGCTAAGTTATGCTTTTCTGACTGAAAACTTCTGGAATGTTACAGACAGCTCCGCCTCCCAAATGAGAGGATTTTTTAAACCAGCCTAATTTTTTATCGTTGCCCATTGATTAATTCTCAGTTGCTCCTCTTGCTGAATCCTACAGTGCAATCCAAAACAAAGGACATTTTAATACAGCCAATTGTTCCCACTCTTTTCCCGCTTATTGTGTGAGTTTTGCTGAGTCACTTTGAAAACTCAGCCTCCACACACACTCCCCAAAAACATTTACCTTGAGCTTTGAGGTCGCAGGATAGCCTCCAGAATTTGTAGAAAAAGAGGTTTGGGAGGGGAGGTTGAGCACTTTCATCATCGTCACCTGCCTCCCTTTCAAATATATATATTTTTTACTCTGCACATGCACGATCACATGCTGAAAGCTTCAGGAGAGAAACTGGATAGTGATCACATGATTCCTCAGAGCACTTTAACCATTCACATGCCTAGGAACACAGAAGAAGCGCTCCATCAACCCATGGCAAAAGAAAATACCAAGGAAAGAGCAGTTCCAAAATACCCAACAAAAATGGTAGAAAAAGAGTCTGCAAATGTTTTAGAAACTGAGAGTCGAACCACACGATATGAATTACACTAGACCGAGTGAGTGTCAGGAGTCCTGTCTTACCTCAAATGCCCGAGTCCAGCATTCTATCGATGAGCACATGTCCTGGTCTAGGCACACATTCAAAATGTTCTGCTCCAGTGTAGCTGCAACGGCGCATGTATATGGTCATGACCAGTAAGTCGGAAATGCAGAGCATCCTTATTTCCTATATCTTCCATTTCCTATCTGTGCAAAGTAGAGATGCATGATGGGATATCTTGGAGGCACACGGATAAAACTCGTGCCACCACGAACACGAGTTCGATGGAGGTCCTCCAGTCCTGGCGCATGTAGTTGAAAACAACGTTGGAACACGTGTAAGTAAGTTTTCGTGTCATTTGCGTGTAATTCATATCATGTGGTTTGGCTCTGAGTTGTGTGGAACTCTGGAGAAAAGCTGCTAGAGTTCCATCCGTGGGTCATAGCTATAAGGATGTGTGGAAATGGCCTAAGTTACACCCTGTTGAAGTCAATGACTTAAAAGAGTATAGCTGCTTAGGAATTCCACTTATCTCAGACATGGTTGTATGATATCTGGGACCCACACATCATTCACTACCTTATTCTCCCATTCATTCAACAAATCAGCAACCAACCACCAGCTTTCTGGCATAGTCTTTCATGTATGCAATTTTTTTGCGTACATGCTGGCTCCAAAGCATGGGAGATGCTCTATAATATGGAGCCCACTGCATAATACCTAGGGCATGACACCATTTCCTGCACAAATTTGACCATGAGGTATGACCTGAGTCTTGATCTAAAAAACGTTTTTTTGTGTCCACCACACTAGAAAACTCTTTGGCAGTTTTAATCCATTTTGAATGTCGATCACTTTATAAGCAGCAAGATACTCAACCTGCCATTGGAATGCAACACGAGGAACACAGAATGATTGCCGATGGACAATCACCGCTTGTGACCTTGAGGAATATAGATTTAAAGAAAGGGATTTTATATACCAATTCTGTGCCTTTCAGTATTACATGCCTTGCACTTTCTTTATGCTCAGGAGCCATTGTAGTATTTGTAATGCAACCTGTAAGAATATGACACTTGAAAAAAGAAGACCAAAGAAGAATGTACGCTGAAACTCTGCAAGAACTGAGGACTAAACAATGTACTGCTTGTAGAGATGCACCTATAGAAATATTACACAAATGTTATATTATCCTATATTCCAATAGGATTCCAATAGGAATCAATACAAGAGAGCCTTTTGTAGAAACTGATTTATGCAGCAAGCTAGGTCAGCCACCTGGGGCATTATCTCTCTCTCAAGGCTAAGAAAGAGAGAAACAGGCACAAGGACAGATAAGTGGGGGGACATTCCTTTCCACCCACAGAAGGTGTCCTTCCAAGAGGAACAGGCACAAGGACAAGATAAGGACAAGATAAGGAACTGCAAATCTTATAATTTCCCCAATTAAGTGGCTGACCTAGACTTGCATTTTCCAATCAAACCAAACTTAGACACCTGTGTCAAGACTACGAGCTAGGGATGTGCGTTTCGGCATTCAGAATGCCGAAAGAATGCCGAAACAAAAGTGTTTCGGCATTCTTCAGGAATCCCGAAACGTTTCGGGGAATGCCGAAACGTTTCGGGATTGCCGAAAGAAAAACCCGAAACGTTTCGGGATTCTTTCGGCATTCTTTCGGCATTCGAGAATCGCCATTTTGTTTTTGCTAGCCGTTTGCCTTAGCAAGCGGCTAGCAAAATCCTGCTGGAAGCAAAGGCTTCCTGCAGGCTCTTAGAAGAGGGGAGGGGGGGAGAAGGAGTGAATCACTCACTCCTTCTGTCACCCCCCACCCCTCTTGCAAAGGAGGATAGGGAATCCTGCTTTGCCTTGCAAATGCAAGGTGCAAGCATTGCATTGCACTTTGCATTTGCAAAGCAGCAGAGATTCCCGCCAAAACTAACAGGTAGGGGGGGGAGCAGGAGGAGGGTGGCTCTTGGAGTGTGGGTGGGGAAAGGCAGGGGAGTGGGGACTTTAGGAGTCACCAATCCCACTGCTGCATTCTCATGCCAGCCAATAGATTTAAATCTTTGGCTGAGGATGCAGCAGGGGATTTAAATTTGGAGCAAGACTGTCTGGAACACTTCTGTTGCTGCTGCTGCTGAGCTGTGACCGAGAGAGGAGAAGAAGAGAGACTGCACCTGGAGCCTGGAGGACATCTGCCTGGAGGATCAACTGTGCTGGACATCCTGAGAGGACACCTGGTAGGCCTTTTTAAAATTTTTGTAAATTTTTTTGATGCTGGGCAATGTGCTGCTGTGGCCTGCCTCTGCAAAAAGGTGTTGCAGTTTATTCTTGGCATGGCCTGGGGGACAGGTTGGGCAGACAATGTTTAATGGTGGGGTGGGGGTTTCAGCATTGGTTGTTGTGCTTGCCTTCTTTAAGCTTGATCCACTGTTTTAAGATTAAAACAAGAGTGTGCCAGCTTTGGGCCTACACAGGCCAGAAGCCTTTCTTCTGGCTGGCTCTCACAGTTGTGCTTCACAATCTGGAATGGTGTGGCTTGCTTTTCTGTGTCTGGTCCCCTGCTTGCAAGGATTCCCAACAGGCTCCGTCCTGATCAACTGTGCCAGCCTGTGGGCCACACACAGGTATGGCCTGGGGGACAGGTTGGGCAGACAATGTTTGATGGTGGGGGGGGGGTTCAGCATTGGTTGTTGTGCTTGCCTTCTTTAAGCTTGATCCATTGTTTTAAGATTAAAACCAGAGTGTGCTAGCTTTGGGCCTACACAGGCCAGAAGCCTTTCTTCTGGCTGGCTCTCACAGTTGTGCTTCACAATCTGGAATGGTGTGGCTTGCTTTTCTGTGTCTGGTCCCCTGCTTGCAAGGATTCCCAACAGGCTCCGTCCTGATCAACTGTGCCAGCCTGTGGGCCACACACAGGTATGGCCTGGGGGACAGGTTGGGCAGACAATGTTTGATGGTGGGGGGGGGGGGTTCAGCATTGGTTGTTGTGCTTGCCTTCTTTAAGCTTGACCTACTGTTTTAAGATTAAAACAAGAGTGTGCCAGCTTTGGGCCTACACAGGCCAGAAGCCTTTCTTCTGGCTGGCTCTCACAGTTGTGCTTCACAATCTGGAATGGTGTGGCTTGCTTTTCTGTGTCTGGTCCCCTGCTTGCAAGGATTCCCAACAGGCTCCGTCCTGATCAACTGTGCCAGCCTGTGGGCCACACACAGGTATGGCCTGGGGGACAGGTTGGGCAGACAATGTTTGATGGTGGGGGGGAGGTTCAGCATTGGTTGTTGTGCTTGCCTTCTTTAAGCTTGATCCACTGTTTTAAGATTAAAACAAGAGTGTGCCAGCTTTGGGCCTACACAGGCCAGAAGCCTTTCTTCTGGCTGGCTCTCACAGTTGTGCTTCACAATCTGGAATGGTGTGGCTTGCTTTTCTGTGTCTGGTCCCCTGCTTGCAAGGATTCCCAACAGGCTCCGTCCTGATCAACTGTGCCAGCCTGTGGGCCACACACAGGTATGGCCTGGGGGACAGGTTGGGCAGACAATGTTTGATGGTGGGGGGGGGGGGGGTTCAGCATTGGTTGTTGTGCTTGCCTTCTTTAAGCTTGACCCACTGTTTTAAGATTAAAACAAGAGTGTGCTAGCTTTGGGCCTACACAGGCCAGAAGCCTTTCTTCTGGCTGGCACTCACAGTTGTGCTCCACAATCTGGAATGGTGTGGCTTGCTTTTCTGTGTCTGGTCCCCTGCTTGCAAGGATTCCCAACAGGCTCCGTCCTGATCAACTGTGCCAGCCTGTGGGCCACACACAGGTATGGCCTGGGGGACAGGTTGGGCAGACAATGTTTGATGGTGGGGGGGGGGGGTTCAGCATTGGTTGTTGTGCTTGCCTTCTTTAAGCTTGATCCACTGTTTTAAGATTAAAACCAGAGTGTGCCAGCTTTGGGCCTACACAGGCCAGAAGCCTTTCTTCTGGCTGGCACTCACAGTTGTGCTCCACAATCTGGAATGGTGTGGCTTGCTTTTCTGTGTCTGGTCCCCTGCTTGCAAGGATTCCCAACAGGCTCCGTCCTGATCAACTGTGCCAGCCTGTGGGCCACACACAGGTATGGCCTGGGGGACAGGTTGGGCAGACAATGTTTGATGGTGGGGGGGGGGGGTCAGCATTGGTTGTTGTGCTTGCCTTCTTTAAGCTTGACCCACTGTTTTAAGATTAAAACAAGAGTGTGCCAGCTTTGGGCCTACACAGGCCAGAAGCCTTTCTTCTGGCTGGCACTCACAGTTGTGCTCCACAATCTGGAATGGTGTGGCTTGCTTTTCTGTGTCTGGTCCCCTGCTTGCAAGGATTCCCAACAGGCTCCGTCCTGATCAACTGTGCCAGCCTGTGGGCCACACACAGGTATGGCCTGGGGGACAGGTTGGGCAGACAATGTTTGATGGTGGGGGGGGGGGGTTCAGCATTGGTTGTTGTGCTTGCCTTCTTTAAGCTTGATCCACTGTTTTAAGATTAAAACAAGAGTGTGCCAGCTTTGGGCCTACACAGGCCAGAAGCCTTTCTTCTGGCTGGCTCTCACAGTTGTGCTTCACAATCTGGAACGGTGTGGCTTGCTTTTCTGTGTCTGGTCCCCTGCTTGCAAGGATTCCCAACAGGCTCCGTCCTGATCAACTGTGCCAGCCTGTGGGCCACACACAGGTATGGCCTGGGGGACAGGTTGGGCAGACAATGTTTGATGGTGGGGGGGGTTCAGCATTGGTTGTTGTGCTTGCCTTCTTTAAGCTTGATCCACTGTTTTAAGATTAAAACCAGAGTGTGCTAGCTTTGGGCCTACACAGGCCAGAAGCCTTTCTTCTGGCTGGCTCTCACAGTTGTGCTTCACAATCTGGAATGGTGTGGCTTGCTTTTCTGTGTCTGGTCCCCTGCTTGCAAGGATTCCCAACAGGCTCCGTCCTGATCACCTGTGCCAGCCTGTGGGCCACACACAGGTATGGCCTGGGGGACAGGTTGGGCAGACAATGTTTGATGGTGGGGGGGGGGGGGTTCAGCATTGGTTGTTGTGCTTGCCTTCTTTAAGCTTGATCCACTGTTTTAAGATTAAAACCAGAGTGTGCCAGCTTTGGGCCTACACAGGCCAGAAGCCTTTCTTCTGGCTGGCACTCACAGTTGTGCTCCACAATCTGGAATGGTGTGGCTTGCTTTTCTGTGTCTGGTCCCCTGCTTGCAAGGATTCCCAACAGGCTCCGTCCTGATCAACTGTGCCAGCCTGTGGGCCACACACAGGTATGCTGCTTTGGCCAAGGTAACCCTTTTTGGTTGCTGGCCTGGCACTCACAGTTGTGCTCCACAATCTGGAATGGTGTGGCTTGCTTTTCTGTGTCTGGTCCCCTGCTTGCAAGGATTCCCAACAGGCTCCGTCCTGATCAACTGTGCCAGCCTTCGGCCCACACACAGGCCTGCTGCTCCGGCTTTGGTAACCCTTCCCGTTTGCTGGCCTGGCACTCACTGTTTTGCTTCACATTCAGGTTGTTTATCGTTGGTGGACCTCTTCTGGACTGGACTGCAGTTGGTGGACATCGGCCTGCAGATCTCTGCGTGGAGGATCAACATTGCTGGACATCTGCCCTGGTGGACTGGTAGGGTTGTTGTTAAATTTGGTTTTTGAGCTTATGTCTGCTGCTGTGCCTACCTGCGAGCATATGCTTTGGCTCTGTCTTTATGGCTTGGGCTGGGGGGGGCATTTTCTGGTTGGGCAAGAGGATATTGTTTGGGGGTTAGGGGGGCCAGCATTGATCGCAGTGCCTGCTTTCTTTCATGTTTCATTTTTCAAGTTTGAGTGTGGGGTGGGCTTGAACTACTGTTTCACAGGACTAAAAAATGAGTGTGCCAGCTTTTGGCCTGCACAGGCCAGAAGCTCTGCTGGGTGGATGTGTTTTGTTTTGCTGCTGGTTGGCCCTAGCCTTTAAGGGGGGGGGCTGACTTGGCTTGTGCAACGGGGCCTTGAATTTTGGGGGTTGCGTGTGCGGCGTGTGGTGTTGACTCTGCTAACATTTCCAATTTTCTTGACAGCATCGTGGAGGAGAGGAGGACCAGCTGCAAGACCGCCTGAACATCGCTGGACTGCAGGACTGGTGTTACTGTGAGCGAGTCCGGGTTCACATTTGGGTGGCCTTGGGGGTGGGTTCTTGCTAGCTTGGGAGGGGGGAGGCTCATCTTCAAAACACCACATCCACACCCCACACCGACATACCACAGATACATCGGTCCCGCTAAATAGTGTCTCTTAGGTAGGTAGGCCAGTTGGTAGGTGATCAGTGGATAATTGCCCTCAACATAATTATTAGGGAAACCGAGCCTAGTTTTTTTTAAAAAACTAAATAGGGACTCAGCAGGGAAAGCATTAGTGAGTGAGTGTTAGGTTTGAATTCTATATATATATATATATATATATATATATATATATATATAAATTTGTAATAGCTGTCAATAGGCTTCCCATTAGTGCCCCCATAACTAGGGTTCCACCGCCCATCTCTGGCACCCGTGGTGGTGCCAGGCCGGCCCGGGCATACTAGTGTGTGAGTGTTTAAGGCTTTGTCACCTGTTATTGGGGTTTAGGGCCAGCTCAATTCCAGAGGAATTCAGCTGATTGGCAGGCTCAGGTTCCCTGACATAAATAGGGTTGCTTAAAAAGGCACTTGATTGTTCATCTCCAAGTCACAGAGCCACTAGAAGCACAGATTTAGAGCAGGTTAGTTAGGTCTTGAAAACAAAGTTGACCTTTGTTTTCTAAATCTTTTCTGATTAGTTAGGGTTGAATTTGGGAGGGGAAAGTATGTCGGAGAGGAAAGCAGAGAGGGGCCCCGGGGGAAAGGCTAGGGAGAAATCTAGAGGGGAGGAGGGGAGGGGGAGGGGGACTGCTGCGGCAGCCCCTCCATCTGAGCGGAGGAGGCCCTCCCCTGCGCTGCTGCCGTTCACCAGCCTGGCTTCTGGTGACAGGAAGAGGGTTCGCAAGACTCTCTTTCCTGAGGCAGCTGCTGGAGGGCCACCCCCAACCCGGGTGCGTGAGGCAGGGGCTGGCACTGGGCAGGGGCCTGCTGCTGAGGCTCCTCCTCCTCCAGTGGTTGCGAGCCAGCTGCTGGAGGAGGGGCAGCATGTGGTGTCTCCTGGGATGGGCGCGGAGCACATGACTTTCCCTGCGCTCCCACTCACCCCAGGAACCCGGAGGATGTTGGAGGAACTGCCCGTGAGACCCCCCCTGGGGCGGTCCACCCCAGTTTCCTCTGAGGCCAGCAGCAGGCCTCTCGCGGCTGTGCAGGAGGAGAGGACGCGGGAGGAAGAGGCAGAGACTGTGGTGGAAGAGCCCACATCTCTGCCCCTTCAGCCTCGTCCATCCCCACCTGCCTGGCCGAGAGTGGGACACGGTGTGTCCGGCCAGAGCACCTCACAGGAGGTGCCGCAGGGTGGTCCCGAACGCGCTTCTCCTGGGAAGCGTGGGATGCCCTTTTCCTCCGAAATCTGGAAGCACTTCCAGGCAACGGAGGATCCCCGAGCAGCCCTGTGCCTGCATTGTAGGCAGCGCGTCAGCCGTGGCAAAGATGTGTGGCATCTCTCCACGTCTGGGATGAGGTACCATATGAAGAGGCACCACCAGGCGGTGCTTCTTCAGGAGGAGGGTTCGAGTGGCGCCGCACGGCCGCCAGCTAGCCAGAAGGAGGCAGGCTCCTCTGGTGCTCTCCCCCCCAAGGGTACCTGCAGGAAAGGGACGCCAAGCCTCTCTCCCGGAGATGCTTGGTATGCAGGGCGCTAGTGTGCCCAGAGAGGGGATCCGGAGGGCGAGCAGGCGCATCACGCGCCACATCGTCAACATGATAGCAGTGGATGGGCAACCGTATTCCGTAGTTGAAGACTTCGGCTTCTCAGGGCTGCTCCAAGATTGCTTTCCCTGGTACGCCGTCCCTGCTCGCACGTCGTTGAGCAGATCGGTGGTGCCCTCGTTTTACAGGGCTGCCAGGGATCATGTGAAGGCACAGCTGTCCCGGGTTGCCGGGAGAACTGTGCACTTCACATCGGACATCTGGACCTGCCCAAGTGTGCAGCAAGCGTACCTCTCGCTTACTGCTCACTGGTGGGAACCCGAGTCGGTTCTGGGTGGGGGCCGGGGGGAGGTGCCTAGCACAGCTAGACAGGGAAGGATGCGAGACCGCCAGGCCGGCTACTGCAAGGCCTTGCTTCACGCCGAGGTGCTCGACGTGTCCCACACGGCGGAGAACATCGCTGCCACCTTAAGGAGACAGTTGGACGAGTGGATAGGCCAGGGACCCGCCACCGTGGGATGCATGGTGACGGACGGTGGCAAGAACATGAGGGCAGCGGCGCATCTAGTGAGCCGAGAGAGCGTCTACTGTGCCGCTCACAAGCTTCACCTAGTGGTGAGAGATGCGCTGGGGTTGGGCTCCTCGAAGGAACCCGTGGATACCCGGACCCGTGAACTCCAGTTACTTGTCCAGAAATGTCGGAGGCTCACGGGTCACTTCTCGCGCAGCGTGAAGGCCACGCACGAACTGCGCCAGACACAGGTCAGGACAGGTGTGCCAGAGCACGCTCTGATCACTGACGTCAGCACTCGCTGGAACTCCACCTGCGCCATGCTTGAGCGCTTGGTGGAGCAGCAGGCCGCACTCCACGCGTGGCTCTCCGAGAACCGCGGTGCGAGTCAGGTGGGTGAGTTCAACCGGGAGGATTGGCTCACCATCACCCAGACAGTGGAGGTCCTGAAGCCCTTCAAGGACTTCACTGTGGCGGTCTCGTCAGACACGGCGACCCTCGGTCTGGTCATTCCCCTGGTGCACACGCTCCAGAGGAATCTGGCCACCCTTGCAGACCGGGTCGCGCCCCGTGCTGACCTTGTTCCAGCGGTGCGCGCATTAGTGAGAAGGCTGCAGCAGGGCATAGCTGCCAGGCTAACTCCTCTCACTAAGGAAGAGTCATACATGTTGGCGACCATGTGTGACCCGCGCATAAAGGGCACTTTCGCCGAGCGGGACGGGAACCTCACCCAAGCCAGAGACGGGCTCTGCTCTTGGGTGAGGCGCAGGCAGGCCAAGAGGGGACGCCTGTCGACAGGGGGGACGCAAGAGGGGCCCTGCCATGCGGGTCCCTCTGACGCCCCCTCTGCGCAGGCCCCCCCCGAGGCCACCACCGGAGTGCCGATGGAGATGGAGATGCTCCGGTGGGCCCTCGTCCCCTCTGGGGTCGTGAGGACCGTGAGAGAGGATCCGGCGGAGGCGATGGTCAGGGACTACCTCGCGGAGCCCTGCGAGTCGCTCTCCACCGATCCGCTCAGCT
Source organism: Eublepharis macularius (assembly GCF_028583425.1). Taxonomy (NCBI): domain Eukaryota; kingdom Metazoa; phylum Chordata; class Lepidosauria; order Squamata; family Eublepharidae; genus Eublepharis; species Eublepharis macularius. The sequence goes on along the minus strand of NC_072792.1, from coordinate 17,864,877 downwards.
ACTGGGCCAGGAAGGAGTCGGTCTGGCCGGACCTCTCCCTCGAGGCGCAGCGGCTGCTCTCATGCCCTCCGACGAGCGTGGAGAGCGAGCGCGTCTTTTCACATGCGGGCGACATTGTCGGCCCACATCGCACTCGCCTTCTCCCATGGAGAGTCGAGCAGTTGACCTTCCTGAAGGTCAACTCTCGCCTCTTCGATTTCTCAGGACTGGACTTCGAGAGTGACTGAGGTGAGCCCAACTTGTGGCCTGCATCCTCTATGAGTCCAATCCTTTGGAATCGCGCTCTCCCCTGTATAAAACCCTGTATATACAGTTAAAACCGGCCAGTAGAGGGAGGGTGGTTAGGAACCAGTGGCAAAGGGAAAACACCCAGCAATTTGAAAGCCCCCCCCCCCCAGGGTATTCAAAACATCTCCCATCACTGAGACATACCCTGTGGGACCAAATTTATTATGAAAAATAATGCCCCAGAAACATGGATTGCTACTGGAGGGAGAAACAGGTTAGATAGGGATTGCTTAGGTGTTTTTATCAGATGAAATCCTTGTAAAAAAAAATTGTGGAAGAATTGTTGTACTGTTTTTTGAAAGTTGATGTTCTGTTCATGTAAAAAAAAGGAAAAAAAACCAAAAAAAATGTTGTGATTATGTTTTTTAAAAGTTGATTGAATGTTCATGTAAAAAAAAAAAACCCAAAAAAATGTTGTGATTATGTTTTTTAAAAGTTGATGTTCTGTTCATGTAAAAAAAAGGAAAAAAAACCAAAAAAAAATGTTGTGATTATGTTTTTTAAAAGTTGATTGAATGTTCATGTTTAAAAAAAAAAAATTGATGTTAATGTTGGGTTTGCATGGTTGGGGGATGCGGGAAGAGTGGTGGATGGGCACCGGCCAATGATGATCTCTCACAGATGTTCCCAGGTAAATTCTGAGGCTGGTGTGGGGGTGGGGGGAGACCTCTGCAGAACTGCTCCAGAAATACCATTGTCCAGTGCCTTGGAAGTGCCCAGTTCAGCTTTGTGTGTCTGAACTGAAAGCACAGCCACAGGAAATGACATAGGTTCTGCTGGACCCTGTTGCAGTGGTTCCCCCCCATTAAGTCGTTTAATGGAGGGAGAGTTGTATTAGGCTGGTAGTTATGATCATCTTCTGTTTCCATGCCCTGTTGTGCCCGCTCACTATGTAACCTGTTGTAATGTTCAAAACTTTACTGTTTGTCCATTTCAAAAGAAAAATTGTGTTTAAGATTCTCTGATGTGTAGTTAATTGTGTTGTGTTGTGCTATGAGGGACAATAAGTGTGATATGTTGTGATTTGTTGACCACTTGTAATTTGAAAATGAGAAAATAAAGGTTTTTTAAACTTAATGATTGTGTGTCTGTGTTCCCTTCTTTGATGGGAGGTTGGTTCCCAGCATAGGGAACAATGGGGCAGGCTGGCCAGCCTGTTCCTGGGGTACTCGGTGTGGGGCAGCTGAGGGTGGTTTTGGTTCTGAGAGGGGCTGAGTGGAGGATTTGGGTCTGTGTGTGGCAGCTGGGGTGGGGGAACTGGGTTTGTGTGGGGCTGTAAGGAGTGGACTATGGGGGATGAGAGCACTGGTCGTCCCTTGTGCCCAAGTAGGCCCCTGCTACTGTCCTGGTGTGGGCTTCCATGCCTCTATCAGTTGCTGGCCCTCCTTTGCCATCTTTTTCTGAAATTTTCCTAGGGCTGCCAAACTCCTGGTTGGGCTTGAGTTCAGGTTAGAGAGAGTAGTTCCCTACAGAGAAACTGGCTGCTTCCAAGGGCAATCTCTTTAGAGGGCAAATGCGGACCATGGATTCTGGGGGAGATCCCTACTCAGATTTTCCTTTCCACAAGTCCCACCCCCAAATTGCCAGTAACTTCCAAGGCCAGAGTTTGCCACCCCAGAGAGATCCCGTTCCCACCCTCTTAGCCTTGGCATGAAAGTTGTAGCCCCCATGGAACGCTTCCAGGTTCCTGATTCCAAGCCCAATGACACCAATGTAAGACAATCCAGACCTCCATCAAAAATGGATTTTAAGTAGCAGTGGGATTGGGCTGCATTTCAGTCATTCACATATCTGGTTGTGTTCCCAAACATTTAGATTATGTTTTTTTAAATCAGCGTATGGCACTTAAGGACACTTTTAAATGGTTCTAAAAACATATTTTTATTATGAAGTATTTAATGTGGCATTGATCAAGGGCAGGCCTTTTGGCCAAATGAGCAGTATCAGTACAGTAAAATTTAGACAAAGCTCATAGGAGGAAAAAGCATTCACACTGTGAAGTGGGAAGAAAGTTTCAATTTACATGTACCATGGACTCCGAAAAAGACATGTAAGTGGCATCCAGACCAAATCAGGCCTGCTTTCTCCCTTGAAGATATCAATTGATGATAGTGCTTATGTCACATCATGAGAAGACAAGGTTCACTAGAAAAGACAATAATGCTAAGAAAAATTGAAGGCAGTAGGGAAAAGAAGAATACCCTAGTTGTGGTAGATTGACTTCGGTTTGCAATACATGGACAAGGTTTTTGGGATACTGTGGAGCTCAATATAATTCTAAAGTACACCACAAGTGATTTGAATGCATAAAACATACAGACACATACACATAAAATGTATATACCCCCTCCCCACCAAATTAAAGGTTTATCTTATGCCCCGGTTTTCTCCCCCATGGGAACCTAGAGTGGTTTACACATTGCTGTTCTCCCTTGATTTGTTTCACCTTCATCACAACCAGGCTAACAATAGACAGCTGCTCCATGCCTCACATTGGAGTGACTCCACCGATGGCCTTCTTAGTTGTATGAGGGGGTGGAGGGGGGGAGGAAGGAAACAACGCACTCCTGCCCACTCTATCTGGGGCCTAGGTGACCAAATTGCTTGGCCTTGGCAAGGAGCCAGTGGTGGGGCGGCACTGGTTCTGGGGCCCCGTCCAGAACATTTGTCCAGGGCCCCAAAATCACCTAGACTGCCTCTGGAAAACACAACACAATTGTTTACTTAGGCTGAGCCAAGAACATCCATCAAGCCTACAAGGCACAGAATCAGAGTCTGCCAGATTCTAGACCAACTCTCTAGCCATTGCACTACAGTGGATATCTAAAAATTGTTCATACCCCCACCAGCAACTTGAACATTTTTCTCCAAAAGGCACACAACTTGGCTGGGTCTCAAAAAGGACTATGATGCATGGGCCTGTCAATGCATACTGGTACTAAGGCTCTGGCCGGGGGGAGGGGGGCATTGTGCCAATGCCACCCTGGCTTTGGAAGGGGACAGTAAAATAGAAGAAATAATCTAGGTTCAGTGCCTCCCCCCCTTCTCTGTCTCTCTCTCTCTCTATAATGTGAGTGAAAACATTACTATACCATCACTGAAGCCTACAGGATACTTAGGGTCTGTTCACACACGCATGATCATTTAATGGCAATGCTCTGGCATGATGATGTCTGTTCTAGGAAGTGATGTGATCATCACACAAGGCTGGGGAGCATGCACAATTCACAGCAGGCAGATTTGGGCCACAAGGGATCCTGCTTTGGCCTGTAGGGCCCAAATCAGCCCACTGCAAAGCACAGGCATACTCTCAGGGCAGCCAGATGACATCAGTGACATCACGGCAGCAGCCCCTGGAGCGTACCTTGAAGGCTCATTCACTGACTTTCCCCCTTCGGGGTGATAGGTGAGAGTGGGGGATCCCCCACCAAGGGGAAACGGATCCCTAATTGTGTCTGAGGTTGTGGAAATCAAATGGGTCATTACCTCCATATTGCTTCTGTCTTTGAGGGACTTACATGCACATTATATTTAACTCCAGATTTCTTGATTGTCAAGGAATGCATGTGGTGGGGGGTGGGGGGAAGGGTGGGAGAAGGGCCCCTGAGGGTGAGGGTGGCATTTGGCATGCAAAATGCCACCCCTGGCAAGACAAGCCTCTCCCAGCTGTCAGTGGTAGAGATGAGAGCAGAGCACCCACTTGGGGAGGCCATGAAATGGCCCCCCCAAGTGGGAGCAGGCTGAGCCTTGGTGGGGGGATGGGAGGAAGGGTGGGAGAAGGGCCCCAGAGGGTTGGGGGGGGATTTTGTTGCAGTGGTTCCCCCCATTAAGTCATGTTATGGAGGGAGAGTTGTATTAGGCTGGTACTGGTAGTTATTATGATCATCTTCTGTTTCCATGCCCTGTTGTGCCCGCTCACTATGTAACCTGTTGTAATGTTCAAAACTTTACTGTTTGTCCATTTCAAAAAAAAAATTGTGTTTAAGATTCTCTGATGTGTAGTTAATTGTGTTGTGTTGTGCTATGAGGGACAATAAGTGTAATATGTTGTGATTTGTTGACCACTTGTAATTTGAAAATGAGAAAATAAAGGTTTTTTAAACTTAATGATTGTGTGTCTGTGTTCCCTTCTTTGATGGGAGGTTGGTTCCCAGCATAGGGAACAATGGGGCAGGCTGGCCAGCCTTCTCTGCGGGTGGTGGGGGGGTCAGGGGGGTGGTTGTCTGTGTGCCAGGGCAGGTGCTCTTTCCCAGGGACGATTTGGCACTGCCACCATTGTGGCACCCCTTGTCTGTGCAGAACTGCCCTGGGAAAGAGAGTTTAGGGGTTCCCAAAAGGGGAGGGCAGGCCAGCCTGTTCCTGGGGTTATGGTGGGTGTGGGGCAGGTGGGGGTTGGTTTGGGTCTGTGAGGGGCTACTGGGGGGATTTGGGTCTGTGTGTGGCAGCTGGGGGGGAATTGGGTTTGTGTGGGGCTGTGAGGGGTGGACTTTAGGGGCTGAGAGCACCTACTTGGGGAGGCCATGAAATGCCCCCCCCAAGTGGGAGCAGGCTGAGCCTTGGTGGGGGGTGGGAGGAGGGGTGGGAGAAGGGCCCCAGAGGGTTGGGGGGCATTTTGCATGCAAAATGCCACCCCTGGCAACACAAGCCTCCCCCAGCTGTCAGTGGTAGAGATTAGAGCACCTACTTGGGGAGGCCATGAAATGGCCCCCCCAAGTGGGAGCAGGCTGAGCCTTGGTGGGGGGTGGGAGGAGGGGTGGGAGAAGGGCCCCTGAGGGCTGGGGGGCATTTTGCATGCAAAATGCCACCCCTGGCAAAGGAAGCCTGCCTCTTCATTTTTTCCCCATAGGAAATAATGAAGAAAGATCAGCAGCAGCATGCTAACAATATGCTGCTCCTTTGCTTTCTTATGGGGAGGATGGGGGGACCTGCTTTGGGGGGCCATAACATGGCCCCCCAAAGTCCAATCTGTCTGAAACTTGGGTGGTTGTTAGAGAAGGGTTAGAGGAAGGTCCCCACCAATTTTGGGCTTATTTGGTGGGAAAATGCCTCCTCCAGGCGTCCTGAAAGACGGAGGCATTTTCCCCCCAAAAAAACCCGAAAGAATGCCGAAAGAATGCCGAAATAATGCCGAATCCCGAATCCTGAAAGAGATTCTTGTTTCGGCTTTCGGCTAATGACGGTAGAGAATCTTGTTTCGGGTAATCCCGAAACAAGAAAGCCGAAAGTTTTTTCCTTGCACACCCCTACTACGAGCCAATAAGATAACAAATATTAGAATATTGTAATATTATAATTAACCTGAGGGTATAAATTGCTTTGCACTTCTATTGTAGCTTTGATGAGCTCTGGACACAAGGAGACCACCTACTCCTGTGTAAATTGCTCCTCCATTGTTTAAATTAAACAATCTATTCTGCTTCAATTCAACAGGACTCCGTGGTGTGTGTCCCTTATTGTGATTGGCGAGAGGGACACCTAGGGCACAAGTTTGTGCATAACAACCTGACTCACTCAAGGCCCACAGACAAAGTCTAAGGAAGAAGAACTCAAGCAAGGCTAAATACCTGCAGCAGAGGAGAAACGGAAGTTATGCACTGATCTTTTGCAGTTGGTAGAGACATTTCCCCAGAATTCCCTTTCCCTGATTTTATTTTTCTCTCGTACAAGTGCAGGGTTGCCATTTTGTTAGTAATGAGATAAGACACAAATCCAGGCCATGGTAACTCAAAAGCAATACATTATATCTTTATTGGACTTCTTCATGCCACTTTGCTCATTTATCAAGTTAATTAGTAGCCTAATTTGTAGATGTCACAGAAGGAGTGCACAACTGGACAGTTCACATTTTGCAATGGATGATTTCTTTATTTGAGAGAGCAAATGAGAGAGATTCTGTATGAAACCTTTCCTTCCTCCTCATGTTCATAATTACCAACCATTTATTTGGAGATTTTGATTTCTGTAACATTCGCTGTAGATGGGATAAATGGATTTTTCATTTCCCTTCGCATTATTGCTATAACCCCTTCAGCAATATGATTGGTAGCTATAATCATTAGTTAATTGTAATGTAACCCATACTAAAGTGTAAACCCATACTATGGACAGACCTACCAATAATAACTATCACCAGGTCAAATATACATGACTTTAAAAATAGGGTAATGAATTTACACTGAGGTTGTTTAACATACACATGTAGTCCTCTAGTACAGGGGTCCCTAATCTTATTGAGCCTGGGGACATTTTGGAATTCTGAGAACAGGAAATGAAGATCACTGTAAAATGTCTGGATAAGATGGCTGTCATAGGGGCTGGGACAAATCACAAAATGTGAGGGAGTTCCATGGCAAACATCCTCCTATGATGAAAGCAACTGTTTCTGAAAGGGAACTTCAGCATAGAAGTTAATCATGATGCATGCCAGCAAGAGATCCACCCTGATAGACTCTGTCCACCCTGAGATCCTTCCCGATCTCCCAAGCCCCGATTCCTACCAGCCCTTGATGAAGGACACCCAGACTTCAGCCCCTTATAATTCCCAGCCCGAAGAAGAACCAGCAGCTCCCCTTAACCTAGTAAAGGGAAAAAAATATTGAGATGCGTGCTGCAAATGGGAACCAGAAACAAAGATGATGCTTCCAGGGGTGTCGAAAACACCACTTGACTAAATCGTCTACTGTGGCTCGATTCTGGGAAAGCATATATGTGGCTTCTCTAGAGTTCCCAGTACTGCCTTGGCAAATGCTGGGAGAATTGGGGTACAGTTTCTGGAGAGAGCAAAATTTAAGGAAGATGTATTGTCTCTTCCAGGTGTTGTTTTAGGCTGCTTTCACTAGTTTCTAAGGGCTTTACCATAGAGACTAGGAAGAATTCCTAGAGTGTCACTATGTGGAGGCCAGTTTTTCTTTTGCTCCTCAGTTCCGAAGAGGGTGGGAAATTGGGGCTTGGGTAGGTAATTTTATATCCTGGACAGGTAAATGGGAGAACTTTGCCACGTGCTGTTGCCCACCCTCCCTCCCTTAAGGCTGCATAATATTCGCTGGTGGCTTCTGGGGTGAGCAGGAATGTTTGGGGGTTCCTATGACTGAGTCTCTATGGTTCTTTTTCACCTTCTTCATGCTGCTTTAAAAGGTTTTGGATATAATTAGGCCTGGTCTTTGGACTGATTTGGCTGTAAGTAATTTAGTCGGAATAGGCGGGGGGTGCTCATTATAGGTTGGAGAACTGGCAGGCACCTGAGGCATCATGTTATGATGAAGGGTGAGGATTGGGTAAGAATACTGAGCAGTATCAAGCATCAGCCAAACCCTTAGTTGCCATATGGGACATTGAGGGAGCAGGGGCACCTCTTGGCATGACTAATCTGCAGACAAGGGCCCTTTTCACACTACATACCTGCTTCTAGAACATCACGAAATGCAGCGCAAAAACTGCAGAAGATAGCATCTTCTCGCGAGAGTTTTGCGTGATGTTCTGGAAGCAGGTATGTAGTGTGAAAAGGGCCATTGATAAACAAAACCAGAAATGATTGGGAGACAGGCTGGCGTCTCTCAAAATGAAAGTAGCCATGAATGGCTGCCAAGTGTGGCCCAGCCGCTTAAAAGAGGCATATTTTATTACCTTGATCAGTCCTTTGAAAAGTTAAGCTAACCAATATCAAGTTTTCTTATTCACAGGAAGGGTGACTGGAACAAATTACTATTGTGGACAATACTATGGTTACTATGAATGTTCTGCCGATAAATAATGCTCATTTGTAATGCACACAGAAAGGACATAACTCATTCAAAACTATCGCTTGTGTAGCAAAATACTTTTTAAAAACCTTTTAGAAATACAGGTTTTGTACTGGTGTAGGAAAAGGTTTTGCTCTATGTTTTATTTTTGGGTTGAAAGACATTGGCGAACTTTTCCAGGGATTCCAAAGTCTTGGGTTCCAGAACTGCATATCCATGAGACTGAAAATAAACAAACATTCTCTGCTGTTTGCAATATGTGTTGCCATAGCCAGTGGAGGAAAAAAATGAGAAGGTAATCCCAGACTGTGATCTGTCCCATCCCCTGGCTGCTTATCAGAAGTATCATTGATTAAGTTTCAGTCTGAAAAGTAACGGGAAGGGGATATTGTGATTTGATTGCAAAATCTTTTCAAATAGAATTTTGTGATCATACCTTCACAAACGTTTGTTGAGGGGTGAAAGGGACCTTACAGCGGGATTTCTTACAACCTTTTGTCCTACCAATGCTTCATTCCAACATCATGAATATTCCCGTTTTGTGCGTGTGCATGTGCGTGTCTGTGTGCGTGTGTGTGTTCAAGTAATATAAGACCTGAGCTTGCTGATGGTTATCTTTCTCACCTTGCCTGTGACTGCTTGGGCTGATTGGGGTCAACTTCTGTTGACACTCTAGGTTGAATGAAAGCTGAGGAGAAAATCTGAGGGGAGAAGAATTAGAAAACAATTTGTCCAGAAAATGCCAAAGAAAGAGCAAAGGAATAACGACTCACCTGAGAAGGTCCTAGTAGGTCCCTGTGGGATAAATGGGGATTATAGTTTTCCAGCTGGAGTCTATGCTAATTTTTCTTGTGTTAAATGATTAAAGCGTGCCCTCTGAGAAGCTTATGCTAAATGCAGAGTTCTCAGAGTCTCACCGGGGAAGTAATTGACAGTCTGAAGCCAACTCTCCTGCAGGGAGTAATTTGTAGAGATGAACCAAATCCTCATAAAAATTTGATGCTCAAGTTGAATCTTATGAATTCTGACCCACTCAGGATCTTACTGGGTTTAAAAGTCTAGGCAAATACCTCATTGAGCTAGGCTGATGTGGGCATCACAACTCTTGAGGATTTTGGAAACTGCCAAATCAGTGTGGCACAAAAGAGCTGTAGTGACAATTCCGTAGATTGTGATAGCAACAATCTGGTGGGAAAAATATATATCTAGGTGGAACTAATCTTTGTGCTGATGCTTCTATTTATATTAACACTAGAACTTGAGGTCATTCAATGAAATGTTTGACAATAGGAAAGGACTTACTCAATATCACAACATTGGATGATAGCCATTGGCTTTTAAGATTCATTCCCTATGATAAGACGCAATCTCATAGCCAGTTTGTTAGTAGCGGCAAAAACAGTGATTGCCTCGCATTGGAATAAACAAACACTTCCATCAGTAGACCAATGGCTCTTGAAAGTCTGGGACCATTTTATCATGGGAAAAAAATAGCAGGCAGTCTACAACAATCTAACATATATCTTAAAATAACAATATTCTATAACAAATTGTTACCTTTTTTTGAATACGTCATTAAAAATGAAGTACAAGCCCCAAACCATCTATACCAAATAATTCTCAACTCATAAAACCAAACAAATGTGAAGATATCACAATGTCAAAATCAATATAATTAAAAATTTAGGAAAATAAAAGAAACAATAGTAAACATCATTGTTTGAAAATTGGTTTCTATGTATGTAGTTAATATAGTAAAGTTTGTTATGATGTATGATCTTTTTCCTATGTGTCTGTCAGTCCCTGGCAGTTAAATCCCCAGGTTATCCACAGTTAACACACAGGAGTTCCAGTTGAAGTAACTTTATTAAAGATCTATTCAGTACAAGGTACTCAGACAGTGCAATTGGCAGAAGTGACGTATATGGGGCTAGCAATGTTAGTTATAGGGAATATTCCCGCCTTTGGGAAAAGGACAGTTAATGGGGGGGGGGAGTTGGGGTGAGACACTGTTTTAGACTAGACAGTGAGAAAGATGAACTTCTTTTTGCTTCTCAAGAAGGATACATCTCGAGCCAGTTTCAGCTGGTATCCAAGGACACTGGCTCAGTGGAGTGTGAAAGAGAAAGTAAATGTTTGCAAGACAACCTACTGGCATTACAGCAATAAAGAACTTCCCATACCCTCAGAGACCAGAGTCAAAGGCAACATACGTTCATGGCAGATATGCAGTATCTTTATAACTATTGTATGTGAATAATCTTTTCAATAAAACTTTTTTTTTTAAAAAAAGATGACTTCATGAACAGTGAGACTGTGATGGGGAATAGATGCTGGCATCAGGTGGTGGCTGCGCAGTCTGGCAGGAAAATACAGCTAGGCTAGAAGTGATGTGGGGTCACCAGCAATGGAACAGCCGAACTCTCATAGAGCACCAAAAGGAGGAGAATGGAACATTGAGGAGAGGCTGGAAGCAGTGAAAGAAGACCTACAGAGGCTGGTGAAGCTTTGGTATGGTCAGTTTATCAGACAGGAAGGCAAACGAGTGACTTCTGTTAGAGAAGCAGGGTCTATGGCTGATGGGTTGTGAGTTATGACAGACCCTGTGTGCATGAGTTAGGATGATTTCCACACACACACTTTTAAAAAATAATAATAAAAGTTTTATTTAAAAAGATAGAAATAACAGTAGGAAGTGCATAGAAACTTATATAAAATACAAAGCACTACATTTGAGTTACATTTGAGCGACAACAGAAAAGTATATTCAAAATATGTAACAGCACAACTAGCTTATATAATAGTTCTCTTCCTCTCTTTGATTGCTTATACCTAAACTTAAATATAAATAATTTATAATCAGTCATCTCTTCCACATTTTATCTTTGTTTTATGATTACCTTAATTTGTCTTCATTTCGATCTAAATAAGCAAAGAAATCATTCCAATACTGGTCTTTTATGCCTAGCGATGGGCACGAACCGGAAGACGAACCAAAAAACCCCACAAACGGGCCAGGTTTGTGGTTCGCAAGCCAGCAGTTCATGGAAGCTCATTTCCATGAACTTCCAAGTTCTGGTTCGTTTGGTTCATTTTAAACACCAGCGCCCCCTTCCGTGCTGCTGCGAAGCGGCAAGGAAAGGGGCATTTAAAGCCATGGATCAGCTGCTTGCCGGGGAGATCCTCAACAAGCAGCTGATCATTTAAACAGCGGGGCTTGGCTGCCCGGCAAGGAGTTCCCAGTCGGCCAGCCAAGCCCGTGTTTCATTTCAGTTTGTACCTTCCAGCAATAGGTAGACACTGGGCTCATCTGGCAGGGCAGCAGCTTGTTTTCCTGAACAGCGATCCCAAGAGAAATCCCTTCCGTTATTAACTCTGCTGGCAGGAAGGGGAATGAAGCCAATGTGCACAGCATGAGTGCATCTCCTCGCCATCTACCCTGTAGCTACCTGGGAAATGGCATTCTCCCCTTCCCTGCCAGTATAGTCCTTTCAAGCTTTGGAAACATCTGGGAGACTTCAATCATAGGCTGCAATTCGAAAGACACTTCCCTGGAAGTAAGTACTATTGAATAACATCTGGATAGACCTGTTTAGGATTGCTTCCATAGTTGTCGAGGGCTCTCTTTTTCTGAGTCAAATACCAAACATGTACCTACTCTCCTTCCTTCCGAAAACAATCCTTTCCAAAACTTTCTTGGTATGTGCCACTAGTGCCTAGAATACCACTAGAGAATACTGACATTGAAAACAGAGATCCAGTCCCTCCCTTCTGTGAACATTATTCACACCCTTGTGAGGTTTATGTGAAAAATGGCCAGATGTCTCTTACTAGGCACTCTGGGAAAACTACACTAAGTCTGCATCAGTTTGGAGCCAGTCTGGTGTAGTGGTTAGCGCAGCAGGACTCTAATCTGGAGAACCAGGTTTGATTCCCCACTCCTCCACTTGAAGCCAGCTGGGTGACCTAGAGTCAGTCACAGCTCTTCTAGTGCTCTCTCAGCCCCACCTACCTCACAGGGTGATTGTTGTGGGGATAATAATAAAATACTTTGTAAACTGCTCTGAGTGGGCATTAAGTTGTCCTGAAGGGTGGTATATAAATCAAATGTTATTATTATCATCATTTCATTTGCCAAGGGAGAGGGAGGTAGAGATATGTTGCTGCACCAAATGCCAGGTATATGAGTGGGCCATGAGTTTTGGAAATGGCATTTGGATAGACATTAGTTCACTGGTCGAAGGGACTAGCTTGAAGGAGGTCCCTGGCTGGAACCTTCAATAAGACCTCCACCTCAGATGCCAGTTAACTAATGCAATGCAAAAAGGACAATACTGAGCTCGAGCTGTCATCAATGTGTTCACGAGCAGGAGGAAGGAATTTTTCAGCTTGGATTTTTATTCAAGGCAGACAAGATTTCAGAGGTTCATAATTAGAGATGGGCACGATCCAAAAAAATTGCCGATCCAGCTGATTGTGGATCAGCGCTGGTGACAATCCCAAGTAAACGATCCACACCGATCATCTCCCGTTCCCGATCCATGGATCGTGGAGGCCAAAGCGGGGGGGTGCTGCTATTCCCAGCTATGTGGGAAGGTGGGTGTTGGCAGGCACGGGGAGATGGCGACGAGCAGCCTCCCCTCAGGGGGCAGGGGGTCTGGCTGCTCGCCGGCAGCATCCCCATGTGCCCGCCCACCAGGCCAAAAAGGAGTGCGCTGGCGAGAAAAGAATGGTGGGTGATGCCGGCAGCATCTGTGTTTGTGTTTGACCGTCTGTGTTTGGCCGTCAGAGCTGCCTATCAGGGTTTGCAGGGATGAGATTGGAGTGCCCATGGCTACAGAACACCCCATTCCCCCTCCCTCCCCTGGGTGTCTTCTCCCATCTGGTGACTGCTTTGCTGCTCCGTGGTTTGAAGGAAGCCCTGCTGATCAAGGCAAGCTGGGCTTCCATTCGGGTTTCCAGGGTGACAGAAGGAGGGCAAACACAGCTCAGGCATTCCCCTGGCTCCATTGTGCCGGGAATAGATTACTGGCGCCTGAGTGTCTGGCTTCCCGATCCGAGCATGATCCAGCCCCGATCCAGCCCCCCTCCCGATCGCTGGATCGTTGGCCATGGCCGATCATGATCCGCTGAGTCACGATTGCACGATCGCCATTATCGTGAGTTTTTTTGGATCATAATGCGGATCGTGCCCATCTCTATTCATAATGACAGGAAGCCTTATGACTTGCCAAGGTTCATATGCTGAGCCAAGGTAATACACATTTGGGCAGCATCCCGTCTTTACAAAACTCTATTACAGTGCTATGTAGGTCTTTCCATGATAACGAGGATATTTTAATAGAAGAAATACTTTAACTACATTTGCAATTTTAGGTCAGGAGATTTTGTTGGTTTTTCTTTTCTTTTACAAAAAGATAGTTCAACAATGCATTCTCCCCACTTCCTTTCCTTGGTTTATACTCACTTGAAAAAGAAGGCCTATATTTCTTTTAAAAAGTACTTTGTGGAGTATTACACCCGGGGAGAAATTATTCAGAAACGGCACTAATGAGTGTCAAACTGCATTGCGAGGCAGTTTGAAAATTGTCCTATTAATTAATGGTGTAATTAAGCTTTTGTCATTGACATATCATATTTCTGACAGGAATAGATGGCCTATGTAAGCCTGAGCTCGGCAGACATCCAGGCTGCTACTGTGTGTAATGGATGGCAGCAATTTAATGCAGGTTTACAGCGACGGGACCACCTGCGTTGGGGGAGAGCTGGCAACAGCATACCAAACAGGTCTTCACATGCCATCTCGGTAAAATCGCCTCCGCTTAGATTGATGGAGCCCTCCCTCCAATGACACATTAGCTCTTTGCCATTAAACCACTTTTTTTTTTTTTTTAAAAAAAGTGTTTCTTGGTGCTTTTTGTGACAAAAATGTCAATTAACTTCCAACTTTCATTTCCATTTAATTTTGTATTCCCCGATCCATTTGCATATTAATGTGAATGTGGCGTAGAAGAGTTAGATTAGAATACCTTACTAAGGCTAATAGCATGTAATGCATACTTATTGGGCATAATGGTTATGAAAATATAAAACTTGCTGAAGGATGTATTACTCTGGCGCTATCTATATGTGAAGGAGAAAAATAATATCAAACTATCCATAACAAGAGAAGGTAACATCTTCAAAATGGGGAGACAGGGATGGGGGGGGGGGAATGCTAAAAATAGAAATTTCTTCTCAACCCTCATTCTAAGTGCAAATGAGTGCAATATAAACCATTTTATTCTGTTCCTCCCTTGGCAACAGATCTCTATTAATTCTAATATTAATAATTTATAGTCTCGTTGAGTTAACAAGAACTTAGAATTGAATCGGGCGGGGGGGGGGTAGAAGACAGAAAGGGGAGAATTCAACTGTTGAGCTGTTTTTCACTTCCTTTTGGTCATATGCTCATATTTATTAGCTGCATGTCTAAGAACATGCTTTTTGCTGTTTGAAAACGTAGGTAAGTTGGAAATTTCTGCTAGCATGGGCTGATGTCAAATATAGCTTGAGCAAGATTGCTGCTGCATTTATTCCCTAGTATTAGAACAAATTGTTTACAGATTTAAAACCTGAAGGATTGCATCCATCTCAAAATATGAATTTCATGGAAAGCATAAATGGGCCACTATTTCCGGAAAAGGCAGAAGTACCATTATCCTGAAAAATAATCAGTATCTCTAGAAGGGGTGATGCAGTTCAAACTTTACTAATTGCAAGCCAGACTATACCCAATATCCCCAGTCAGGGATATTGCAAATGATCCTTATCTGAATAAAATCATTTCCTGCATTTGGGAGTGGAAAATAACCTTTGGATCTGACAATTATTCTGGAATTATGAGGCCTGGTTTCATTTTTCTGGGATAATGGGAAGAAGGATGCTCTGGGACAGGAAGGGGAGGTCGTAATCAACACCAGTGGATATGAACCTGACAAAGACACTGACCAACCAAAAGAGTTGATTCCACACAGGATCTGCACAGACATTTGTTAGGACCTGCATCATTATCTGGGACTTTGTTCATTAACGAGCCCAGAGAACAAGCCAGGGCAGAAGCAGCTAGGACTGATGCTCACAGAGAGACAGAGACAGAGACAGAGACAGAGACAGAGACAGAGACAGAGACAGAGACAGAGACAGAGACAGAGACAGAGACAGAGACAGAGACAGAGACAGAGACAGAGACAGAGACAGAGACAGAGACAAGCAAGAACTTTGCTTTGCAGACTGTAAGGTGTGCAAGTCAAGGTTACAGCATCTCCTTCACCGCACCCTCCCTGCAGGAGGTATAAGAAAACACTCCCTCTGTAGCTAAAAGCAAGGAAAGATGTGCCCTTGGGGAGATAGAGTCACAAATCCAGGCTTTTTTCTTTCCTGGGACAGGCAGCCTGCCTAACAGACTGGGTCCAATTCTTTGACCAATCAGTGTAGTATGACCCCATGGGAAACATGCCTGCAGGTGTAGCTACCCATTTGCCTCGGTCGTAGGAACAATCCTCATACTACTTTAAACTGAGGGCAAAGGATTGCCTTCCTTTGCCTTCACTGGGGACAAAGGTCATCCTTGGCCTCCAGTAATGTTGCAGTGCAACTAGATACGATTGATATCGTAGTATTATAATGTCAAAGCATAGTATTGTACCTGATTGACAGGAATCACTTGGAGAAGGCAGTCTGTGCAAGCAAACCTAGAGCCAAAGCAGCAGTTGAGGGGAGGTAAAAAGTAGCTATGAATTGAACATGGGCGCCCAATGGAGATATGAGACAACAATGTATGGATTAAACTCTTCTAAAAAATTCTTGACGTTATCTAGTTTTCTGGTTGATTTTCCTTCCTGTTCCTCAATTTCTCAAGGGTGAAAGATTGGGGGGGGGGGAGTGACCTGCCTGCAGTCTTACATAGTGGTCGTTGCTGGGCCACAGGTCCAAGCCCAGTGAACTCCATGGCCCTGCCCACACCATAGAGACCTCTTGGCTCAGCTTGCTTCACAACTCTAATAACTACCCCGATCTGTCTGGTTCTGTACTATCTATTGCATTTGAGGCATTTTGCGCAAAACAGAGAAAGTGGCAGAAGACAGATAACCTTCAGCTTGATAATTATTACTAACTAGCTTGATACCCGAGCTTCACTACAGTATTTAACTACTTTAAATTCAGTTATAATATATACGGGTATGTAACATTTTTTGGTTGGCTTTTTTTTTTTTTTGAGTTGGCAACCCTAGAGAACCTTGAGGGGAAGACTGAGAGGTGCATTTTACCTCAGGATACATTCAATGACTGCCAATAGCAACTGCATACTGTTTAGAATGTGGACGGCGAGGACCAATCAGGCTGCATATGCAAATGACCTCTGTATCCAACTGTCGGGGAAGGGGGGAGGATGAGGTGTGGAATGTTGTGAGCCCCCATCAGCCCGAATATGCAAATGAGCTTGAAAGGCTGTCACAATCAGGGAAGAGTGGCCGAGCTGGCAGGGGGCGGGGGCGCAAGCAGGCAGCAGCCTGCCAGCCACACAGGGAAGCTGTATCTCTTTGGGAAAACCCATTTGACCCCTTTTTACCCCCTTAGGGGGCGATTTTCTTAAAATCCCTTTGTAGTGGGTGTTTACATCATGAAAATAATGTTCTCCCCAAATGTCATGTTTCTAGGGCCAGTGGTTTGAGCTGGGCGTTGATGGGTCATTCAGGACACTTGTCTTTATATATATATATATAGATCTTTCACATGCGTGTGTTGGCCCCTAAAAGGAGAAAATATCTAG
Organism: Eublepharis macularius; assembly: GCF_028583425.1. NCBI lineage: Eukaryota > Metazoa > Chordata > Lepidosauria > Squamata > Eublepharidae > Eublepharis > Eublepharis macularius. The sequence goes on along the minus strand of NC_072792.1, from coordinate 17,848,038 downwards.
GCCTTCCCCTTGACAGCCAGAGACAGGCTAGGATATGGGCAACCCAGGTTCAATTCCCTGCTTTGCTATGGAAACTTACTGGGTGACCTTGGGCCAGTCACACACTTTCTGCCTAACCTACCTCACTGGATTGCTGTGAAGATAAAATGGAGGCGAGGAGAAGGAAGTAAGCCACTTTATCACCATTAGAGAGAAAAGCAGGGAATAAATGAAATAAATAAATGTGCCTCACGTTGGTGTATGAATGACCTACAGACAAGAGCTTTCTTCAAAGGTTAGTTAATGACAAGCTAAAACAGATCTCTATATGGATTCCTGAAACTGCATAATAAAATGTAACAGTTGTTTGGCTGTACCATATAAAATGGCAGATGGAAGGTTAAAAGACTAGCATAGTGCTTAACATCGCACCAACCACCAGGTCAAAAATCCTGGCCATTTACGAGTAAGTTAATGAGAATTAAAATAGCTTCCATGAGCTAAAAGCTAGGTATAAAAGGTACCAAACAATCAGACGTATCCGTTTTTAAGATGAATGTAAGAGGAGTACAAGATATCAGTCTTGCACATTACTCCTGTTAAAAACTCAAGGCGCAGCTCAGCACGATCAGTTGAAATCAGTGTTATTAATGTAGATACCCCCCCCCAAATCAAGACCAACCAAGCTAATAATGTGAAAGTGCTTGTTTTTTCTACAACTCAGGATAGAGGTTAAAAAAAGAAGTGGAGGAGAAAAAAAGTTCATTCAGCCCATGATTTTAATGCCTGTTTTTCAGCCTCATTAAGACGACCCTTTGAAAGATTCCCCCTCTTCTCCTTGTTTAACAACCAGGGGTCATTTCGTAGAAAAAGAGCTGGAGGAACTCATTAGCATAACTCATTAGCATAACTCATTAGCATATGCCACGCCTCTTGCCATCACCAGAAGTGTGTCATTAGTATAACTGATTTGTATATGCCACACCCCCTGATATCACCTATTCTGGCTGTTTTGGACCCAATCCTGGCTATTCAGGGCCGAAATTGGGCCCAAAATGGCAAAAAGGGGCTGAAAATGGCCAAAAAGGGGCCGAAAATGGTCAGGATCGGGCTGCTGCTGAGAGGGAGAGTAATCCACCACCTGTCAGAGGCCCGATCCAGGCCATTTCAGCCCCAATCTAGGCCAAAATGGGCCCAAAATGGCTGAGAATCGGGTGGGCGGGGCCACCTGATGTGACCTCTTTGGGGAACTGCCGGAACTGTGTTCCTGTGCGTTCCCCCTCAAAATGAGCCCTTTTAACAACCAACCTGATGAAGAATTCTGGAGAATGTGAAATCTTGTACACTGTGTTGGTCTTAAAAGGCATTCCCATAGTTTTCATTTTGGATACTGCCCTGACCTGGATAGCCCAGGCAAGCTTGATCTTACAAGATATCAGAAGCTAAGCAAGGCGAGCCTTAGTTAATAATTGGATGGGAGACCTCCGACAAAGACCAGTGTGGTAGAGACAGGCTATGGCAAACCCCCTCTGTTGGTCTCTTGCCATGAAAACCCCTCCAGAGGGGTCACCATAAATCAGATGTGACTTGAGGGCACTCTTCACTACCTCTAAGTGCAGGGGAAATTTCTTTCACAAATTATTTCCAGCAAAAACAAAAAGTGGTTTTGTTCTGCCTTAAATACTAACATTTATTTTAGCATAAGCTGCAGTACGGGTTTATGCCCCAGGCATGAAGCTCTTGGCTCTCAGGTAAGGTTGGGGTTAGGTTGGCCAACTTGGAGAAGATGAGACAGAAAGAGAGAGAGAAGTATGTGGATGAGAAATTCACAGATTCAACAACATTCGATTAATATACTGCCCTCCAGGATGACTTAACACCCACTCAGAGCAATTTACAAAGTATGTTATTATTACCCCACAACAAAACACCCTGTGAGATGGGTGGGGCTGAGAGAGCTCCAGAGAGCCGTGACTAGCCCAAGGTCACCCAGCTGGCTTCAAATGGAGGAGTGAGGAATCAAACCCGGTTCTCCAGATTAGAGCCCTGTACTCTTAACCACTACACCAAACTCAGATAAGCCCTATTTTACCCTAAACACCATAAACAATGAACCAGTTATGAATGTAGAAATCCATCTAGGGAGTAGAAGCTATCCAGAGTTTTGCAAGTACTGCACATCTTCTCATAGGACACACGCTCAGTGCAAAGAGCTCTTGGCTTTCAGGGAGCAAGTTGGTTCCCATGAGGCTAGTGTGGTGCTAACTTGGAGAAACTGAGTGTGAGAGTCTCTTTACGTGAGATATCTGACACGTGAGGAACACCTGTCGGGAGATGCAATGGGAGCTGGGAAGGATAGTTTAAAAAGACAGAGCCGGCGGCAGGGCAAAGGCTTTGCTATACACTGGAACTGTGTGAAGGGGCTGTGAAATGCCAAAAGAGAAACTTCAGCCCATTATAACCTCTCCAGGTCCAAGCCCGGCTCTGGAAGGCAGCTCCAGCCCATTTCCATTCCTTGCTGCCCTCTGGTTGCGATCCCACCCAGTTTTAGACTGGAGAGGTGAAAATGACTTTGGGGAGGTGAAGTTGAAATTAACAAACTCTCTGAATGCCATGTCTTCTTGTGTAGAGAAACTTTGAGAGAGTCAGGTATGTGAACCAGATCTCCCGGGACTTTTCAAAAGTATCCTGCTCTTAGCTGACAGCTCCTCTGCTGTTGTGGAGATGGAGGATTTCGAGGATGAAGGAGCTCAGAATGTTCAAATAATTGGTTAGGGAGGAACCCTTCCTTGCATGAAAAAACAGTATCTTCTCATACTGAGGAAGACACCCCTCTGGAGTTGTGGCTAGTGGGAGATTTAATCATTAGGAATGTAGCAGCATGGTCTGTGGCAGCTGTTTTGATCTCCTGTGGCATGAAGGTTACAGACATCACACACTTTCTAGATAGGCTGTGCGGGTGGAAGAGTCAGCAGTCCTAGTGTATCTTGGCACCAATGATATTGGAAAATGACATAGCAGAAAAGGATAAGTAATTGTTTAAATGATGGGAGGCAGAGAATAGGAACAAATGGACAGTTCTTGCAATGCAGGAATTAAGCAGTGGGGTGGCACTAGGATTTGTCTTGGGGCTGGTGCTATTTAATTTGATATACGATTTGGAATTGGGGGCTGAGCAGCGTAGTCGCCAGCTTTGCAGGTGACGCAACATTATTTAGGGTAGTGAAACACTGTGAACAGCTCCAGGAGGATCTCTCTAAATTGGGTGCGAGGGCAACAGCATGGCAAGTGAAATTCAGTGTAGATGAGTGAAAGGTGATGGACATCGGAACATTATTATCCTCATGATGACAATCACCCTGTGAGGCGGGTGGGGCTGAGAGAGCTCGGAAAGAGCTGTGACTGACCCAAGGTCACCCAGCTGGCCTCAAGTGAAGGAGTGGGGAATCAAACCTGGCTCTCCAGATTAGAGTCCTGCTGCTCTTAACCACTACACCAAACTGGAATGAATGCAACAGCCAATATTGTAATACCGTTGTATAAAGCTATGGTGTGGTCTCATTTGGAATATTGTGTGCAGTTCTGGCTGCTGTATCTTGAAAAGGATACTGCAACATTGGGAAAAGAGCAGAAGAATGATTATGGGGTTGGAACACCTTTCTGTGAGGTAAGGCTAAAATGTCTGGGACTTTACAGTTTAGAGGGGGGAAGGCTGGAGGGGCATGATGGAGGTTTATAAAGTCGATAGAGAGACCGTTCTCCCCTCTCCCATAATACTAGCATGTGGGGAACCCAATAAAGATTCAGGACAGACAAAAATTAGTCAACAAGTAATAAATTATAGAATTAATTGCCAGTGGACATAGTGATGGCCCCAGCCACAGATGGCTTTAAAAGGGAAATAGAACCAAGGTCCATCAATGGTTTTCATCTATGGTGAGTAAGGGAACTTCCAGACAGCAAATTCCTGAATACCGTTGCTAAGGAAGCAACGTCAGGTGAAGAATTCTACCTCTACACCCTTTTTGATGGCCTTCGGAGCAACTCATTTGGCTACTGAGTGAAAGAGGATGCTGGAGTAAACATACCATGATTGTGGTCCAACAGAACTCTTCTTATGTTCATAAAATTCATGATTAAAATATATTTCATCTCACAACGGATCATGAGATCTGATGTAGAGGTTAAGAGCAATAGGACTCTAATCTGGAGAGCCAAGTTTGATTCCCCACTCCTCCGCTTGAAGCCACCTGGGTGAGCTTGGGTCAGTCACAGCTCTCTCAGAGCTCTCTCAACCTCACCCACCTCACAGGGTGTTAGTTAGTTAGTTGTGGGGATAATAATGACATACTTTGTAAACTGCTATGAGTGGATATTAAGTTGTTCTGAAGGGTGGCATATAAATCGAATGTTGTTGTTGTTGTTATGGGGCAATATGAATAGTGGGGTTAAAACACGGTGTAGTGTAAGAGGTACAGTTTGCAACATTTCTGTGCATAACTCAGAAGGATATAAGTACAGAGACCATAACAACTGTAACAGTTCATGCCAAACCATGATTTAATGAAAATAATTGTTTAGTTTAGTTCTCATAAGAGAAATTCTCTTAATTCATCTTTACCTGATTTCTCCCTGAACTCCAATATGTTTTTTTTCCTTCTTTGTAAGTATTTTGAGTCTGTTTTGATTCAGTTCTGCTGTGTTCAAAAATGAAAGCCAAAGAGGAGCAAGAAGAAGGAGGAGCCTGCACATTTTCAGAGTGCACTCTGCAGATGCTCAGAGGCAGGCAACATCTTCCTATCCTCCTGCTAGAGCTCCACCCTGTAGAAGCTCAACAAGTGCTGAAGTTACAAGCGTAACAGAAAACTACAAAAAAAGAATCAAGATAGATTCTTCTTTTCAAAGAGAAAAAAAAGAATCAGAGGAAATAATGGATATATCTAGAAAATTTCAGAAAAAAAATTCCATTCCTTGCATCAATGCTAGTTTAGTTGAATGTCTGAAAACAAGCCATTCCACTAATGGTAATACGGCCCCTTCCCAGTTGGCATCAAAAGCTGCTTAAAGTGGGGCCTGGGTTTGCCTCACCAGATGGGGAAAAGGTAGTTGCTTTCCCGGCCATCTGGGCATTACTTGGGGGCGGGGCCGAAGGTTTATAAACCTGCTCTGCCCTTCCTGACCTTCAGTCATCGCCGCGTGCTCGGCCCCCCCTCTCCCTTTATGCAGTGCAGGATTAGCCAGTCGCTGTTTATCAGGGCCAGCCAGGAATTTTTTCTTCTTCCCTAATTGGCACAACAGGGGAGTTGTTTTTCGCCTACCGTACTGTGGGAGTTGTTAATGAGGATGGTGTGGAGGTTATAAATAGTTGGCCACTGGCAGGGTAGGATAAAATGAGTGGGCCAGTGACCCCCTTCGCATATTCCCATTAGTCAGGAATTTGGGGTCTGACAGGAGTGGCTGGTGAGGCTGTATGGCTGCCAGCTGTGAGGGGAGACTGCCTAGGGGGGAACCCTTGACAAGGCCTCCCCCAGGGCCCTCGGCTGTAGGGGATGGAGCTTCAAAGGGAAACCACTTGTCTGGCTGCCAGGTCCCAGCCATCCTATGGATGGAACACCCCTGGGGCAGCAGGGGCTCACCCAGACAGGTCAAGGCGGAGGTCCAGCGTGACCCCAGGGCTTGACCTGTACTGCAGTTAGATCCCTTGCCACAATAACAGGTTATGTTATGTTGTAATTAATAAAGTGGCCCTTGTTTATATCCCAACTTGGTTTCTGCCTTTTATTTCAACTGGGGGGGGGGCAATAAGTTTGGGTCTACTGACAGCATTGCTATGGGGAGGATAATTTCTTTTTTCAAAATTCACTTTTTTAGATATAGCCTTCAGTACTTCTTATTCTCTCTTTTAAAAAGTGGGGTGTTTATCTTTTATTTCCCTTTGATTTCTTTATCAAGAGAAATCAGTGCACTCTTTTGTAACATTAGCCCTTGCAGTCATTTTATGTTACACACCACAGGGTGCTGCTCCAGCAGGAAGATAGAAAGTTTTGGGAAGACAGTACCTGCCTCTGAGCAAGTAGAGTCATATTCTTATTTTTTTGCTAAACCTCCATTCCTGCCCCTCATAGCTTCACATTTATCTTTGATCAAAAAGGAATGGGTTCAAAACAAACTAATGAAGGGGTGTGTATGTGTTATGTGCCATCAAGTCGTCTCCGACCTATGAATGAAATACCTCCAAAATGAATAAAATACCTCCAAAACATTCTATCTCTAACAGACCTACACAGATCCTGCAAACTAGAGGACATGGCTTCTTTTATTGAGTCAAACAATCTCTTTTAGGTCCTCCTCTTTTCCTTCTGTTTGGGGTAGGAAAACACCTTTATCCAGCCTTGAATGAAAGATGTAAGCTAAGAAGCTGGGATAAATCACACAGAGATTTCTTCAAGAGCAAAAAGGGGGGTGTTCCCCCTAAAATACTGCTCCTAGGGCACAGGGAGCTCCCACGAATAGGGATCCCATTCCTCTGGTGGGGGCAGGAGATCCCCTGCTTTCACTCTTTTTGCTGGTGGGGGGGAAGATGTTGGAACTGACCTCCCAGGTGTGCTCTCAGGGCAGCACTACAACCTCACTTCCCGGGAGTGATGTCACAGCGCCACCCCGAGAGTGTTCCTACACTTCACAGCAAGCCAATTTTGGCCCCAAATGGGCTGGCCAGTTTGGGGCCCAAATCAGCCCACTGTGAAGCGCATGTGTGCTCCTGTGCCTGTCCTGGAAGTGGTCTCATCCTGCAGGCAAGGGGGCACACATGTGCTTTGAGCAGGCACGAAGAGCATAATGGAAGTGGTTGCCCCCTCCCACTGTGAGGGTAAGGGAAACCCTATCCAGGAATAGCTTAGGGGACTGGAGGTCACCTGCTGGAGGAGGAGAACAAAAATCACCCCTGTTCTGGCACATGCAGAAATCTAAGCAGGATCCAAGACATTGTAGTCAATGTATGTGTTCAATTTTATGGAAGTCATGCTGGTGTACGGGGTCTGAGGCGCAGCCCCCGGACTTGCCGGGAGGAGGAGACGGGAGACAGCTGGGAGACAGCTGCCCAGTCACCCCAACAGGCTCCCAGGGCCAGAACCTACCTACACAGGAGGGAGGGAAAGATGCACCCAAGCCTCAGAGGGTTAGAAAGGGCAGGTAGAGGCCAGCTAGTCCCACCCCCCAGTGGGAGTCTAGGAAGCCAGGTAGGGAGAGTGGGATCAACCCAGAGGGGGCCAGAGCAGAGGTAGAGGGAAAAGGTGGTGGGGGCAGCCAGCCAGCCAGCAGCTATCCAAACAGGAACCTTACCAGTCAGGGAGAAGAAGCAGCTGCAGCAGCTCAGAGCCATGCCCCAGCCTGCAGCCCAGCTAGAAGGCAGTAACCTGGCCCACAGGATGCCAGGAACAAAGCAACTCCAGTCAAAGAGACACAGTTGGCCTGTCTTCAGCAATCAGCTTAGCCAGAGAGGCTTGACAGACAGCCAACGAGACACAGCTGTAGCTGGCCAACGCAGCCAAAGCTGGCCCACTGCTTGAGGCAGCTCAGGACAATGTTGGAAGGCAAAAGAGGGGTGTGGTGTGGCAGGTGAAGCCTGGGATGAGGGGTAGGATAAAGTCCACCCACAGGGCATGGTGGTTGAATAGGAGTGATGGAGTGGAGTTGGAGTGAGAGGAAGTGAGGAGGAAAGTGGATGAAGGAGGAAATGAAGAAGATCAAGGGGGAGGACTGGAGCAGGTTGAGCAGGCCAGCAAGTGGACTGAGAGGGAGTCTGGGTGAGGTATACCACCCCTCCTTCTACAGAGCAGGGTCCTGCAGTATCCCTGACACCCCGCCCCCCTCTAGCACTGGCTCCCAAAGACATTGCATCTTCCCTTCTTTTGTCTCGTTTCTGGAACCTGAAATGAAATATCAATGAAGATATCCATTATCTGGATTCTGAGAGCGCTAAGCTAAAAGAAGGATCATAGAAAGCGAATAAGCTATAGTGAAATTTCTTTTTGAACTTCCTGTAGCCCAAAGGTGCACACCTGCCAGGGTCATGTAGACTGGACAACGATGAGACATTCACGATACTCATAATTTACTCTTTCCTGGGGAAAGGAGCAGCTCAGACACGTATAAGAAAGTCGAGATTGATATTCTGTGTGTCTGGCATAATTATGCCTTGATCCCCTCTCAGACTCGTAACTCAAGAATGAAAATAAAATTGCCTGCTGCAGAGATAGCTTCCAGGATTTCTATCACAATGGCTCAAATAAATCTAAGTTACAGCCCACCTCCGCTTTTACCTATCGAAGGGTCAGCAGGCAGCTAGCTTTCAGCAGAGTCTGACAGCCCCTGCCAGATTTCAAAGGTGATCTGGGACAAGGTCCGAGAACTTGGTAGAGACCAAGTATTTGTCCAAGTGACCTGTGATGTCGTGTCTCTTTGACGGCTTAGTGGATGTCCAATATATTTAAATTAAAATGGTGTTTCATTACATCGGATCAGACACGGAATTACTTTGCCATTAATTATAGGTAATCTGCACTTTTACATTAACTCCATTACCAGTAATAGACTTTTAATGTGGTACTTACATTGTGCTTAAAGGGTGAGCGCTGATACCTCTTGGAAATATCTGAAGGAGTGAATGAGAAGGGAGATTAGGGAGAAGAGGATAAGAGTTGGGGTGGGAACGGAGGACGAGGGGAGGGAATGAGAACAAGGCAATAGAGGAATACAGAAAGAGACAGGAATGAAGAGAAGGGAAACAGAGAGGCGGTGTCAATGGAAGGATTAAACAGGAGGGAGAGCTGCCAAGGCAATTAGCAAGGATAATGGTAGAAGAAAGAATTCCCTACTAAGACTAGTTTCAAAGAACTAAGGACTATTTCACACAATATGCAATGTAAACTGGGATCTTTCCCCTGAGGTTTGAAATAGTGAAGACGAAAATAAATCCTGTGTCTGGTTCCCTTGATAAATCACACATTGCAACCTCAATTTGCAGCAGGGCCATTACGGGAAGGGAGAGGGTATTTAACCCTTCAACCTCTACCTAATTCCATGATTTGAAATTGGGTTCCCTGCCTTGTTCTTAGCATTTTCAAAGATACAGGACGTGCTCTTACCAACATGTACTTTCCCCCTTTTACAACACTAAGCAGAAAGCCTTGTTTTGAATAATAAAACCAAGTGGTGGTTGAAGGGTTAAATACTCTCTCCCTCTCCTGCACAGCCCTTAGACAAATTGAGGCTGCATGGGTCTGCAATTTACAATTTATGGATGGGGAAAGCAGGTGATCTTCATCTCATCCATTTGAACCCTGAATCACTCAGTTCTGCCTTCTAACACATACGCCTAAATGTTACCAATATACATGCAATTGTATATATTTACATTTTTAGGTACACGTTGCAAGTTTTTCCAGTGTATACCTTGAAACTGTATGGTATGCAAGGCAGTTTAAATAAAGTTGGTTCCAAATTCTGAAAAGATCTGCTAATCAGGATAAATTGGAGGGGATGTACCATGGAATTTGGTGTGTGTGTGGTGAATCCACAGCATGCTCTATATTCCAGCTGATCACAGAACTTTATACACTGTTGTGCAATGACATTGTTAACACATGCCAGGACCTAGTGGAAGAAGCTGGACTTTTGTGGGTCCTTAGGTCAGCGGATAGGAAAGCCTACCCTGATCGAAAGGGCACTCTGCTCCCCTCTCCTCGTAAATGCTTAACAATGCAACATGCAGTTCCAGCCGTCCAGGTCAGTAATTGGTTAACTGGATGCCAGCAAAGATAAACATTATTTCCTTGGTCATCAGTCCTTGTGTATGCATGCTGTGCTTAAATAAAGGAGCCACTGCCTGGCTAAGGAAGACTAGCCTTCACAGACTGATGCTCAGAATTGCAACCCTGTGTCGTGTCATTCCTACAGACTTTAATGTAAGTGACGCAGAAGGCCATGGCTCAATGCTGGAATACCGGCTTTACATGCAGAAGGTCCCAGATTCTGTCCCTGGAATCTCCAGTGAAACAGATCTGATGGTTATGAACAGGGCTTTTTTTTCTGGGAAAAGAGGTGGTGGAACTCAGTGGGTTGCCAGCACAGGGGGTAACTTTTGGTAGGAGGTGGTGCCCCTGGTACCACATGTGCACGTGCAAAGTGTGTGCACACTCCCCGAACCACACAATGACGTCACTTTGGGTCAGCTGGAACAAGGGGGGAGTTTTTTAAAGTTTAAATTGCCCTGGGCGAAAATGGTCACATGGCTGGTGGCCCCGCCCCCTGATCTCCAGACAGAGGGGAGTTTAGATTGCCTTCTGCACCGCTTGGCATGGAAGGCAATCTAAACTCCCCTCTGTCTGGAGATCAGGGGGCGGGGCCACCAGCCATGTGACCATTTTCAAGAGGTGCTGGAACTCTGTTCCACTGCGTTCCAGCTGAAAAAAAAGCCCTGGTTATGAACCCAGGAAAGCTGCTGCCAATCAGAGCCAAAAATATAGACCAGTGGATCTGTTCAGTCACAGGCAACTTCATGTAAACATCCAGTAAAGGAATCCATTACATCTGAATTATCTGAAAACAAGAACTGACAGATTTTACCCCTTCTGAAAAACTCGGAAGAAGTATTCTTTGCGACAAGCCGTGTCACTGGCAAACACCAAGGGGTTTTTTTGTACCCCTTGATTTCTCCAGTACTGTGTCATTTACCTTCCACTGAAGACTGATAAGGGGGGAATCAAATAATAAAGCAGATATTCAATCTACTTCAGTTCCCGGTCATTGCATTTCACTTATCTTCTGCATAAGGACGAAGAGTCTGTCAAAATCTACTCCTGCAACTGCTTTCACCTGAGGTGTGAGTCTAGCTTCACAGTTTGCATGGCAGACAGGCACACCTGCAGTGTGAGCGTGTGTTCACTTTCTTCTTTATCATTTGGTTTACATTTTCTGTAAGCTGCTCACTTTTTTATTTTTAAAGAGATGCACCTGTTTATTTATTTATTCACTTATTTATATCATATTTCTATTCCGCCCTCCCCACAAGTGGGCTCAGGGCGGATAACAACCTTAAAATCATTTAGAAACATTCCATATTAAAACATCACATAAAAATAGTACTTTTTTGCCTGGCGGCAGCAATACAACTAATAACCAACAATACAGCAGTACAACTGGATATAGCAGCACAGTAACAGCAGCTGAAGAACAAACCATGGTGGGCAACTTTCACAGGGAGGGGGGTAGATGTTGCATCCTCCAGCCAGTGGAGGCCCAACCTCAGCCATGAGCCTGGCGGAACAGCTCTGTCTTACAGGCCCGGCGGAAAGATAGTAAATCCTGTTTATGCAGCTCTACCTTATTTGCTTTAAATAAACCCTGCTAATTTTTTAAAACCAGCTGTAAGAACTGGGAGGACACGTGGTGGTGAGGGCATGAACCCTAGCTAATTTTCATCCTGCTCAAACTGAACCATGCTGCCAACTTTTAGAACCATCCCTTTCCCCCAAAGAGATCAGTCTGAGGGCCAAACTACAAGTGACGAATGACACTTGAACAGCAAGTGTATTCCTCCCTGTTCACTTGCCCTCCACTCGATCCTCTTGCCGTTCATGTGTCATTTGTCACTTGTAGCTTGGCCCTAAGTGAACACAATGTAGAGATCTACTGCTCTAAAAATATTACATTGATCGTAGTCTTCATCTATATAATATTAAATCTTCCTCTATAAACTTCATTTTCCGTCATTGCACATTGTTTGATGGGCATAGAATCAATTTGACTGTTTGTTGTGTCAGAATGATAGGTTCCTATACCCTCCTGGTGGGAGGGGGGAACCTGGCACTTACCTTGTGTCTTACACATACTTCTTTCCCAGGTACTTGTATGATGACATCACTTCCAGGTAGTGACATCATCACACTGGCCACGAGCGTGCTGTGTGGGGGGCTATTTGGGGCCAAAATTTGTCCCAGCAAAGTGCAGAAGCATGCTCATGATGGGCACGATGACATCAAGAAGTAACATGGTCGCACCCCACCAGGAGCATGCCTGGTGTGCATTTTCTTGGGTTGCCTGCTCATGGTGGACAATCTCCAGGCAGCTTGCCACCTCCTGCCAATTGCCAGCAATCGATGAGTAATGAGACAAACCCCCAGGAGATTGTCCGCCACCAGCAGGCAACTGCCTAATGATTGGGAGTTTAGTTCTAAGATTTTGCAGTGACGGCATATAAACTGGTTAATGGGGCTTTCAAGAATCAGCCACCAAGCTATAAAGTAGGCATTGCAAGAGCTGTGGGTGCTGCTTAATAGGCAAAATCCTGAGCCAAGGCAATCCAAGTTTGTCTCCTTCCACAAAGACAATTTCCACTGGGCCTGCTTCTTCATGCTGTGGGGATGCTGTTCTTTTCTGTCAGGTGAGACCCCTTTGCAGCTGCTGTCACTAACAGCTGCTTACACCCAACCAGCTTCCTGTTTGATCAGTATCCCAACTAATAATAAACTAATAATGAAGAGGAATACAGTTACTCAAACTAGCAGAACCTTAGAAAAGTCTTCACAGTAGGAGGGTTGCAAGGGGTAGGGAAATGGAAATGACAATTGGTAGCTCTAGGAATTGCCAGAAACTCAATGATAAACACAGGGTAGGGTCGCCAGGTGTCTGATATTTAACTGGACTTTCCGGTATTCTTATGGACTCTCTGGAGGAAATTGGATTAAAATACCAGATACCTGGTTTGACCAGCCGGTCTCACTCTGGTGCTCCACCCCTTAGCGAGGCTGGCCAGGTGGGAGATGGAGGTGCCACCATGACCTAGGCCGGCCTTGCTCTGTGCCTCCATCCCTCGCCTTGTGAAGCCACCCAGGTGTAGGGCATGTCAGATGACAGCACTTCCAGAAATAACGTCATCATGACAAATCCAGGAAAACTTCTAAACCGGAAAGTCCATTCCTCCCCTTAAGCCATATGGCAACTCTAACCAGAAGTGACATGCTGATACGGAGGATACCAGCATCTTTTTCCAGAGCACCCCAGAGCACAGGGGGGGGGGGAGAAGGAGGTGAGTGAAAAGCCAGCATGGGGCAAGGGGGAGCTGGCGAAGCAGCCAGCAGAAGTGGCAACCAAGCAGAGAGCTGCAAGGGTTTCCTTTCCCTCCTCCATCCCCCAGTATGCAACTTTGTCTTCGAAAGCTACACTTCCCAGGTAAAACTGTGTCCCCAGCCACAGGTTTGAACTCGTGCACAGCATCTCTTTGATCTTGACCCAAGGTAGAAGCCACAATAAATGCACATGTGTGTGGGGGGGGGGATAGTTGATTTTGCCCATTTGCAAAAGGGCCTGCAGAAGACACCTGCAGAAGGCCTTGCTCAGACAAGTGAAGCTGCCTTTAAAAAAAAATCACCAGTTTTTTTTTCATTAATAATATCTATATTTTTAAAATAAGGGTTAGACTACACGTACAACTTCTAAAAATTCATCCTCCTCCTGCTAGGATATGTGGCTTTTTGGCCATGTGCCATTCTAGCCAGCAGATACAAAGCAGTGCTAGCTTATTCCCTCTTTAACTCACAGCAGGAGGCTAATAATAGTCCGTGAGTACATGATCTCAGTTTAGCACATGTATCACAAAAGCTAACACCGCACTGTAAACTGGGAACAGAGTGCAAAAGCTTACTTCAAGTAGAACCTGAATTAATAAGCTTAAAGAGACAGGTAAAGCTGGAAGCAGCTGGCCAAGGAATCACGGCTCCTAGCTGTAGCCCTTGCACTCCTGAAACTTTGAGTCTATTCCCTTCGCAGTTCTGTGAGCATGAAACAAATTGGCAGAAGGTTATATTAGCTTTCGCTATGGTGGAAATACTTTCTAAAAAAAAAATCTGAAACAGAAGCGACTTACTTCACATCTCGGTATTATCTTGCCTTGCTAGAGTATGTCCTTTCGCAGATTTTTTAAAAGATGTTCATCATGCTGTTCTCCTTTGGGTTCATTCTGCCTCACCGCAATAGGCCAACAAGTTACAGATTTCATTTATTGGATGGCTGCATTTCTCCAAGGCTGAAATCCATACTGCGCTGTACTTTTATCAGTGAGGTCCTGTAGTGTTAGAGCCCACCTGGTCCCCTTTCACACTGCCACCCACCTCAAATCTCCATTCCCAAGATTGGGCTTCACAAGAAGTTAAGGCTGCTTGCAATTCACCACCTGTCTAGTCCCTGCTTATCAGGCAGAGAGTCCTCCTCCAGACCCAAATCCACACAGATTCCTCTCTCTGCTTTTCCCAGAGACCTCACCAGAAAGGGCAGCCAATTCCCCAAATTCAATGCTCCTCACCCAACTACTGCCCTGGGCAATTAGAGTAAAGTAACTCGGTGTTTACTTCCCATGTATGTTGCAATCATTTAGTTAATTAGGAAAATTGGTCATCATGATCAGAATGCTTGATGTTTGTGTGTGTGTGTGTTATTTCTCCTCAGCCAACAACTTCAAGCCAGCTAGAGTTAAAACTGGGGAAAAAAACCACTTTTATTTGCAAGATGTATAATGCAGAAGTGAGTGATTCAGACACATAGACAGGGCTTTCTTTCTGGGAAAAGAGGTAGTGGAACTCAGTGGTGGAACTCAGGACCGCACAATGATGTCACTTTGGGTCAGCTGGAACAAGGGGGGAGTTTTTTAAAGTTTAAATCACCCTCTGTGAAAATGGTCACATGGCTGGTGGCCCCACCCCCTGATCTCCAGACAGAGGGGAGTTTAGACTGCCCTTGAGATCAGGGGGTGGGGCCACCAGCCATGTGACCATTTCAAGAGGTGCGGGAACTCTGTTCCACCACGTTCCAGCTGGAAAAAAAGCCCTGCACATAGATACATTGTTCTTCAGATGTGAACATATCATCCCACTTTCTCATAACGAGGGGATGGTTTCAATATATTAGAGTGGGTGTCAGCTGCTAGCTATTCTTCTGCTGTTTCCCTATGCAGCCTCCAAATCATTCTCCCACTCTTGCTAATTGTTCTAAAGGATCTCAGTTGCCACCATTAGCTGTCATTGGTGGTTGGGAGAAGCAGAACTTAATCTGTCTGTCACACCATGCCAACACCTTATTGTCCCAGCAGAACAAATTAGAGCCAAGCTACACACGACGAATGACACTTGAACGGCAAGTGTATTTCTCCTTGTTCACTTGCCCTCCACTCAATCCACTTGCCGTTCAAGTGTCATTCGTCATGTGTAGCTTGGCCCTTAGAGTGTCAGATTTTAACTGAGGAACCCCCTTTTCACCAAGAGTTGCATGTTTAAGCCCTACCTTCCTGATGTAGCATGAGAGGGAAGAGAATATAAAGGACTTAACCAGAGCTTCCTATTATCCCACCTGTACTTATGACTTGCTCTTGTGATAGGATAGCTTTGTGTGGAGAGGCTGGCCCTTTTCAGATATTATAATCCATGTATAATCCAGCGTAGATCCTCCAAATATGCATGATCTCCATGTTGTGTGAAAGGGACAGAGCACAGATTTTCACCTTTGGTTCATGCAAAGCAGAGCTCTTGTAAATCAGGGTTCCATATATTGTGTAGAGAGGTTGGAAAAAATGCAAAATCCACCTATTTCCCCTCTCAGACAACACTGCAATTGCTTGAACCTACAGGATTCCTGGTTGTGTGCATACTCGATATATATGATTAGCAGACTCCTGGAATGTTCGATCTTAATGTCTAAATTTGTGCCACAAGTTACATTAAGTGGATTGGGGGGGGGGCATTATTTATCAATTCAAACATTTATTTTCTTTAAAACAATTAATACTCGCCTTTCTACTTTGCAAGAACTCAAGACAGCTTACAATATAAAGAAAAACAATTATAAAATGGATAAAAACAAAGTTTAAAAACACAGTTTAAGACCGTCAATAAACATAAATGTTAAGTTAATTAAAAGCAGTCTTAAATAAAAATGTCTTCACCTGCCTGCTGAAGCTGGCAGTAGGGGGGCAGCAGTTCCATAATAATGAGATTGCCACCAAAATATCCTCTCTTGCATACCCAAACAGGTGAGCTTCTTCAGCTGATGACAGTCAGGAGGGCCTCTCCCTGTGGTCTTAATTCCCAGGCCAGAACCAGCACCTTAATTTGGGCTCAGAAGAAGATTAGTAGCTAGCCAGTGTAATTGCTGGAATATTGGGGTCACATGGTCCCGATAGCTGGCCCCTCCCAGCGGTTTAGCCATGGTATTCTGTACCAGCTTCCAAACATGTTTCCAGGGGAGCCCCAAGTATAGCTTAGTGCAGTAGTGCAGTCTAGACATGCCTTGACCTGGATAGCCTAAGTGAGCCTGATCTCATCTGATCTCAGAACCTATGTGACAAAACTAAAAGCCACCATGGAACTCTGATGGCTATTGAAAGATACAAGATCTTCCATGGGGAAAGTTACCAATATGTAACTGTTAACAATTAAAGTGCACTGTGCTCCATTATTCAATTACTAATAATTGTGATACATACATGTGTATCACAATTTACTAACGAATGTGCACAGTGCTTACTGATCAATAAATACAGCAATAAATATCATCAACTATGTAAAATTAATACCAATGCCATATATAGTCAATACCAACATAATGTTCTCATCCAATCCAATTTAAACAGCACTCTGTTATTTACAAAAAAAACCCAACCATAAACTATAGGAGAAGTCCTGGGGAGTAGAAGGACTTGTATCTTTCAATAGCCTTCAGATCTCAGAAGCTAAGCAGGGTCGGCGTTGGTCAGTAATTGGATGGGAGACCTCTGACAAAGCAGGGCTGCGGAGACAGGAAATGGTAAACCACCTTTGTTAGTCTTTTGCCATGAAAACCCCACCAGGGGTTGCCATAACTCAACTCTGACTTGAGGGCAATCTCCATCACCACCAATCTAGACATAACTAAGGCATGGGTGACTGTGGCTAGATATGACAGAGGGCCCAGCTACACATGACGAATGACACTTGAACGGCAAGTGGATTGAGTGGAGGGCAAGTGAACAGGGAGAAATACACTTGCCGTTCAAGTGTCACTCGTCATGTGTAGCGTGGCCCTGAGGCAGGATGCCTTAGCCAAAGCTGGGCAAAGGCTCTCTAAACCTCTGCAGCCAACTGGTTTTCTAAGGTGACTGTTGTGTTGAGCAGCATTCCTGAGCTGCAAATCTGGCTTTTCAAGGGAAGCGTCATCTTGTACAAGACAAGAGAGGTCACAAATTCCTGGTCTGCCTTTTTACTAACCCAGAGAACCTCTGTCTTGTCAGGATTCAGTTTCAGCTTGTGTGTAAACGGTTTTTTCTTTCAACCTTTTTGGTTATCTGGGATGAAGTCCCCTCCCCTTCTTTTCTGACACAAATCCCTTCCATGAGCACATATATGGACCGGCTCAAAGATGTTAAGGCACATTATTAGGGACAATTACAATTTACAATCCCTTCAAGTATATATTAAGGAAATGTAAACTTCTTCTGCTCCCGCACCCCCAGTTTTCAAATGTATGTTCCTAAGACCTCCGTGCAGTATTCAACCCAAACCTACAGTTTTCCATAGAAAAAAATGAAATCCCTTGAAGCCAATATACCTTTCCCTGTTTTCTTTTGCAGATCAAAGTAAAAGATACCTTTTTAATCTTTCAAAACCTCGTATTTCCATGAGAATTTAAACGCCATTTTGCGTACGTCTCTTTAAATAACTTGCAGTGTAACCCTAGCTCAATTTGCACCATTCTAAGTAAGTCCATTGAAATCAATGAGCTTAGAAAGGTGTAACTCTGCTTCGGATGGCGCTGTTGGCCTAGCAAGGAAAACAATCAAAGCCACTTCCCTGTTCACATTAACATTCTTTTTTTTTTTTGGTAGCTTGAACGTTTTTGCTGATGTATCAGAAACGCTGCCAGTTAAATATAGCTATATATCAAAGAGTGAAATTAGCCAAAGCAACAAAAGAAAAGAGTTCCTAACTCAAAAGCAACCTGCCCTGTGTACTGTGGCTGTTCCTGATGGGAAACATAAAATCACAAACACAACATGAGCTTTTTACTTGAAATTTCAGTCAGAACAGCAACAGCAGCTCAATCACTCATAGAGGAGATATCCCAGCTGGAAATGATTGCTAAGTATTAATCGCTTTAGAACTCAATCTAATGTTAGTGTTTCTGAACGTCCCAATGAATATTTGAAACAACTATTTGCCTGCATCGGACAAGCCAAATTAAAACACTAAAATTGAGCAAAATTGACATTTTCAAAATTTGCTACCCGAATTCAACCAACAGGCGCTAAAATCTGAGCATTTATCCTCTGTGTTTATAAAAACAATCACATTTTGTTCCCAGTAACTTGAACCTCACTTTGAAAATTCCGTTTCCAGTTATGGTTCTTTAAAACCTTTTAATTATGCAAAGTAAAAATGTATATCTAAGTTATTATTTCTCCATAATTAAAATGCATTCTCTCGTGTCGGGTAACCTAAAAAAGAATCAACAAACAGAGAAGGCATATTAAGATACCTCTCTCATAGGACTCACTATGGGCTAACAAAGAAATGAATAAATAGAGGTTGTGTCTGCTATTATGTTATGCTTTGATTTAACAAAGTCTTTTACAGAACAATGAAACTAAGGGGGGAAAGTGAAGTTCAGTGCCCCAAGGAGAATGTATTGTCAGATTTGACAATGGGGAGACCAAATGACAGAGGGTGAATGTGTGCAAGTTTAGTTACTGAGTTTGGACTAGAGATGGGCACGAACAGCAATACGAACTTTAAAAAGCCACGAACAACCCAATCAGCTGTTCACAAACAAGCTGTTCCTGAGGCCCCATTCAAAACGAACAGGTGATCGTTGAAAGCCTCGTTCATTGCTGTTCATCAAGCCAGACAGTCTGGCACCTGCAATCAATTCCCTTGGCAACTTAGGCAGGGATTGTCTGAACTCTGTCTGAAATCCTGCTGTTGCCCTGGAACCCCCAATCTAAGCCCAATTTAGCTTGATAGGCAGGTCTTCCTTCCAAGTGTGGAGCTCCACATTTGTTACAAGGAAGCAAAAAGCAGGGTGGAGGGGGGTCCCAGCTCTGGCTTAGTTTACAAACAGTGGAGAGGGAGAGACAGTTGCTGTTGGCATTTTGAGAGAGAGAGAGAGAAAGAGCATTGGAGCTTGAATTTTCTTTGTGTGTGGTGGGATAGGGATCTACCTCTTCAAGTTCCAGGGCTGCTGCCAGGCTCTGGGCCAAGCTATTATTTATTACTGGTACCTTTCCTGCTGTCTGCTCAGGTAGGGTTTCTGGGAGTTGTGTGGTAGGGATCTTCATGGCTGGAGGAGAGCCTGCTGGCCCCCACCAACAATGAACATGTTCATGAACAGGTCATGTTCGTCAGTGTTCATTGTTTGTTGTTCATGGATGGCAATGAACAACGAACACCATGTTCTGGTTTTTTTTTCTGTTCATGCCCATGTCTATTTTGGACTTCTTTGCTATTGGGTGATAAAGACTAACAGGGCACTCCTAGGAACATTTTCCTGGGAGTAAGCCCCATTCCATAGGCCCAAGTAGAATTCTGATTAGATCTTCTTAGATTATTCTGTGAGCGATAATTAACCTTAAACAGTTACATCCCTCTAAGCCAATTAACTTCTACAGACATAGAAGGTTTAACTATACTTAGCAATAGGTATGCCATCAATTTCATTGTGAACATGTCTGATAGTTGGACTTACCTTCTTTGACTGTGTGGATCAGATGTGAGCCAGTCAGTTTGCGGCTGTCTGGCAGGTTGCTTCACCATAGTCCTTCGCAACAGTTCAGTACAGTGATTGTGGATTTTGCAAAAGTGCACAAGCGTAATCATGTTGCTGGTCTGGACAGATTGGCAACCATTGACTGGAAGCCATTACTCAAATGGCAGGATTTAAACAGATACACACCCACACACAGTGTGTTGGATCCAGGCTAACCATTTCCACAGGCATATGGACTTCTGCTTGCAGAATGCACATTTCCTGACTGTCCATGGCTGCCTGAAATACCTTCCCTGTTTCTTCAGGATTTTTTTTGGAGGGGGGGGTAAAATTTAGACTGTACCTGACCAGTTTATATGTGAGACATGTGAACAAGGAAACTTGGTGTATGTCTAAGAAAGAAGATTTCCCTAAGAGAGAAGGTTATCCAGGTATTCTCCAGATATGTACCACATGGAAAATAGTAGCAAGACATCATTTGCTTATAAATCTCACTTCTAATTCCTTCTTTGCTACAGAAATGGTATTATAGTGGTATTTTAACAAACAGGTATATGAATGAGCTTTCTTGTTGAACTGTGGAGCCATAGGTTTCCAGAGTTACCTCATAATGTATAACTCCATGGATATTTGTTAATGATTCAAATCCCTGGACAGCAAGTTTGTGATCTTCACTCTTTCCAAGGAGGTCTTTATGTCCGTCAGCACCTGCTGAATATCACATTAGTACCTCTGAATAAAAGACCCAAGATTTTGGAACCAAGATCATTGCTTCATAATTTCGCTCAGAGCTCAATGAGCAGGGAGTGCAAATAAAAAGGGAAAATGACAAATTGTTTAACAGATGGATCTGCTAATTTCAAACCTCAGAGCATATGATACGATTCAACTGCCCCTCATTAGAAAAAGACGGCACTCATTTTAGACCTAAAACCTAACACCATCCTACACAGAACTGATGTTCTCAGTTTATTAATGTAAATTATTTACAGAAGAGAAGCTAAATCATGGAAACAGCCGTTTAGAAAATCTTTTCAGGAGAGAAATAACCACGCTATCTGAGTTGACAACGAGTGTCCTGATCCTTACAGGAGAGGTGCTTGGAGGAAAAAGTGAGGATTGGCGCCTCACTCAACAAATATGCTATCTCAAAGATAACTCTTTCAGAATAGGTGAGCTTTCGTTTGGGTTGCATCAGATTGCAGGAGGAATGTTAGATTTCTACACGTGGTTCCTACATCACGCACAACCCTTATTTTAAGCACAGGTGAGCCTGATCTCATCAGCTCTCAGAAGCTAAGCAGGGTTGGCATTGGTTAATAATTGGATGGGAGACCTCCAATGAAGACCAGGGTCACAGAAAGAGGCAATGGCAAAGTACTTCTGTTAGTCTCTTGCCATGAAAACCCCACCAGGGGTCGCCATAAGTCAACTCTGACTTGAGGGTGCTCTCCACACACACAGAGTTCATGAAAACAGGTTTCAGCTCATAGAGAATGAGAGCCTCGCTACAAGTGACATTTTCACGTGAAGGACACTTGATCATTTTTGCAAGTCTTTCTGGGAACTGAAGTCCCTCTCCCCCACCCCTTTTCCTTCTGTTCCTTCACACCTCTGTTAGAATCGCTGCCTGAAGAGACAGAGAAAGCCTATGGCAACAGCAGCTTTTGCAAATTGTCTTGCTCCGGGGGGGGGGGATGCTCTGGAGAAAGCTGACATGTCAGTGAAGCTGAGCAGGACACCCAGGGAAGGGAGAAAGTTGCTGCTGCCCGCCCCCAAAGATCGTTGAGAGCAGGCTTGTGACTGGAGGAACAATTTGCAAAAGCTGCTGTTGCTGCAGGTTTTCTCTGACTTTTCAGGCAGCGATTCTAACAGAGAGGGGAAGGACACCAGGACTTCACTGACATGGCAGCTTTCTCCAGAGCATTTCCCCTCCCCCACCCGAGCAAGACGATTTGCAAAAGCTGCTGTTGCTGTAGGCTTTCTCTGTCTCTTCAGGCAGCAATTCTAACAGAGAGGGGAAGGAACAGAAGGAAAAGGGGTGGAGGAGAGGGACTTCAGTTCCCAGAAAAACTTGCAAAAATGATCAAGTGTCCTTCACGTGTAAAATGTCACTTGTAGCGAGGCTCTCAGTAAAATCCCAGTTGCCTTGTAAAGTGCTGGTTTCAACTCCTTCTGTCTGTAGTTTGAGGGGGCATCATCAGGGGAAAAACTGGGATTAAATTAGGATTAAGCTAGGCTGCTTGCATTCAAACATCACATGAAGCCATAGTTAAGGCTAACTGTGGTCAATAAACCAACTTCAGAACTTGGTCTGACAGGCCATAACTAATCACAGTTAGCAGAGCGGCATGCATTCAGACAACTGCACTAACCATATAGTTTCAATCACTGTCCGAGCAGAGCTGTTGAAAACTAGCCTATTGGGCTGGAAAACATATCATATAGTTTTCTATGTTTAATCTTCTTGTGTGAGGGAGAATTTGATCTCGTGTGCTTCTTCAACCTGCAGGATGAGGAGGTACACTTAAGGTTCCCAAATATTGGCTGGGAAATTCCTGGATATTTGGGGGTGGAGCCTGGAGAGGGCGGGGTTTATAATGGGAGGGACCTCAGTTAGTTATAATGCCATAAAGTCCATTCTCCAAAGCAGTCATTCTCTCTAGGAGACCTGAAATCTATAGTCCAGAGATCACTTGTAATACTAGGAGATCTCCAGGCCCCACCTAGAGGATGGCAAACCTAAGTACAACTCAGAAAAAAACCTCACAGACCTGCTAATCACCTTTTTCCTTTCACAAACAGGATTTAAACAGATAGTGTTTATTCAGCACAAAGAGATAAAAAAAAGAGTAGGACACACTTGTATAGAAACTCAAATTTAGGCAATGTGATTTAGGGAGCCAACCTAAGCAGGTCTAAGTAAATCCCATTTTGTTTAGTGGAACTTACTCTCAGGAATGTCTTCTTAGGTTTACATCCTTAAAGTTGGTACCTGAGAGGCGATCCAGTCTCTCTCGTTAAGGCCCTGCAAAAGTCTTGCACATGCAGTCTGTCCGGAAGCCTGGCTGGCTGTCTTTGGTGATTATACAGTTCTTGGGCCTCTTGGTGCAGCTACATAGACCCCCGGAGGTGATGTTGGTCTCTTTCTCCTCAGAAATAGGATCACCATCCTCCAGGTGGAGCTGGGCAACCTCCTGGAATGACAATTGATCTCCACACTGCATATTAAAGCAGCAGAAAATGGCTGCTTTAGAATGGTGGATTCTGTGCTATTATACCCCATTGATGTCCCTTCCTTCCTCTCCCCTCCCCAAACACCATCCTCCCAAGTCCCCCCCCCCACAAATTCCAGCAATTTCCCAAGCCAGAGTTGGCAATCTTACTCAGAATTCTTCTTGTTTCCTCAGATGTGAGGAGCACAGGCAAGCCTGGTTTCATTACTAATAGTTCTTAATGAGATTTCTTCTTTTGTGTGAGTTTGGACACCATTTTAGTCATCCTGCCAATGGCCACTGCCTTTAGAAGAGGCCTGTGGGAAGAGGAGAGTTGCTAGTCCTCCAGTGGGGAATCCCTCCACTCCCAGCCTCTTTCCCCACCACTGTTCACCTGGCCAGCAGGGGGGAAGGCATGGGAATGGGTCTCTCGGGACACTCTCCTGGGAGTGATGTCATCGCGCTGGCCACAGGAGTGCTCCCGGGCTTTGGGGCAGGCCAGTTCGAGGACATCAGAGAGGTAAGTGTCAAGTCCCCCTCCCTCCACCGCCAGGAGGGTAAGGGGATCTGGCAACCATAGGGAAGAGTGAGGATGAGGAAAGGAAAAACAGTGGCAAGGAAAAAAAAAACAGTTGAAGGAAAGCTAAATGGGCTTTCCAATGCAAATGTGAAAATATTTCATGGCGGCCAGCCTTTGGGAAGAAAGAACTGCCTGGCCTGTCAAATTTCTAGCCCATCATTTTACCACTAATTCAGCCACCATCCGTCAGCATTCCTGCCTCTGAATCCTCTGCCCCTTGGGATCTGTTCCTTCTGGAGGCTCGTCCAATCATTTTTCAGGCCCCAGTCCACCCCCACATACCTTGTCCTTCCCTAGATCCTCTATGAGGGTGAACCTTAGCCAAACAGACAGCCATTTTATTTATTCATAATAACTATAGCAGCTTAGGTAGCTCCGCCTAGCCTGATCTCCTGAGAGCTCAGAAGCTAAACAGGGTCGGACATAGTTAGTACTTGGATGGGAGACCACCACCTAAGACTAGGTTTGCTATTTATTTTATTTATATTTATTTATATTTCAATTTATATACCGCCCATCACAGGTGCTCTGGATGGTGAACAGTTTAAAATTGATAAAAACAAAAAACAACAATACTAAAATCAATATACAAAACAATAATGAAATAAATTAACCAAGTGCAATGGTGGAGAGAACCCTCCCCCACCCCAAAGGTGGGAGGCCGACATGGCACCGCCCCCTTCAACCACCGAACACCTGGCGGAACAACTCTGTCTTACAGGCCCAGCGGAACGATAATATGTCCCGCTGGGCCCGGGTCTCCATTGACAGAGCATTCCACCATGCTGGGGCCAGGACTGAAAAGGCCCTGGCCCTGGTTGAAGTGAGGCGGGCTTCCTTAGGGCTGAGGACCACCAGTAAACATTTATCCGCTGATCGAAGTGGTCTCCAGGGAATGTACAGGGAGAGGCGGTCCCGAAGATATGCCAGTCCCAACCCGCTCAGGGCTTTAAAGGTAAGAACCAACACCTTGAACCTCATTCAGAATTCAACCGGAAGCCAGTGCAGCTGGCGCAGGACAGGTGTGATATGTGAATGGTAAGATATACAAGTCAGGACCCGCGCTGCCGCATTCTGGACCAATTGTAGTTTCTGGATCAGGCCCAGGGGTAGCCCAGCGTAGAGTGAGTTACAGTAATCTAGCCTGGAGGTGACTGTTGCATGGATCACTGTAGCCAGGTCCTGGGGCATCAGGTAGGGAGCAAGTTGCCTGATCTGACTAAGATGGAAAAATGCAGACTTGGCAACTGCCATGACCTGGATCTCCATTGATAGGGAGGCATCCAAGAGCACGACCAGACTCTTCACCACTGGCAAAGTTGCCAGTGGTGTCCCATCCAGGGCAGGGAGCGGGATCCCAACATGCAGCCCCTGTCCCAGCTGCAGGACATCCGCCTTAACTGGGTTCAATTTCAGCCTGCTCTGTTTCAAACATGCCGTCACAGCCTCCAGAGCTCTGGCCAGATTGTCTGGGGCAGTGTCTGGCCAGCCAGCCATCAACAGAAAAAGGTGGGTGTCATCCGCGTATTGATGACAGCCCAACCCAAACCTCCGCACCAACTGGGTGAGGGGGCGCATGTAGATGTTAAATAACATCAGAGAGAGTATCGCCCCTTGGGGAACCCCGCACACCAAAGGGTGACAGGGCAATAGATCTCCCCCGAGCGCCACCCTCTGTCCCCGATCCTGGAGAAAGGAGACCAGCCACTTTAACACTGTCCCCCTAATCCCCATGTTGGCAAGGCAGCTGGCCAACAAATCATAGTCAACCATGTCAAACGCTGCTGTGAGATCGAGTAACACAAGCAGCACTGACCCGCCTCGATCCAGATGCCTGTGAAGGTCATCTGTGAGGGCAACCAAGGCCATCTCCATCCCATGGCCAGGACGGAAGCCAGACTGAAATGGGTCCAGGACTACAGCATCATTCAGGAATTCCTGCAGTTGTACTGCCACCACCTGCTCAATCACCTTGCCCAGGAACGGGAGGTTCAACACTGGGCGGTAACTGGACGGGTCGGTGGGGTCCAAAGATGGTTTTTTCAGGAGGGGCCGCACTACCACCTCCTTTAATGCTCCTGGGAAAACCCCAGGGAGCTCAGGGAGCTCAGGGAGATGTTAACAATGGCCTCCAAATGGTCCCGTAGCCCCTCCGAGCTGGCCTTCACCAGCCAGGATGGGCAGGGGTCCAGAGGACAGGTGGTTGGCCTCATCCCCTGTAGGATCCTGTCAACATCGTCCCGGGAGAGCAGCCTGAAATGATCTAATACGGACCCAGAAGACGGCCAAGGGGTCTCCAGTTCCCTTACTGTATCAACAGTGGGTGGCAGGCCACAGCAAAGGGACAGGATTTTGCCCGCAAAATAGCTCACAAAAGCCTCGCAGCCAATAGTTGAATTAAGAATTTGGTGGTCTCCCTGAGAGAGGGAGACCAAGGACCGAACTATTTGAAATAATTGAGCTGGGCATGAGCTAGCGGACGCAATAGAAGTAGCAAAGAAATCCCTCTTTGCTGCTTTCACTGCCACCTCATAGGCTTTCATAAATGTCCTATAAGATGTTCTTGCCTCTTCGTTGTGCCCCCGCCTCCACACTTGCTCTAGTCGTCTCAGAGACCACTTCATCTGGTGAAGCTCCTCAGTGAACCAAGGAGCTACCCGTTTGCGGGCTTGGAGAGGACGGCAGGGGGCAATAACATCTATGGCTTCGGAAAGTCGGCCATACCATTCATCCACCAGCTCATCTAACGTATTGCCAGGGGGCATCGGATCCCTCAGAGCCGCCTGGAAACCAATTGGATCCATAAGTCTCCGCGGGTGAGCGTAAATCCGCTCACCGCCCACCTGGGAAAGGAGCGGCATGCGCAGATGAGCCTTCAGAATAAAGTAATCCGACCATGGCACTGCATCATAGGCATCCAGGACCACCATCATCCCTGCCACGCTTGATGCGTGGGAGCTGAAACAAACTGGTAGAGTCCTAGGGCCGCCATGGAGGACACCAGGTCAATGGTACCTGCTCACTTTACTATGCATAGGAAGTCAATGGTAAACCACCTCTGCTCATCTCTTGCCTTGGAAATTCCTTTGCCACAATTCGGTTGCGACTTGTCTGCTCACTTTACTTATAATAAATATCCCATCTCACAGCTGCTGAATTGTGAACATGTCACTGGTGGAGAGTCTGACAGCAGTTTTCTTCCCTATTTGGTATGTTTATGGAGAATATGTTTGTGGAGAACCAGTAACCTTGGGTCACCCCTGACAGAGACTTCACAATGCAAAATACTTGATTTCTGTAGGTATAAGGAGTAGACATGTGCATGAACCGCATTACAAACCAAAAAACCCCACGAACAGCCCAATCTTCCATTCGCAAACCGGCAGTTCGTGAGCATCCAATTCCAACTAACCAGCATTCGTAAGAGGCCTGGTTTGTTGTGTTTGCCTGCAGTTCGTGAAGCCAGACAGTCAGGCACCATCAATCAATCCCCTTGTACACTGGGCCAATGTCAACTGGTGGCTCTAATTGTATCGAGTGGGAGTTTCCTGGGGGCCTCGGATTGAAGAGGGTATAACTCCAAGATCCCTATTGCAATCTTGACCAAACTTGGGTGCTGGCTGGAGGAGAGCCTGCTAAACACCCCTGTGAATCTGGGCTCTCTAAGTCCAACAGGGGCCATTCTGACACCCACGAACCATGAACCTCGAACCAGTTTGTCATTTGGACTGACTTGGCATGCAGCCCAATGCCATGGTTTTGAGGAAAAGGAGGAGAAAGACTTGCAATAAATGAGAAGAAAGATTTGGAATAATGCTATCCTATAAGCTCTTAATGACTGCAACTTACTAATTGGCATGTTTCTGAGAGCCAAGCTACAAGTGACGCCTTACACAGGTTGGACTCTTGTCAGCGTCCCTCAAGTTTTGATGGGAAATGTAGGCATCCTGGTTTTACAGCTTGGCTCTCCATTACAGCTGCAAGACCAGGATGCCTACATTTCCCATCAAAACTTGAGGGAAGCCGACAAGTGTCCAACCTGTGTCAGGTGTCACTTGTACCTTGGCTCTGAGGCTGAGGGGGAATTATTTCCCACAGTGTGGTCTTCAGGGTGATCCAGAAATGGCCCAAGACAGTTGGAGCCTTTGGGGGCTCGTGCAAAGATGTACTATCACAGCCTACTCTGTATAATTTAAGGAACCATTGGGCCAACTCATCATGGCAGCTTTTTGTAAAGACCCCAGAAAGCTCTGGGCAATGTAATTTCTATAGCAGGATTTACTTTTGAATGGTGGTTAATAGCAGGATTCACCTCCACTGAGGCTCTCTGTTCTGATTACCTAGCAATGTATAATGTTGGTGGCTGCTGTTTTATAATGCCTGGGGGGTATATAGTGAGATCAAACACCGTACGTTTGCACAGAAAGGAAAGCAAGAAATGTGTCTGGCTTAACAGAGGAAAACAGAAAGGCATAACAGACAGGTTTGTGGCAGTCGTTGTTCTGCTTCAGGCTTTACTTTTAACTAGCAATGCAAAATGCCTGAAGCCAGTCTGTTCCATGTACATTACTCTTTGCAATGATCACACGAGGCACTCTGCATTTGAAATGCATCCATAAACACATACACAGATGCTATCAGAATTCAGAGTATCCTTTGCTCAAAGTATTTGCACAGGTATGCTTTGGTGGTGGGAATGAAAAAAGCCATCGGTGTCATTTCCACCATTACGTCATTTCCAGGGAAAACCTAGAAGTGATGGCAGGTAGTTCTAGGAATCACTAGAAACTTCAGTTTTACCTCTAAGCTTCTGGCAATTCTTAGCGGTACCCGGGGCTTTTTTTCTGGGAAAAGAGGTGGTGGAACTCAATGGGTTGCCAGCACAGGGGGCAACTCCTGGCAGTAGGTGGTGCCCCTGATACCACATGCATGTGCGTCAAGTGTGTGCATGCTCCCAGGACCGCACAATGACGTCACATTGGGTCAGCTGAAAAAAGGAGGGTTTTTAAAGTTTAAATAACCCTCGGCAAAAATGGTCACATGTCCGGTAGCCCCACCCCCTGATCTCCAGACAGAGGGGAGTTTAGATCGCCCTCCATGCCAGTGCCAGTGGTGAAGAGGGCAATCTAAACTCCCCTTTGTCTGGAAATCAGGGGGTGGGGCCACCGGCCATGTGACCATTTTCAAGAGGTGCTGGAACTCCATTCCACCACATTCCAGATGAAAAAACGCCCTGGCGATACCCTCTGTCACTTCTGGTTTCCCCCCAAAAGTAACGTACATCATCATGCTCATGCCACCCCCCACACCACCCCCATGTCTCCACGCCAAACCCTCCCACCAGTTACTAGGCCGAGCCTGACAACCTTAAATTAAAGTGATACCAAGGAAGCAGCAATGAAGTACCGAAAGCGGAAGAGAACTTCCACTTTCTTAGTGTTGCAGATGCTGTCACCTATGTGTTATGTCAGTCTGCGTTCCGGCTCAAGTGACTCGCACAACAACTTGGGTTAGAAAATGGCCACAACTTTATTGATTATAGCTTGATGGAGCATTGGCCCGGCATCTGGGCACAGCTCCCCATTGGAATTGTAGGGCCATCCTGCCTACCAATGCATCTTTCGCCTGTCCCGTGCTGGCCCAACACAGCAAGTGTCATCCCCCGCCAGCACATGCCAGGCAGTCTTTTCCTTCTGCTCCGTCGGGGTGAGCAGACCCCTGGCCCACTCACCCTATTGGGATCCAGCCCAATGCCGCAAACCCGCCAAACCCATAAACTTGTGACAGTCCTCCCTCCAGTCCATTGAAGCGGTGGGTGGGAGGGAAACGTGTTGCTCCTGCCGAAGCTCCTGGGAGGAATGGTGCTGACCACGAGGCTGGACCAGAAGTGGTCTGAGCCCTCCTCCCCATCCTGGCTGGCACTGCCTCCACTGCATCCTTCACTCCAATAACAACCCAGCCCACCGGGGAGTCAGCGAGCTTCTCTTACAGAACTACGCATCAATTCCTGAAGCAGTTTACTGCTTCCAAACCTACACTAGAAGCGATCTTGCTGCAAATATAAGGTTTTGGGGGAGGTTTTTTGCCAACCATCTATGCAATTTCTTTCACTTTTCTTACACTTTTTTGAGAGAGAATTCTTTTAGCTGATGCAGATATAAAGTCCTACTAAATAAACCTTAGGACTGAATGCGGTTCTGTATCCTCATAATTTATTTACCATAATATCTATGTCAAACCAACAGAACTGCACAGATGGATTTGCCGCCTTTTGTGAACTAGATTTCCAACATATGTAAGAAGCTGGACTACTTATTTTATATTATTCATTTTGGAATATAACACAATCTCTCAACAAATAAAAGTAAATTGCAAACAGTTTTTCAAAAGTTATACCATCAACAAAAATATTTTTAAGTGAAAAGAGCTGTTTTTAGCAGGAAAAAATAGAAATTAAGTCAGTGGACTGGATCCTAGGGAACCTTTCTGCTAGCAGAGACATTTCTTCCAGCAGAAAGGGCATTGCCGGCAGAAATGTATCAGACAAAATTTCCTTTATTGTTGTTGTTGTTGCTGTTATTGCCTCCATGGCAGAGTGGGGGACTGAATCTGGGTCTTCCAGTTCCCAGTCTGACAGTCTAGCCACTACCCCACACTAGGGCTGTTTCCTCACGATCTCAAAATATCACGAGGCTCACAGAAGGCTGCCAGATTCCTCGGGCAATTTTTAACACCATCTGTTTACAAAACGCCACGAATCACGTTTGCAGTGTTTTGTAAACAAATGGCGTCAAAAATTGCACGAGGAAGCCGGCAGCCTTCCGTGAGTCTCGTGCTATTTATCGACTGTGAGGAAACGGCCTAGCTCTCCTGTGAGAGGAGAACATTTTTGCTAGCAGAAGAGATTCAGAAGACCCAACCAATACTGTTTACTTCAAAGGGGGGAAAGACACATTTTATTGTCTCCAAAAGAAACTGCAATAACGTGCTCCAGAGAAATAAACCTCCAGCAAATAATTCTCTTTATGTACTTTATTACCCTCAGATTTTCCACAGAATTGTGTGCGTTGGTTGTGGTGAAATATATCCATCTTTGCAAGCCAGATATCGTGATAGTTTTGTGTAATGTGTACTCTGAATGTACCCAATATTTTCTGGAAGACAAGACTTGTGGGGACTGTGAGATTTTTTGCCACAGGAGACAGATGTTCTTTACTGAGGACCCCAACACTGTCTATGAAAGTGACTCATTTATGAACTGTGGCCTTTCTGCCAGAGAAACCTCAGTTAAAGAAGACTTATCATGTATATAGTCTTTCCAACTTCAATCAAACCTTTTAACCTAAACTTGACAAAGGGGTCTTATTGGCCTCTGACCAGATTCGTATATTTGTCGAAAGTTCCACTATTTGAATCTGAGTGAAAATCTTGCGACACTGTAGTACACCTTTGTCAAATCCCCTCATTCTGTCTCCAAACCATCTCCATAGCCAATGCATGCACTCTTCACTCAGGAAAAGCCAGTGGTCATATGATAACTCCGCGATGGTATAAGGATGGATAGCTTCCAATTTGTAGTTACAGAAGTCCAGTTTGACAGTGCATACAGAGAAGAAAGTACAAACCTGTGAAAAATATTAAACACAACTGTCTTGCAGCTCACAACACATCTCTGATCCTTTGGTTCAGTAGGGGTCATCTTCCCATCCGAACAGTGTCTTTGGACCAGATGCACAGAACCTTCCTCCATTTCCTGTAGTTGGTCGGCCACTTGAGACTCACCTGCCACATTGCATCTTCCTCTGAACCAACGCGTAACTGGTTGAAAATGTCAAGGGAACTGCAGTGAGAGTCTTGGGTGCCTGTGCATGATTCACGTGCACAAAGCTCAGAAAGAACACGTTCTCCATCGAGTGTCTGTACCTCTGCACAACGTTGCCCACTGCACTGAAAAGTCTCTCAGAGCTAAACTACAAGAGACGAATTACGCGAGGACGCCCACGTGAAGGGAGTTGCAATGTTAGCCAGGAAGCTGAGTTTTAAAAGATAGATCGGAAGGCTTTGTCAAATTCCCCTTTCTACAGAGCCAGAAAAAATCGCTCCTAAGAGGGTTTATTTCCTCTTCTCCTCCCGAAGGCTCTATAAGTTTCACCTCCCCTTCTAGGAGGCAAGGTTCCTCTTGTTCAAAATCTCTGGCAATCAACCCCAGAGTCCCGCCTATCCTCTAGGACTCTGAACCAAACCTTATGATTTTGGTCTCATGCAAATCCAACAGATTGTCAGCCAATCAGAGCCCAAGGAAATCCACTGGATGGGAGGGGTGAGCCAGCCTCAGCTTAAGAAGGCGGGACTTTTTCACAGCAAGCATCTTTAAAAAAATATCCTCACTTCCCCTTGTTATCTAGCTGACAAAAAATATTACAAAAAATACAGAATCCCCCCCCCCCCACACACACACACAAACAGCAGAGGGGAAGGGTTGCGCCCGGCAAGAGCCCGACGCCTGCACTCCCCTCCTGACTGCATATTCTCCCTCCCATAGGCTGCAACTCTGTAAACTTCAATTAAACGGAGAGCCAAGCTGCAAGACCAGGATGCCTACATTTCCCATCAGAACTTGAGGCAAGCTGACAAGTGTCCAACCTGTGTCAGGCGTCACTTGTAGCTTGGCTCTCAGATATCTCCCCATCAGGAAAAATGTGCAAGGTTGAGTTAACACAAGGAGCAGAAGTACAGGAAATATATTTTCCTCACCCCTCATACAGGTGTGGGTGTTTCTGTCTCAAACAGACCTCTAGTTCCACTCCTAAACGCACTTCCTGGGGATTTTCCTTTTGAAATTAATACTTATTCCCTGCCAATTAAGTCTTTCATTTATTATTTATTTATTAAGCTCTTTCTATCCCACTGCGTTCAACTTAAAAAGCCTCTCCAGGGAGTCAGCTAAAAACCTATATAAAACAAAAGCGATAACTAAAAGGGAGCTGCATTGAAAACAGCAATAGCAATCCAGAAAATGTCCTTATTTAAATGTCATTCAATTTTAATTAACTAGAATAGCAAAACAATCAGTAAAACAGAAATGCAGAAGTCAAAGATGGGATTAGGAGGCAAAAAATGAATGAAACACCCTGGGGAGGGGGCTGGGACTGAAAACTGAGCAGACTAGATGCCCATTGAAGGTCATTCTGAAGCATTCCAAAGATGAGAGGGAGAAAGCCTTATTTTAAAAAAAAAACACAAGTGTCTAGGGTCATCTTTTCTATGTACTTTAGATTAAGGGGAAATACCCGATAAATAAATGTCTAAAAATATCTAGGGGGAAGAAGGTTTTTAGGCTTCTTCTGGAATGCAAACCTAATCTAAAAATAAGTTATTCTTGTGCTATTCCTTTGTGGTTCTCCTCTTCTTTGTGATTCTCCTCTATTTTTAATGCCTCCCCCTCGTGCATTCTTTTACCTTTTGTTCTCTGCTCGTTTCATTAGTTCTATATTGTTTATTGTTACTTGCTTTACAAAAATAGAAAGAAGCCCTGCAACTGGTATTCCTTGTTTCTCTTCCCTTGGATAGAGCCTCTTCTTTCTTAAGTCTGCAGAGGTCTGTGGGCCATAATTATTTTCTAGATGCTCTTTGATCTTCTTCACTGTCTCTGATCCATTTTTTCTTCTTCTGCATGTTTTTCCCACCCTAGCCCTCAAATTACTTGACCTCCAAGTACTTGCCTTATTCTAAGCTCCATTTCCCTCATCTTTTGTCTCTCCCCACTCAATCATTTTGCCTTCTAAACCTATTGCTACAGAAAGGTGTGAGTTCATCTTTTGTCAGCCAGTCATTTACTGAATGCAGTCTGAAGATAAACCCTGTGTTTCTAGCATTTTAAGCACTCATCAGTGCAGGTGAAGGCAATTTTCTATTTACCTTTAGATTATGAAATGTTGAGGCAATTGTGTGTGAATAATGAGTTATAGGGATTGGTGGAACCAGAGCTTTTTTCCAGCAGGAATGTGGTAGAACGGAGTTCCAGCACCTCTTAAAAATGGTCACATGGCTCAGTGGCGCGGAGGGCAATCTAAACTCCCCTCTGTCTGGAGATCAGGGGGCGGGGCTACCGGCCATGTGACCATTTTCGCCAAGGGCAATTTAAACTTTAAAAAACTCCCCCCTTGTTCCAGCTGACCCAAAGTGACATCATTGTGCAGTCCAGAGTTCCACCACTGAGTTCCATCACCTCTTTTCCCAGAAAAAAAGCCCTGGGTGGAACTATTCTGAAGCTGGTGGAAAGTGAAATGGGTCCTTTCAGTCTTACCTAACAGGATGTAGCAGATAGTAAGATCTGGACAATCAACTTCAGGAATATGCAGAGTTCCTGGCCAAAGGTTGCAACAGAGCAAGGATTTGAGGACAACTAATGAACAGCTGTTGGTGGTCCCAGCACCTAAGGATGCTCACCTGGCCTCAACCTCTTCAGTCTTGGCACCACCTGGTGGAATTTTCTGTTGGTAGAAACCAGGGCCCAGCAGGATTTACTATCTTTCTGCCGGGCCTGTTCTGCCAGGAATACGGTTGAGGTTGGGGTTGGGTAGGCTCCATTTTTTTTTTGCCAGTCTCCTGTTGAGAAGAGAATGCAGCCCCCTCCTCCCGATTCTGTGCCAACCCACCTAACAGGCACTGTGCCTTTCCTACCAGGTTTTCTGCACATCTGGCCCTTGCTCTCAAGTCTTCAACGGTGCTGCCCCAGCCCTGTGAAATGGCCCATCTAAAGAGGTGTGAAGGACAACTTTGTTGTCAGCTTATAGAAGATAACGCAAAGCAGTGTTTTGCCTCAGAGCATGCTATTGAGTCAGCGGCAGGGTATGGTTTCCTCACTTACTGCCTGTTGTAATTGTTGGTGGATTTTACTGTTGCTATGTTGCTTCTTTTTAATAATCAACAGTCAATGGCTATTTGTGATTTGGGAGGGAAAGCCGCATGGTATCGCTAGATCTCATCAAATCTTTGAAGCTAAACAGAGTCAATACTAGGATGGGCAACCACCAAGGAAGACTCTGCAGAAGAAGGCACTGGCAAACCACCTCTGCTTTTCACTTGCCTTGAAAGCCCCTTGCTGGGATCACCATAAATCGGTTGTGATTTGACACATACACATTTGTGGTTTATTGTTTTCAATGAGCCTATTAGTGGTTTTGAGCTTGGTAGAAAAGAGGATGTTCTATTTATTTATTTGGACCATTTATATACCTCCTCCCCTCCAAGAAAGAAGGACAAGGCAGCTTACAAGTCAACAAACATGAGATAGTTTATTGGTTTCAATATGAGATCAATGAGCCAGCATGGTGTATTGGTTAGATTGTTGGGCTTGGAACTGGGATAATTATTGGGTGACTGGGACAGAACTTTGAGATTCAATATGGCTCAAAAACACCACCTAGAGCATCGGGGTTCTTGGAGCCTAGGGTTTACATGAAAATAACGCTTTATCCATATTGGCACTAACTGGCCAACTTAATCATTTTTTTAAAAAATGGATAACTGGTTTGGGCCAGATTCCCTTTTTGTCTTGGAAGTGCTGAGCCATTAATATGGTGCTACCATCCTGTAATAATTCTCTGATTGGTAGCAATAGTCTCTCGCATCAGAGATGGAACTTTGCTGGGGATTGGTTAAATCTGCTAATCAATCTCACCAAGGAGGCTGGCTTAGATCACATTACATTGACTATAAATAGCTTGAAGCTGTGGACTGATCTCTGGTCCCCCCTTGGAACATCTGGAGAACTCCAAGCCCAGGGGTTAAGAACTCTCCCACTCTCTTAGAATTGCAAGTAACTCTGAGGAGCCTGCTACCACCTAGGTAAAGTGTACTTGGATGAGTTAGATCAACGTTGTTGTTTTTATTTGAGAGATTATGTGCTATGTGATAGTGTGTTCTTCCTTGTATTTTGTCCTCTTCCTTACTGCTTTTGGAATCCACCCAACCTTTCCCCTTTATTCTATAATAAACCTTCTTCCTATAAAGACAGTTTTTGACTTTCTTAGTACAATACATTTCTCTGGGATATTTCTCTGAATCTCTTCCCTACATGCCAGACTTGGGCACTACATAGTTTGCTACAAGGTATTTTGCAGTGTTTCTATCCCGTTATTTTGTGAAGACTGAGGTGGAAGAACACCGTCTCAGAGGGTCAGCCTAGATGTTCTCAGGAGTTCCCTGAAAGGAGGCAGCTGATTATCAGGGCCTTTCCAGGGCCTAAGGGAGTTCCCAGCACCTCTTCTTCACCTCTTCCTAACCATAACAGCGACCTTAAGCTAGTCACTTTCTTTCAGGTTAACCTTTCACACAGGGTTGCTGTAAGGACAAAATTGAGAATTAGAAAGGGGTGTTTTAAGCCAATCTGTGTCCCCCACTTCTGGGAAAAGTAAGGTATAAATATTTAAATAAATTTCCAGTCATCAGTCTGGATATATTTCAATGGATAAGTATTTCCATACTAGCTGGCATCCTGGTTTCCTTGATGCTGGTTTCCTTAACGAAGCATTGGAAAGATGGGCAGTGTTCTTTGGACCCAGAGCAAAAAGGACTGTTAATGTTCCTCTAGCTCTTAGTAGGCCAAATGGGATATGCCCATTTTTACAGGGGAAGCTTGTGTATATTTGAACTCTCCTGGTTTAGCTGTAGTCTTAGGGACAGCTCTGCTGCATCAAACTACCTTTTAGCGTATTTTTTGTTGCTTAAGTTACAGAAACATATGCCGTTTTGGCCTGCCGAAGCTGCCTTCGTGTCCCCAGAAACCCTGCACTACCATTTCCATCTCATACCGTGACACTTCAGATTAATTGCCAGCTTCTCCCCTGCTGAACTCAGCCTGCAAGCCAGCAGATGGTTTTGTACTTCCAGCAAACTAAAAATGTTCTGTCCCCTTCCCTTTTACGACAAAAAAGCAGTAGAACAGCAAGTTACCAAAGAATGTTCAACCCTCCCTCCCACTACCTCCTCCACCACACACACATACCCCATCCAGCTTCCTCACATTTTTATCAAACTGGAGTGTGTCTGAGGGCCAGATTTCAGCCTAGGCAGGCTGGGATTCCACACAATCCAATTCATTTCCCCCACAGTTACACAGAAGTTGTGGGGGAAAGCATTTTTAAAGTCCCCAGGAGCCTGATTCTGTTCTCCTGTGGTGTGGGAGGAGGAGGTACTTCAGCCTTCCACACCTTGGCCATTTTTCTTGAGCTGAAATAAGCCCAGTTGGGAGTAATTTACGTAACTTTGGAGATATTCTTGGAGTATTCCAAGCATATGAAGCGCCAGAGTTATGCAAATAACTCCCTTCTGGGGCCATTTTACCTCATGAAAACAGCATGGAGGGAGAGACAGGAGCCCTTCTTCCCCTCACACCACCGCTCTAAGCAGAATAGGGGACTTAAAAAGCTGCTTTGTGGTTGTGGGAAAAGTGACTCACGTCTGCAATACCCAACCCAAATCACCAAAAAATGTAACATGTAGTTTGTCCCTGTCAGGGAGAAAGGCCCCAAATGCCAGGAGAAGAGAAGAAACAACAACCACTCTGTTGTTTTACTGCATATGCAGTCATGTACATGCACCTGCATGAGAGGGCACTAAGGGCTGGTCTTAGGAATCAAATTCCCTCAGTGAGGGCTCCCAGCCTCTGTCCCTCACCACCTCCCTTCTAGCCAGCAGAGGGAAAAGGCACAAGGATTAGGCCCAGTAGCCTGGAACACGCTCCCATGCATTACAGAACATTTCCTTGTCACACCAGAAATGACATCATTCCCTGTGCGAGAAGGAAATGACAGTCACTGTGTGGGGCTTTATTATTATTATTATTATTATTATTATTATTATTATTATTACTACTACTACTACTACTACTATTATTATTATTACTATTATTATTAACAACAACAACAACAACAACATTCAATTTATATACCGCCCTTCAGGATGACTTAACACCCACTCAGAGAGGTTTACAAAGTATGTTACTAT
Source organism: Eublepharis macularius (assembly GCF_028583425.1). NCBI lineage: Eukaryota > Metazoa > Chordata > Lepidosauria > Squamata > Eublepharidae > Eublepharis > Eublepharis macularius. Next base: position 17,810,469 of record NC_072792.1, on the reverse strand, counting down.
TATCCCCACAACAAAACACCCTGTGAGGTAGGTGAGGCTGAGAGAGCTCCAGAGAGCTGTGGCTAGCCCAAGGTCACCCAGCTGGCTTCAAGTGGAGGAGTGGGGAGTCCCGCACTCTTAACCACTACACCCAAACTGGCTTAAATCAACCCTGTGCTGAGGCCTTCACTTCCTTGTCGCACTGGGAATGTGCTCTGAGGTAAGTCCTCCAGATGTACACATCCCCCAACCCCTTGCCTTCCAGTTTAGGCTCTGGGGCACCCGGCAACCCTAGCGGTTCTGCACTGTGTGTTCCCCATTAGAGGTTTCCTCCATCACAAGTCATCAACAGTACTTTCACATGACTGTAAATGCAATGGATTACAGTGAAGGCAGCTCATACATTCAGGAACCCTCCAACCAGAGATAAGAAATCAAATGACCCAGAGATAAGAAATCAAATGGCCCAATCTGATATTTGGTTTTACTCCCCCCCCCCCCTTTTCTACTTTTTACACTCAGGACTAATAAGCACGGTAAATGTGCCTATATATAAATTAATGAGGAAAAATAATCAGGAAGAAAGCTTTCCGCCTCATGGAAGAGTGATGATAAATGGAGTTACACTTCAGTTGCATTCAAAGATACCACCAAACCATGGAAAAGTAGTTCTGCATACAATGTAGGAATTCATGGATTAATATTTCTGATTATTTGGAATGGATATTTCCTTGACTTCTTTATTTACATATCGTATGATGTTTTTGTTTTGCCTAGGATAAACAGTGAAGTCTTGAACTTTGGCCATTATGTGGCAGAGTCAGCCTTATATAAAGTGGTCTGGATGCCAAGCTACAAGTGATGAATGACACAGGTTGGACACTTGTCAGCTTCCCTCAAGTTTTGATGGGAAATGTAGGCATCCTGGTCTTGCAGCTTGGCTCTCTGACTGCTGTCCAATGGACTTTTCAACTGTCACTTGTCCAATATTCCGCCAAGCTGCCTACATTTCCCATCAAAACTTGAGAGAAGCTGATAAGTGTCCAACCTGTGTCATTCGTCACTTGTAGATTGGCCCTCAGACAGAGAGGGGGCGGGGTTGAGATTCTATCTCGTCTCTTCTAGCTCTATTCCCTTCCCATCTGGCAACCAGAACTGGCACCTCTTCCTCGACTTCCTTCCACAAATCTTCTAAAGGCCTGGCCATGTCAAGGGCATTCTCAGGGCCAAGCTACACATGACGAATGACACTTGAACAGCAAGTGTATTTCTCCCTGTTCACTTGCCCTCCACTCAATCCACTTGCCATTCAAGTGTCATTCGTCATGTGTAGCTTGGCCCGAAGTGCCTTCCTCTACTCAGAAGCCCCAGAATGGTGGGGCCAAGCCCACTAAAGGCCAATTGTGATCTCTGAGTAAAGTCTCCGCAGCCAATCCCATTTCTCTCCTCAAGGACACAGCTGCCAGAGAGCTGATTGTCAGATGGTTGATCAGCTGACTGACATATGGATATTTGAAGGGCACATCCACAGCCTCAGTGTGCATGGTTGATACCAAGTTTGGCACTGACATAGGGAAGGGTTTTTTTTGCATTATTAGTGCCACCCTTCAACACAACAATTGGATGGACCCAGCTTCTTCCAATGAGAAATGCACCTTTGCAAAGAAGAAAATACATGCAGTGCCATGCTAAATAAAGTAACACATTTCTAAACCCATTGACTTCAGTGGCCTTAGTAGTGTGTAACTCTGCTCAAGAATGTACTGTTATTCTTTGTTCTCTGTATGCTCACTGAGTGACTCGTGTTAATGTGCTGAAAAGCCCACACAGTTGGACCTCGGAACGGCCGGTGTTGTATTTATTCAAACTTATCGATTCCACTGTGATAGGTGCACAGTGATTGGCACAAAGCTCTTTTGCCAGCCCAAAATATAATATATTCACAGTGGAGATACAAAGGCCCTCAAGGATCCCATTTCTAGTACCACTGCGATGTGCAAACGTATTCGCCAGAATTGTCAGTTTAAAATAGATTTTCTCACATGGAAAAAAAAATATGCTTCCTGCATACTCGTATTTACAATCAACCAGGGAGGAAAAGAAAACAAAGTTGTTTGCTCAGGAAAGATTCTTCTCTCAGCATATGATCCATAATACATTGAATGCCCCATAATCCCTCCGTTAGGATGATAAAATTCACAGTTTTAGAAGCAGTTATAACAAGGGGTTTCTTCCCTTTAAATAAAAAAAAAAACGGCAACAAAAAAGCCTCGCAAATCAAATATATTGTTCTCGATCTTTATCCACTCATTTTGGAATCCTTTCTAAATTGTGGTAATTTCTTACTTTTATGCGATATCTGTTTGAAGTCAGTGAATTTACCCCTTGGCTACCTTGAAAACTTTTCTTCTTCATTTGCTGCTATCCAAAACAAAAACGATAAAACCTTTTTTAAAAAAAGTTGTGTGAGAGAAAATGAGGGTGAGACTGGTGGTGGGCCGTAAACCACACTAGGGATACAGCAACTCGACGGATTCAAGGGGATGATTTTATTTATTTTCAGGTTTCAAAGATGCACCTGGGGCATCACCACTCCCATGCCAGTATTCCAAAAGCAAAATTGGTAAAGGGGTGCATGCATTTATTTCCTAGGAGGACTAGAGGGCCTTTTCCATACAAAATGCTTTTCTGTGAAATACGACCACACCTGCAGGCAGCTCAGCTGCTCAAGCAGGGGGCTGTGCATTGGCTCCCTGGAAGGAGGGAGAACAGAGAGACATTTCCCTGGGCATCCGGGTAATTGCCGGGGGGCGGAGCCAGCAGCCTCTTCTGGCAGCTCCGCTTGCCCAGCCTCAGTTACTTTCAGTGCTTGGCCCACCCTCTTCACCCTGTTTTTGGTGCAGGATTAGCCGTATTCAGAGCCAGGTAGGATTTTTTTCCCAAATTGGTCAAGGGACAGGGATTTTTTTTTTGCCTACCTTGCACCAGGACTTGAGTGAGGGAATTGGCTTGGGGTGATGCTGTTAGTGATGTCACTGGTGGGATAGAGTTTGGTGAAAGGCAGTGGGCCGGTGAGCACCCTTGGCACTTTCCCTATTGGTAGGGAAGAGGGGTCTGCTAGGAGTGGCTGGTACTGCTTGTGATGGCTGCCAGCGCACGTGGGCAGACTGCCTGGGGGAAACCCCAAGTGCAAGTCCTTCCCTCACTGCTGTACGGCTGAGGCTTAGGAGCTTGAAAGGGGGGAACCAATTTGCCTGGCTGGCCGGGTCTCCTAGCCATCCACATGGAGGGCTCGCACCCGGGGCTTTGGGGCTCGCCCAGGCAGGTCAAGGCGGAGGTCTAGGGGTGACCCCGTGGCTTGACCTGTACCGCTTTACCCTTGCCGCAGTCATAGCCTAATGTTTAATGCTGAGGTTAATTTAATAAAGTGGCCCTTAGATCCAACACCTGTGCCTGTCTCTTCATTCCGACTAGGGGGGCAATCTCTGGTGCTGTGGCATCTACAGGGCTTCCAAACGGCAGCTTCTCCCAGATTTTCCCTGCCCCGTGGTGATCATTTGTGGTGTGCAATAAGAAAAAAAAATCATTATAATTTCGGATCTGGACTTCAGGGGGGAAAAGTTTATTGTTATTATTTTCATGTAGGATATTACCGGATCAGGAATAAAATCTGCTGTTTTTCCCTAGGATTTTCAACGGAAAAGCTGTTTATAAATCTGTCTGGGGCAGCTGTTTATAAAGATAATGGCACCATGTTTCTACAGAACACATTCCTCCCTCTAATCTAAAGACCACCTTCAGTTCAAACAGATTTAAAAGAGGGGGTCGATTTTACAGACCTCCCAAAGTAAGTCCGTCTCTCTGCAGCTGCACTTATCTGTATAGATTTCTAAAATGGTGATTTCTAGCGGGAGATCTCCACCCTGGCATAACTGCCCCACCCCCATCAATTCATTTCATTTTCCTACTCTTACATTGACTTGGTGACATTTAGTTGAAAAATGATGAACCTAGTTTCCCACCCCCCACCCCGTGGAAAGTCCCCTATAGGGAATAATGGGAAAAACTGTTAATCTCATTCCTTATTTTGTTAACCAGACCACAGCAAGGAAGCATGCAACGAGGAGTTTTCAGAGGAACGGTAAAAGGTTTTTTTATTGTTAGTCAGTCACAGTAAGAGTATTATGCCCTATAAGAGTATTATTCCCTACAAGGGACTTTTTCAGGGTGGGGGGGGGCTGGATTCATCATTTCCCAACCAAATGTCATCAAAATTGCAGCAGAGCAGGGCTCATTTTGAGGGGGAACATGCCGGAACACAGTTCCGGCAGTTCCCCAAAGAGGTCACATGTCAGGTGGCCCCACCCACCTGACTTAGCCATTTTGGGCCAGTTTCAGCCTGGATTGGGGCCAAAATGGCCCGGATTGGGCCTCTGACGGGTGGTGGATCACTCTCCCACTCAGCAGCACCCCGATCCTGACCATTTTGGGGCCCTTTTTGGCCATTTTCAGCCCCTTTTTGCCATTTCAGTCTCAATTTTGGCCCTGATTGGGGCCAGGATTGGGTCCAAAACAGCCACAATAGGTGATGTCGGGGTGTGTGGCATATACAAATCGGTTATGCTAATGACACACTTCTGATGATGTCCAGGGGTGTGGCATTTGCTAATGAGTTATGCTAATAACTCCAGCTCTTTTTCTACAAAATGACCCCTGCAGCAGAGTGCCTTCTGCCTGCTCAGCAAAGGGTTTGACTTCTACACTGCCCTGCGCAAGCCCGAGCTTTCTACTTTCAGAGGGAAAGAAAACTTTCTCACCCACAAATGTGGGGGGAAGGTGAGTGGCAGCTCTCTGCAGTTTGGAATTGGCTGGGCGTGCTCTGTGCTCCTCCCTTGCTGGAAGTATAACCAAAGAAAAATACAGGAGTTTGCTGGATGGCTAGTAGGTCACAACACTTGAAAAAAGCAACAACATAGTTTGGGGTGAGGAGTAGGAGGTTTTATTATTGCAAGCATCTTTGATTTCTGTACTGTGCCAGAGAATCAAGGTAATGATTCAAAACAGCAATTTACGTGTATATCTTCGGCTTGGGAGATTCGTCTTCCATGTCCCTAACAGTTAGCTCTTGCAATGTGAGGTGGGGAAGAGGCTTTTTTAAAAACGATGATGAACATGCCTATATTTTGATATGCCAATTGCCAATGGAAAAAAAACCTCCAAAAGGAGTGTCCTCATGGCATGGAAGGCAAAATGGCTGCTGTGTGGCTACGATCAGAAGAATCCAGACCTTTCTGTCCAAACATCAGGCAGTTTGAGTTTGCTATGATCTTTCCCAAATCATCACAGCAATGCACATGCGGAAAAGGGCAGAAAAAGGTCAAGGAGAACTGGGGTGGTGAATGGAAGCACCACAGTGCTGTGGAGAAGCAGGGGAAAAAAAACTTTTCTAGAGTATTGATCTCAGAGCAAATCACTCTGTGAAAGCAAGCTGGATTTTAAAACTTCTGACCTTTCTCTTTTCTGACTGTAGATTATGAAGGAAAGGAAAACTAGATCCATTTCTGTCCCTATTGCCACAATATTCAAAGAATGCTCTCATGCCAACATAAGGTGCTTGCACAAAGTGGGGCGGGGGGAGAGACTCTACTTTCCCGTTGATTTTCTTCTTCATGCTCCATGCTCCCATAAACTCCCACAGCATTCCCAAGGACCCGATCCTCATATGCAACTTTTCTGGGAATCGGAGAGTCTCTCTACATGAGACGCATTCACATGTGTTCATGAAGGGAGATGCAATGTTAGCTGCGAAGTGTAGTTTTAAAAAACGGAGCAAGGGAGATCACTTCTCAGAGGGTTTGTTAATTTCGTCTTTGCCTCTCCAAAACCTCTGTTAGTTTCACCTCTCCAGTCTAAAACTGTGTGGGATCACAACTAGAGCACAGTGAGGAATGGAAATGGGCTGAAGCTGCCTTCCAAAGCCAGGCTTGGACCTGGAGAGGTTATAATGGGCTGAAGTTTCCCTTCTGGCATTTCACAGCCCCTTCACACAGCTCCAGTGTATAGCAAAGCCTTTGCCCTGCCACTGGCTCTGACTTTTTAAACTACCCTCCCAGCTATCATTGCATCTCCTGACATGTATTCTTCCTGTATCAAATGTCTCGTGTAGAGAGACTCTGAGAGTTTGCGTTTAATGATTAGAGTGTCAAACTAGCATCCGAAGAGACCCAGGTTTGGTTCCACACTTTGATATGGAAGTTTGCTGGGCCAGTCATACACTCTCATCATATCCTACCTCACAAGGTTGTTGTGAGGAAAAAAGGAAGAGAGGAGAATGATGTAAGGCCCCTTGGTTCCTCTTTGGGAAGAAAGATGGGCAATAAATGAATTAAATACATACACTGAGAGGCAGAGCAGGAAGGATGATGGGGAAAAGATCCATTCCGTAAATAGAGCTTTGTTTATGCTTCACTCGATCTAGTATTTGCAAATCTGTTGCCTCTTATGACAATTAAACATAAAAGTGAATGTGCTGGTTTTGTTCTGGGACTGGAAAATCATCGGCCAGTGTATTTGAGGAGCAACAAAAATGATAGCTGTTATGCGAGATTTTTTTTTTAAAAAAAGATTCATATTTCATAGATTCCTGAAATATGTTTATACCTTCTGCTTTATGGGGAAAAGATAGAGATCTGGGAAATTCCTCAAGTGCCACACAATGCTGTGTTGTCACTTCTGGGTACATACCTGGAATTTACATTGCAGCTTCGTGCAACATCAGTTTTTGGTATCGCCACCCCCTAAATCTCCTGGGGACAACCCCAATACCCAACAAAGTTTTTTTAAGGAATAGCGCTGACTCCCATCTGAATAAAACCATTTATCCAAGAGTCTGGATTCTTGCAGCAATGGTACAGGGATCTGTCTGTCATAGCCTGTCATCCATAGCCTGACATATGCCTTCTTTCAAAATGTAAACCGTAAGCTTCTTGTGGCAGGGAGAATTTTATTTACACAAACTATCTTTATTATCCTTGTGCGGGCAGCTCTGAAGTTTCCTCATCTGAAGATGACCCAGTTTTGAATTATCTGCAGTAACTTTCAATACCATGTTTAGTAGATGTTTTCCTATTGGTATATATATATATATTGTAGTAGTGACATAACACGAATGAATCAACTTTTAAGATACTGTTTCTCACATAGTCAGTCCAGGCATTTAATGGAAATTCATTGTTTGCTATTTCATATTTCCTCCCATTATTATAATACTCAAGTACTGACTGATTAGTTATAGAGAGAGGTGTATGTTCTGCAGGCGGGGCGGGGGGCCTCGGGGGGAGCGGCGCAGCCCGGCTGTCTTCGTCTTCGTCTTCGTCTTCGTCTTCGTCTTCGTCTTCGTCTTCGTCTTCGTCTTCGTCTTCCCTCGCCCCTCGCCCCTCGCCCCTCGCCCCTCGCCCCTCGCCAGATGGGGGATTTTATTTTTGGCAACCTCTTCTACAAGCAAAACTTTTGTGGTACAAAGTTGTAATGTTATAAAATGGTAAAAACTTCATAAAATTGTAAATTTACTAACAATCCATCTCAAATAAGTATATAGATAATTCAAACAATATTGCTTCTATAATCATATTAGGCATAAATATTAAACATAACTTTTAAACATTCAGTCAAAAGTATTAAATACTCGGTAGAGATGGGTTGAAGGTTTTATCTTAAATCCTGAACAGCTTGAAACCTTCAAGTGAGAACTGAAAACATGTTTCTCTGTTTTAGAGAAACTGTTTCTCAGTACAAAATATATGGAATGTATGTTTTTGTTGCACTCTCCCAACCAGGAGAAAGACTGCTCCTAAGAGTTTAATGGCTTCTTTCATTAACAAACACTAGTTGTTTTCATTAGGTGAGGTATCAAAATATAAATGTTCATTTAAATGAAACAGAAAAATAGAACAGATTAACACAACAAGAATTAAGTTTCCTAACATTTCTTAATGAAATCTAGCTCAGTCAGATTAACGATGAAATGCATTCAAGTTACCATAGCACATATTACAAGGGTAAGTTTCCTGCCTAGTTCTTCATGAAATTTCTTTTGGCCAAAACCCTGATCTGCTATTTGGATTACCATTTTTATATATTATCTTATGCGGAAATCTAACATCTTTTGATATGATAACATAGATAAATATCAAACCACTATTTACTATTTCCAATCATGTGACATTCTACCTAGCCAAAAGTACCACTATGCCCAGCTGCAAGATAAGAGATATGGATAGTAAAAATGACAGGAAAAGTTACATGACCAGATCATCCTTGGTCTCTGCTAACAATTAAAGAACATGTATTTGATACTGTTCACTATTTTTAATTGGCTGTCGAAGATAAAGAAGCACCAGTTATACACCATACTAGAAAAAGAACTACAGTGAAGTTCATACAGCATTATTTAGAATGCATGTTTCACTAAGTATGTGTTCTAAACCATAATCAGCAGTCTACTGGTTTGAATCCCACTACTGACATGAGCTCAGTAGGTGGCCTTGGGTCAGCCACTCCTCTCAGCCCCAGCTCCATTGTGGGGATAAGAATAACACTAACTTGTTCACTGCTCTGGGTGAGGCGCTAATATGTGTAAAAGAGCGGTATATAAGCACAGTTATTATTATTATTTATATTTCCATGACACCATCCCTTGACCTGTGAAATTAAGTATTTTGATAAATATGAAAGTGATACAAAATATAAATGCATTGCATAATGTGTGAGTGTACATATACAAACTTTAAAAATTGTATTGGATAATACCGCAAAGCATGATTACTGAGAAAGCTGCTTTCACTGCTTTCAGTGTGGAGAGCTGCTTGTAGATCAAAACAACCTGGCGAGCTGTCTTCATGTAGAGTGCACTTGATTCTCTTGGCTTTCAATTCTGCTTTCATTCAGCATGGGTAAATCAATGTGTCAGCAGTAAACATTTGTATCACTCCTCTCTGAATGACCTTTTAAATTTTACTTCCTATTGTGTCAAAGCAATTAAGATTAACAATACAGTTACTAAGCTGCTAAGATCAATTAATGGCTCTTAGGCTTTATTTATTGATCTAGTGACATCTTCAAAACCCACTGGTAACAGACTATACATACTTCTCTTCTATCCACAATATATACACAAGGATTAATTACATATTCTTATCTTCTAAATTACATATTTAAATGACATATTCTTATCTCCTAAATTAATTAGTCAAACTCTTACATCAAGGATTGGTGACAAGTTATGGACAGACTATGCTTGGACAGAATGTACACTGAGAATAAATGACATCAAACAAATTGAAAACTAAATAAATCACTTTTATTTAACAAATAAATTTCTTCTGAAGTCTCTTTAGAAATTAAACAATAGAAACAAACTATGTGGCATTCCTCAAATCCACGTGTAGGATGCTATGGAAGTGGTACTTAGAGGGAAATTCATCTCCATTGCCTCCTGTCATGAAGAGCAAAAAGAAAACATTAGAAATGAAATGATATCTAGAATAAGAAAACTAGAAGATGAACACAAAAAAGGCCACCCAATCTATAAACTTACTTGCTTGAAAATTAAAGGAAAAAACCTCCTCACATTCTATACAAGCTATTAAAGGCACCCAGGAAAAACTCAAACTAATTCTGTAAATACTACCAAACCATTTGTACATCAGACAATCCTGACACTAATCATATTTTAAATTATTTATCGTCACAGGAAATTATTTGCAAAAAAACTCACAAGAATATAAACAATATCTTGACCAACCAATCACAACAGAAGATGTTACAGTCACTATCAAATCCTTGAAAAAAATAACAAAGCTTCAGACAGGGAGGGATTCCCTGCCAAATTTTTACAAAAAAATACATTCACCTACTTTCAACTCCACTAACTGCCACATGCAACTCTGTTATGATAGGAGGTAGCATCCCTCTATCTGGGTCAGAGGCTGAAATAGTAGTTACTCCCAAAAAAGGACAACGATATTACAAATAGTAAATCTTCGCAACCAATACCCTTACTGAATCAAGACCAAAAGATCTTTACCAGCATATTTGCCAAAAGATTGTCTAAATTTAAATAACCAACTACATTCACCTTGACCAGACTGGCTTTATGCCACTAAGGAATCTTATTGACAATACACGTAACACTTTAACTATAATTAATTTCTGTGAAGCATACAAAATCCCTGCATTACTTCTGGCCTTTGATATAGAGAAGGCATTCAATTAAGTGGAAATACCATATCTAAAACTTTTACTTCAAAAATGGGTTTTGGCGAAAAGTTCTAAAATGCCATTAATGCTCTTTATCTTTGTACAAAAGCTACAGTTAGGACCAGCAATGTACATTTGATAGATATCCATATAGCAAGGAGAACTAGACAAGGCTGTCCCCTTTGTATTGTCGAAGGCTTTCACGGCCGGAGAATGATGGTTGTTGTGGGTTTTCCGGGCTGTATTGCCGTGGTCTTGGCATTGTAGTTCCTGACGTTTCGCCAGCAGCTGTGGCTGGCATCTTCAGAGGTGTAGCACCAAAGTATAGAGATCAGTGGTGACAATGAGAGATCTCTATCTTTTGGTGCTACACCTCTGAAGATGCCAGCCATAGCTGCTGGTGAAACGTCAGGAACTACAATGCCAAGACCACGGCAATACAGCCCGGAAAACCCACAACAACCATCGCTGTCCCCTTTCCCCATTTCTTTTTGCCATAACTATAGACAGGGCCGGTGCTACCATTAGACCAACTAGGCAGCCGCCTTGGGCACAGACCTCAAGAGGGGCATAGTTTTATACAAATTACTTTCTTGAAAAAAATGCAACTGAGAAAACCTATTGAGCACCCCGTAAACGGTCCTGTCCACAGACATCAAGCAGTTCAAAAGCTCACGGTAACATTTTTATTTATACCCTACCCTCCCCACAGATGGCCTAAGGGTGGCTAACATTAAAAAATACATTAAAATCACAGAAACATAAAATCAATATTTTTTTTAAATGATTAAAATAGTCCAGGAGCAGGCTATTTAAACAAATATTGGGAGTCCTTATACAAGGATGGCAGATAGCTGAGGGCAGCTCCGGAAGAAATGGTGGTCTTAGATGGAAGAAGAAGCACACTCGCTGGCACTCAGCCAAAGGCCCAGCAGAACATCTCCATTTTACAAGCCCTGCAAAACTGTAACAGGTCCCAGAGGGCCCAGATCTCCAGCGGGAGAGCATTCGGCCAGGGCAGAAAAAGCCCTCGCCCTGGTTGAGGCCAGATGGATGTCCTTTAGGCCAGGGACCACCAGGAGTTGCTTGTCTGCAGAGCACAACACCCTGCAGGGGACGTAATGGAAGAGGTGGTCCCGCAGGTATGGAGGTCCCAGTCCATGAAGGGCTTTAAATACCAAGGTTAACACCTTGAACTGGATCTGGAACTCCACTGGAAGCCAGTGCAGCTGGCACAGCACATGATGAATGTGCGCTTGGATGGGCGTTCTGGTAAGAACGCGTGCCACTGCATTCTAGATCAGCTGTAACTTCCGGGTCAGGCCCAAGGGCGGTCCAGGATAGAGTGGGTTGCAGTAGTCTAGCCTGGAGGTGACCATTGCATGAATTACTGTGGCCAGGTCCTGGGGTGAAACATAGGGCGCCAGTTGCCTGCCCTGTCAAAGATGAAAAAAGGCAGACCTGGCAACAGTCATGACCTGGGCCTCCATTGAAAGTGTGGCATCCAAGGTCACACCCAGACTCCTCACCATCAGTGAAGGTTTCAATTCTACCCCATCGAGGGCTGGGAGCCAGTTCCCAGCTCGATTGCCCCATGATCCAGACACAGAACCTCTGTCTTCAGGGGATTCAATTTCAGGTGACTCTGATGTAACCATACCGTCACAGCCTCAAGACCCTTGACCAAGGAATCCAAAGCAAGATCGGACTGGCCATCTGTAATGATTCCAAGTAAATGTATCTTTAAATGCTTGATGAGATAGGTGAAGAGTGGGGGGTGAAGGAGATGGATGAGTGAGTGATATGATTGGTTGAGGACTGAGAGGGTGGGCGGAGTGAATGCAGTTTGAGACTGAGAGTAGAGAGAAATTTTTTAGTCAGAAGAAAACAAGCTAGCTGTGTGCTGCCTGAATATGTTGAAGTGTTTATGAGAGAAATATAACCTGTGTGGAACCTGAACTGAGCATGTTTGTGAAAGGACACTCAGTCAGGGAAAGAGAGGCCAGCTGTGTGAATGAGAGTAAATGAAGTAACTTTAAGAACCGAGAACTACATTTATGAAACCGATACGCTTCTTGACTAAATAAAAGTTTATTTTTGTTTTGTTATATCCCAGTGTAGCTGTTATTGCTATATCCCATTCCTATCTTCAGGGCCACATAGAACCACGAAGGAGCCTGACGATTAGGAACGTTACCAAAGGGAAAATTTAAATAAAATATCTTGGAATAAAATATTCCTGGTGGCAGCAGACTACCCAGAGGGTTAAGGGATAGATTAAAAGAAAAATCTACCCTAAAGAAAGTAAAAGTCATAACACCATCCATCAGCAGATAGAGCTGAGTGTCATCCGCATACCGGTGACAACCTAGCCCAAAGCTGCGGGCTAACCGGGCAAGGGGGCACATATAGATGTTAAATAGCATCGGGGAAAGAATCGCCCCCTGAGGGATGCCACATACCAAAGAATGGTAAGCAGACATCTGTTTCCCGAGTGCCACCCTCTGTCCTAGATTGTAAAGGAAGGAGTTCAGCCATTGCAGGGCTGTTCCATGGGTCCAGTGGGCACATGGTAGGTTTCACAGCATGCAGGACCCTGCCCACCTCCTCCTGGGAGAGTGGCCTGAATTGATCTAATATCAACCCTGAGGACAACCAAGGGGCCTCCAGTACATATACTGCATCAACTGTGGTGGACAGATCCCGGCGGAGTGACAAGATCTTATCCGCAAAATAGTCTCCAAAAGCCTCACAGCTTATTACCGAATTTACATTTTCATTTGTCCCATGCGTGAGGGACGTTAAAGACCAAATCACTCTGAAGAGTTGTGCCGGGCGAGAACTAGTGGACACAGTGGAAGCTGCATAGTAGTCTCTCTTTGCAGCTTTCAGTGCCATCTCATAGGCCTTCATAAGCATCCTATAAAATGTTCTTGTCATTTCATCATGAAGTCGCCGCCACACTCGCTCTAGCCGTCTCAGCTCCCATTTGATTTGTTGTACCTCATCAGTATACCAAGGAGCTACTCTAGTTCGGGGGCGGAGAGAGCGACGGGGAGCGATCTCATCAATAGCTTTAGAGAAACGGGCATTCCAGTCCTCTATCAGCACATCCAATGAGCCACCAGGGGGCATCGGATCTGGCAGAGCGTTCTGCAATTCAATTGGATCCATTTGACTCCACAGGTGAGCATAAATCAGCTCGTTGCCCAAGCAGCAGGGGGTCATGGTGCCCAGACAAGCCCTCAGGATGAGATGGTCTGACCATGGCACTGCTATAGCTTCATCCAGATCCACCTGTATCCCGAACCCAAAGATCAAATCCAGTGTGTGTCCTGCTCGATGTGTGGGCATTGATACAAACTGGGAGAGTCCTAATGCTGCCATGGAGGCTATCATGCCCATGGCCTGTGAGAAGGTAGCTTCATCAGCATAGACACTGATGTCCCCTAAGACCAGAAGGCTGGGGTACTCCAAGGCCCAGCCAGCCACCGCCTCTAACAGGCCTGGCACAGCATCTGCTGGTGCGCTGGGCGATCGGTACGCCAGACAGATGGCTATACTCTCCTCGGCATCCCACACCAGGCCCACACAATCAATGCCAGCAATCTTTGGCAAGGGGAGCAGCCTGATGGAGAAAGACTCTCAAATGAGCACCTCTACCCCAACAAGACATTTCCAAATATGTAAAACAAATATGAGAAACCTGTACCATAAATGTGTTGGAATATATGTGTGTTGCAAGGTCTGAGATTCAGGGCCAAGCTACACATGACGAATGACACTTGAACAGCAAGTGTATGTCTCCCTGTTCACTTGCCCTCCACTCAATCCACTTCCCGTTCAAGTGTCATTCGTCATGTGTAGCTTGGCCCTCAGTCATTATGGGGTTAATGTGTTTACCTACCATGCTATCCTTTAGATTGACCTGGAAGGGGAACCTGGCTCAAAGCCAATAATCTGCAAGCCTGGAAAACTTGAGAGTGTTTGCAAACTGTTATTGGTCAACAGGTCAGGTGATTTTCTTTCAGGGTCAAGAAGACAGAGGAATAAGAAGATTCTCCATTCAGTTATCCCAGCTCTTTGTTTGTAACCAGTAGTGAGAATGTAGCTCCAGGCATTTGTTATTTTGTAGGCAATCCTGTTAACCTTTTTCCTTTAGAAGTAAATGATTTTAAAAGCTAAACTCATGTGCTGACTCTCTATTGATTCAAGATCCATTGCACCTCTGAAGAAAAGCTATTTTTTAACCCTTTTCCCGAACCAAGTGGACCAGTTGAAGTAATTATTAAGGTGAAAAAGATGCTAGCGATTCGTGTATATTGTTCTTTGAATAACAGCAGTATGGTATGGCTTTGGATAGGCAATATGAGAGCTTTAACTCTCAAAAAAGGCAAACTTTATGAGTTATATCATCCTGCTTTCAGATAATACTGCCAGTCATTGCTGCATCTCAAAAAAGTCTAGGAGACTCAAAGTTATCTCAGAAGTCTCAGTCAACTTGAGAGGAACAATCCTTACTGAAACTACTCCTTTTTAGCTTTCCAGAGAGCCAGCTAAAAAGAAGAAAGCAAACAAACAAAGTAACTGCAGACAAAAGTATCTCCTTTTCGAGTACAACATAATTCTCTCTCTCATTGTCTCACAGCAAACATGAGAAGGGGGTGGGAGTAGAAGACACTCTGTTGTGCCAGCCAGGAAAAAGGTGGGGAAATTGCTTCCAATGCTACAAAAAGAAACTTTTCAGCAACTTGAGGAAGCCAAGCAAGAAGTGAGAAGGAAAACAAAAGGGAAAAGGTGGGAAACTGCCTCCAGAGCTAAGAAAAAACCCCACTTCATAGAGCAAACTGTATCCCAGCAACACCAAGAGAAGCGGCAGAGTGGAAAACACTAAATCTTCACAGCTATTCTGCTGTGTCTGGAAAGAAATGGGCAGAAAGTCAGCTTCATGGCTGCAATAAAAGGGAGGAAAGTACGGAAATTCTACTGTAGCAATGTGCAGAGCATACTTGCTGCAGAGGAACAAGTGCAGGGAAAAAGACCTCTGCATTAGAACCTACAACTATATAGTCAAGCTTTTAAGGTTTCCTCAAAATCTGAAAATCCTTTAAAGAGTTATGATGACCTCATCCAATCCTTAAGGCCACTTTCGGTAGGTGCTCGAGAGGGAAAACTGGTCAAGACCAATTTGTCATCTAAACCTTGGTTTGATCAAAGCTGTATTTGTGCTAAAAATGCTTTAATCTACGCCTATAAGCTAGCACTGAGAGCTGATAAAAAGACCAGACAGGATGCATATCGTTCTCTTTCATTTTTAAAAAAGAAATATAAATCACTGGTTGCCTGCTGTAAGAAAGAACATACCAGAAAACTGTGGGCCGATATAATTGAAGCAGCTACGAGCAAAAACTCAGTGGTGTTCTGGAAACTAGTGTCAAACCGCGCCTCCACAGCCGCCTCCTCCTTGGCTTCCTGTATCCCCCCAGATAAATGGACTTCTTTTTTCCAAAAAATTTATGATGATCCTATTCAACCCCCTCCTGCCCTAACAATAGAAAATCTGGCCAAATGCCCCCCAGTTCATGCCGAAGAGGTAAAAGCTTATATTAGCCAGTTGAAGAATGCAAAAGCCCCTGGGCTTGATGGAATATCTCCAGAATTACTAAAAACAAATAAGGACTGGTGGGCAACTTTCCTAGCTCCCTATTTACTTATATTGATGAAACCGGCTACATCCCCAATGATTGGCGAATGGCTATAGTAGTCCCCTTCCATAAGAAGGGAAAGAAGGAGGATCCATCCAATTATAGGCCCATCAGCTTACTAAGCATTTTAAGCAAATTGTCTACAAAACACCTGCTGGAGAAATTTTCAGACTGGCTAGAACAGGAGGATATAATTGCTGATGAGAAGCTGGGTTTAGAGCTGGCAGGTCAACAATAGATCACTGCCTAGTAATGCAACACCTTGTAGAGAAATATGCTACAGGAGACCAAGCATCACTTTACCGGGCATTTGTTGATTTAAAAGCTTTTGACACAGTCTCTAGAAATAGACTTTGGAGGAAACTGCAGGCCTCCTGTATTGATAGGCGACTGCTGTTCCTTTTTGGGGCTATGCACAAGCAAACTGCCCTGAGTAAGTTGCAGCCGAATTGGGCATTTGACTGACCCCATTCAAACTTACAGGCAGGTGTGCCTTCTAGCCCCCTTTCTGTTTATCTTCTACATCAACAATTTGGTAAACCTTTTGAATGACCCTGGATTGCACCCTCCCAAATTATCAAATAGGCACATTCACATACTGCTCTATGCAGATGATGCTGTATTACTTTCTAGGACCCCCATAGGGCCGAAACGAGCCCTAAAAAAATTCTCCCAATTATCTGATACTGAACACCTTCTAACTAATTACCAAAAAACTAAGATCCTGGCTTTTGGTAAAAATCCAAAGATCAGACAATGGGAGCTTCAGAGGCATCAGTTAGAACAAGTTACCAGCTTCAAATATTTGGGTGTAGTTTTGCAAGCCTCGGGTACCAAAATAACACATAGCAGCTTCATTGCTGATGTGGGAGAAAAAACAGCACACAGTATACTGAAATTCTATCGATCACAAGGGGGGCAGTACGTACCGGCTGCACTCAGATTGTTTAAAGCCAAACCATTGGCCCAATTAGTATACGGATCATTCTTAGGGCTGCCATCCTCCTCTTTCTCTCAACTTGAGAGAGTGCAGTCCAAATTCCTTAGAGCCCTATTACAAGTGCCCAAATGCATGCCTAACTCATGGGTTAGACTGGAAACAGGAATGTTAAGGGTAGAGGCCAGAATCACCATCCTTTCAATTTTCAAATGGCTGTCAGGATGTCTAAACCCACAAGGTCTGCTCCCTCTGTTATTCCAAGACAAATTTCAATCTAATTGGCAAAAGGCGACTCTGAAATCCCTGGGAAAATTGGGTCTTTCCCCTCAAAGTTTGCTAGTCATGGGGCAAAATCACTCATTAAGCAGAGAGCGACATACATTGAAAGACAAACAGATTTACTTAGAGCACCAGGTTTTATTTCTTCAGATACTACTAAATATATTGCCGCTCCTGCAGCCTACTTTTACTTTCTTGAATCCAGTGACTTCAGAAGGGCTAGAAGTTCAACTCTACCCTCTGCCGTTCTGGAAGGAAAGTTTAAAGCTGCCCCTTACTCTCTTCGGCTTTGCTCCTATCCCCTAAGAGAAACTGACTCAATGGAGCACATCTTCTTTAACTGCCCAAGTCATAGTAAAATTAGAGCGGAAACCATCAGTCCATTAGCAGAAAGATGCCCTGGAAGTTCAAATAAAATCAAACTTGATTATCTTTTGTCTGATCAGAATCACCAGACACGGGGCGTGGCGTCGCAGCGGAGAGGAATGGACGCATGTTGAGAACGCTCCGACCCTCCCGATCCCAAAGCCTCACCAAAAAAACACTATGACGGGAAATAAATCAAAAAATAATGCTTACAAACTCCATCAAGAAAAAGAAAAACAACTTGAAATCGGTGAAAAACCTACAAACTTTTTTCGTGGCTTCAGGAGAGCCGACGGGGAAGGAACGCAGCAGCACGGAGAAAAATAAAATGGCGGAACTCGTCGCAAATGAAGGCGCGGCGGAGGTAGGCCAATCAGAAAACTATTTGGATCCCCCACTAATTCAATTAAAACAAGACATTATAGAGCAAATGACTAAACTAATAAGCCCAATTACAACACAACTCGCGGACATAAAACGCGATTTACAATCGGTTAACCAAAAGGCCGAAAAAGCTATGGAAGTGAGTGTGAAGTCACAACAGGACATTAACGACATGCAAAAAACAATCATAGAACAACAAGACAGACTAATGAAACTCG